>NC_072479.1:62557222-62862129 GCF_027574615.1 Eptesicus fuscus | reverse complement strand
TAGCCTAATAATTAGTAGCTTGTGCATCAGGAGATGCAGGGCTGGGGGCTATGCAGCCATTCACAGTTAAGCATGCATTACCTCACCATAATTCAGGGCCTGAAGCCTCTTCTACACATGGAAGCAGATGTCTCTCTTACTAGAAGAGGGAAACCAGTAGTGATCTGGAGGGGGGGATGTGTAAACAATGCCAGAGCGGTCCCGTTATTTTTACTGGTCCCATAACTAAGGCATCTGATATCCATCTGAATCCCCCTGAAGCAGCCCTTGCATTGACCCCAGCCTTCACCAGCCGCCCTGTGGTATGTGCAGGACCAGCAATGAATTCCTGCATTTCTCCAACTCATGTAATTTTCCCTTGTAACAGTGCAAAGGAGTCCTTCTGACCATGAAAAAATACAACTAAAACAACAATGCCCCCCCAAAAAACTGTACAGGAGGCTACATCTGAGGTATGCTCCTGTGTGTGTGTCCAGCAATAAGTTCCCCATGGCATTTCAGGGAAAGGAGGCACACTAGAAACTTCTTATCACAGCCCGCAACATCCTGCAGCATCTGCTTCAACCTGTGCTTCAGACCCGATCACCCTACACTCTCCTCTAACACATTACTCCAGCCACACTTGCCACATTGCCAAGTAATCACGCACATACTAAGTATACGCATCAGGGTATACGTCTTTCCTTCTGCCTGGAAGACTCTTCCATCAAACACCTGTATGGCTAGCTATCTTACTTCATTCAGGTCTCTGCTCAAATGTCAGCCCCTCAGCCCGGGCCAGTGTTGCTCAGTGGGTTGAGTGACATCCTGTACACCAAGAGGTCATCAGTTTGATTCCCAGTCAGGGCACATATTCAGGTTCCAGGGCTCGATCCCTAGTAGGGGGTGTGCAAGAGGCAGCTGACTGATGATTCTAACTCACCTTCTCCTTTCCTCTTTCTAGAAAAAAAAATCAATAAAAAAATGTCAACCCCTCAAAGATGAAGTAAAGATAAAGAATAAGGAATAGAGTATGGTCAGAGAAAGAAGGCCGCAGGGAGTCTTTTCTAGACCATCACTCATAATAGCATCCCATGCCATTTTTGTTTGTTTGTTTCTTTACCTGAATTCTTCTTCTTCCAAGCACTTATCACTACCTGGTGTTAAATTATATATTGATGTGTTTGGGTCTGTCTCTCCCACTACAATTTAAGCTCTGTGAAGCCAGTTCCTTTGTTTTGTTCACTGCTTTTTTAGCTTCATATTATTAGCCCTTAGAAAAGGGCCTGATGCATAGTAAGCCCTAAAATATTTGTCAAATGGAAGAATGATTTAATACACTTCCCGTTTCAAGGAATGGAAGAACTGGTATTTCCTTTTTTGTTTTAAAGAAGTATGAACCCAAGTCCTTCAATTCAGCCTTTTGAGTGCTTCCTCACATCTAGCCCCTTTCCAACTGAATAACCAACTAATATGCAATGTAATGGGGGGGTCATGCCTCCCGGGATTTGCTCTGGAAGCAGTGGTCCCTTCCACTTACAGAGACTACAGGCTGGCTGAGAAGCAAAAGTTCTCTAACCTGAGCCCTTTTTCTAAAATGTGATCTTGAATTTTGAAAGTATTAAAGAAAAGCTGTCATTTCAAAGCTTCTACTGTTTGTGTGTGTGTGTGTGTGTGTGTGTGTGTGTGTGTGTGTGTGTGTGTGTGTTTTGAGGTGTGTTTTATGTTACAGAATATAGTTTACCTCTGGGAGTGTTCCATGTACAACTGAAAAGAGTGTGTATTCTACTGCTGTTGGCTTTAGTGGACTATCACTGTCAATTACTTCCTTATACAGAAGACAGAGTTCTTCAAGTCTTCTGTATCCTTAATGATTTCCTGCCATCGTGTTCTCTCACTTTCTGAGATGGAGTGCTGAGCCTCCGACTGTAACTGTGGGTTTCTCTAATTCTCCTTCCAGTTCTACCAGTTTTTGAGGCTCTGTTGTTAGATGCATCTACATTTAGGATTGCTATATCTTCCTGGTGAACTGATCCCTCATCATCATGTAATGTCCTTCTTTATCCCTAGTAATAGTTTTTGTTCTGAATTTCACTTAGTCTGATATTCATATGAGCACTCCAACTTTCTTTTGATTGGTGTTTGCATGGTATGCCTTTTCCTATTCTTTAACTTTTAACCAACCTATGTCATTATTGAAATGAGTTTCTGATATACAGGTCATTTTTCCCCCTTCTGGCAGTCCCTGTTTTTTTGTGTGTTTTTTTAATTGGTATATTCTGACCATTTACGTTTAATATAATTAATGATATGACTGGGCTATAATCCACAATCTCACTAGCTGTTTTCTATTCATTCCATCTGTTCTTTGTTCTTTGGCCTGCTTTTTTTTTTCCTTCTTGCTTTATATTTCCACAATGGGCTGGGTTATTTTTAAAAATCTCTTTTTAAAAGTTTTAGTGGTTACCCTAGTGTTTATATCATGCTACTTCAAATAATACTATTTCATGTTTAGTAAAGAACTTAACGTTACAACTATATATTTCCAATTTCATCCTCCCATCTTTTGTGCTATTGTTTGCATATATCTTTCTTCTGCATGTGCTTTAAACCAAACTACATTGCTATTTCTTTACAAAATGTCACTTACTTTTAGAGCAATTAAAAATTACTTGTGTGGAGGTTGGCTTGGCAAGGGGATTTTCTCAACATTCCTACTCCATCTTCAGCTTTATGTTTTATCCGTACACCTGTGCCTTCGAAAGAACCTGTCCTTCCTCTAGAAGACTGCCGTTGCTTGTTACTCAGTGCTTCCCAGCTTAGTGGGAGTGAAGGCTGGGAGAAGGGGGAGGAGAATGTCTGTTGTTTTAGTCCAGCCTAAGCCTTAGGTAGGCTCTGTATCTCTGGATCTCAGAGGTAAGACTTTCTATATATATATAAATTTTTTTATTAATTTCAGAGAGAGGAAGGGGGAGAGAGATAGAAACATCAACGATGAGAGAGAATTATCAATAGGCTGCCTCCTGCAGGCCCTCCACTGGGGATCAAAAATGCAACCCAGACATGTGCCCTGACTGGGAATCAAATCATGATCTCCTGGTTCATGGGCTGATGCTCAACCACTGAGTTATACGGGCTGGGCTCAGAGGTAAGACTTTCTTAGTGATCTTACCTCTCACCTAGGTATAAGAGGCATAAGAGACCTCAAATGTCCTGGGTTCTAAGTGGTTTCTTGCCCTATCTCTTTAAATATAAGACTTATTTTCTTTTTCCTTTTACCCACCCCTCAGCCACACAGGTCCTCACAATGCCTTAGGGGTTTCAGGGTTTGTTGCTCTCCCCCCAGTGTCTTAAGACCTTTGTTCTTTGCACGGCCAGCATGGTTCAGTGATTGAGCATCGAACTATGAACCAGTAAGTCACGGTTCAATTCCTGGTCAGGGCACATACCCGAGTTGCAGGCTCAATCACCAGTGTGGGGCATGCAGGAGGCAACTGATCAATCATTTTTCTTATCATTGATGTTTCTATCTCTCTCTCCCTCTCCCTTCCTCTCTGAAATCAATATACACTGAGTGGCCAGATTATTATGATCTCTGAATGAATAATAATCTGGCCACTCAGTGTATATCCTATATAATAAAAGGCTAATTGTCCCCTCAACCAGGAGTTCGACCAGCAGGCAGGCCGGCCAACTGCCCATGTCCCCTCCCCCTGGCCAGGCTGGCCGGACCCCACCCATGCATGAATTTATGCACTGGGCCTCTAATATCCTATCTAATTAAAGAGTAATATGCAAATTGACCATACCTCTGCTACACCCACAAGCCACGGACACCAGCCAATCACGAGCAAGTATGCAAATTAACCCAACCAAGATGGCTGCCGCCACGGAGCGAGCAGGAGGCTTGGGTTTCCCTGGTAATGGAGGAAGCCAAGCTTTCTGCACACCCTGGCCAGTCTAAGCCTCCACTCAAGGCTACAAAGTTTCAATTATAGAAGATAAATAAATCCCAACAAAAATGGCTTCGGCCATGGAGCAAGCAGGAGGCTTGACTCCACTCAAGGCTACAAAGTTTCAATTATCTTACCTAATAATAGACAAACATGTAAATTGACCATACCTCTGCTACACCCATAGCCAATCAGAGTGAGTATGCAAAGTAACCCAACAAAGATGGCGGTTAATTTGCATACATAGGCGCCTAGCGCCTGGGTCCCGGAATATCCTGGTACCCAGGTCACTCTGAGGTAGGCCCCGCATGGGTCCTGAGCAGCCTGGGAAGGGCCTGAACCAGGGGGCTCCTGGACAGGGCCAAGCCTGCGATCAGAGCCGAGGGGGCAGGGGCGGAGCCGGCAATCGGAGGGAGCTGGGGGTCCCCTGCCCAGGCCTAAAGCATCAGCCAGAGGCTTTAGGCCTGGGCAGGGGTGGAGCCGGAGATCGGAGGCTATTGGCAATTGGTGTGAACTACAGAGGAAACACCTTTTCTGACTGCTCATTAGCTAAGCTCCCTGTATGCCACTGGTAATATTCTTAGTAACTTGGGTAATAAGAATCCAAAAAGGTTATCTAGGGTTTTTCCACCACACTTCTGGAGGAAAAAAACGAAGGTACGCTGCTGGAGGGCTAAGAAATGCCATATCCTGCCCTAGCTGGTTTGGCTCAGTGGATAATGCCTCACCCTGCCAACCGCAGGATCTGGGTTCAATTCTGATCAAGGGCATGTACCTAGGTTGCAGGCTCCTCCCTGGCTGGGGCCCAGGTCATGGCTCATGCAGGAGGCAACCAATCAAAGTGTTCCTCTCACTTTGATGTTTCTCTCTGTCTTTCCCTTTCTTTTCCACATTCTCTAAAAGTCAATGGAAACATATCCTCAGGTGAGGATTAAAAAAAAAAAAGAAAGAAAGAAATGTCATATCCTATGAAAGACACATCTTGAAAATGCCTAAAGAAAGTTGTCATTTTTTCATGGTGAAGGGACTGGAGTCCATGTTGATGAAAACAGCTTGGTGGCTGTGGTGACTGGCAGTGGCTGCAGCAGGGGGGTGATGGGGCTGGTGCCTTCCCCTGCTCAGCCCGGTTGCCTCCCACAAAGGGAGGCCAGACTGCGGCTTAGGCCCACTCCCCACGGGGAGCGGGCCTAAGCCGTCAGTAGGACATCCCCTGAGGGCTCTCAGTATGTGAGAGGGGGCAGGTTGGGTTGAGGGACCCTCCACCCCCAGTGCACGAATTTCGTGGACCAGACCCTAGTAGAAAATAAATAAATCCCAGATACCAGGGCCTACACTTGGGTCGCTGGGGGGCATGGCCAGCCTGCAAACCACCACAGGCCCCTCACCCAGGCCACCCCATGCCCCAAGGGAACCCCCACCCTGATCCAGGACACCCTTCAGGGCAAACCAGCTGGCCCCCACCCATGCACCAGGCCTCTAGCCTATCTAACAAAAGAGTAATATGCAAATTGACCATCACTCCAACACACAAGATTGCTGCACCCATGTGGTCAAAGATGGCTGCCCCCTTGTGGACACAATATTGCCACCACAAGATGGCCAGCAGGGGAGGGCACTTGGGAGGGACCAGGCCTGCAAGGGAGGGCAGTTGGGAGCTATCAAGCCTGCAAGGGAGGGCAGTTAGGGGTGACCAAGCCTGCAGGGGAGGGCAGTTGGGGGCGATCAGGCCAGCAAGGGAGGGCAGTTGGGAGGGACCAGGCCTGCAAGGGAGGGCAGTTGGGGGCGATCAAGCCTGCAGGGGAGGGCAGTTAGGGGTGACCAGGCCTGCAGGGGAGGGTAGTTAGGGGCAAGCCGGCTGGAAGGGGAGCAGTTAGGCATCAATCAGGCTGGCAGGGGAGTGGTTAGGGGGTGATCAGGCTGACAGGCAGAAGCGGTTAGGGGCAATCAGGAAGGCAGGCAGGCGAGCAGTTGGGAGCCAGCAGTCCTGGATTGTGAGAGGGGTCCCAGATTGGAGAGGGTGCAGGCTGGGCTGAGGGATGCCCCTGTGCACAAATTTCATGCACCAGGCCTCTAATATATATATATATATATATATATATATATATATATGCGTTCAGAGATCATAATAATCTGGCCACTCAGTGTATATATATACTAGAGGCCTGGTGCATAAAATTCATGCACGGGGCAGGGGGGAGTCTCCTCAGCCCAGCCTGCATCCTCTCCAATCTGGGACCCCTCGGGGGATGTCTGGCAGTCAGATATCCCTCTCACAATCTGGGACCACTGGCTCCTAACTGCTCACCTGCCTGCCTGCCTGATCGCCCCTAACTGCCCTCCCTGCTGGCCTGGTCACCCCCAACTGCCCCTCCCTGCTGGCCTAGTCACCCCTAACTGCCCCCCCACCAGCCTGGTTGCCCCTTACTGCCCCCCCACCATCCTGGTCACCCCCAACTGCCCCCCCCCACTGGCCTGGTCGCCCCTAACTGCCCCCTCCCACCGGCCTGGTCACCCCTTACTGCCCCCCCTTGCCAGCCTGGTCACCCCAACTTCCCTCCCTGCAGGCCTCTTTTCCCCATGCAGCCTGCTATTCGGTCATTTGGTCACCCCTCACTAACCCCCCGGCAGGCCTGGTCACCCCATGCAGCCTGCTGCTCAGTTGTTTGGTCATTCCTCACTGACCCCCATTCCGGCCTGGTCATCCCACGCAACCTGTTTGGTCGTCCGTTCGGTTGCGATGGTTGCTTTATATATATATAAAGACCTTTGTTCTTCAAAGAGAAAATAATTCAGGCAAAGTTTTATGGCTTTTCCACAGAAGTATCTACTTCCCTCCTCTAAGCCTGCATCACTGCGGTAGGCTTCCAACCTGTGCCTTATCTTCCTTGTGAACATTGGTGAAGAAGGGTCTATGAGTAGATGTGGATTTTTCTTGCTTGGGTGGCACCAAGTCTTTAGTAATTCATTAACATATTTAAACCAACTCTCAGGTGGCTCCTGAGTTCTGCCAGGGTTGACAACCTCCCTGTCCTTAGAGATCCTTAACTTTCCTTAGACTTTAGTCTAATTGTTTGCCCTGTGAACTCAATTTTCTGAGAGCTTCAAGAAAATTTATGATTTTGTCAATTATTTAAGTTTTTCTTGTTGGTAGGGTAGTAACAACACTTCAGCTTTCTACATCCTAGTTGGAAACCAAAATTCATTTTTAGTTGCTTCCTGTTCTATGATATAATTTCCCACTGAGTCCCTAACTTTCATTAAAAGTCCATCCCATTCCATAACATTGTTAGAGAGTCTTTTGCAAAGAAGGAAAGAAAAGCATGCTTAGGCTGAAGCAGAGATCAGTAGCTGGCAGACGACCAAGAGGAGATCAAGAATTATGTTGACAGCAGATATTTGCAATCAAGGGTAAAAGGCAACCACCAGGAAAATACAAGCAACTCTTCCCACACTGGGGAGTATTGGGAAGGCTCTTTCACTTTCCACAGCTGTGTATAAAGAAGCGTTCAACTTTTTTACAAGACTGTAAAAGTAAAGTGTTTAGGCGGTGTTATTGGACTTACTAGTAGGTCACTCAAATTATAGGGGTATAGCCAAATCATTATAAACATAAGAAAGGTGGCTGTGGTCTAAAGATGGGAGATTAAGCTCTTTGCTTAGAGAAAGTTAACAATAAACTCATGAGTTATCTGAATCTCACCACAAGAGAGAAAAACAGGCTCAGAATATTTGGGTGCCTTCTTTCTTTAGAAGAAATGATACTGTTTGCTTCCTGTTTTATCTTATTTATTAGGCATTCCAATGAGGGAACTCAAGGTTTAATTTTTGTCATAAGGGGGAAAGGCCATCTCAGCACCTGAGTAATTTTTTTCAATCCAGCAAGATCAGATAGTCTGATTTCCTTGCTCGGTGTTTCTGGCAGAAAAGGCAATTTTCAAGACTGAAATAGCAATTTCTTAGCCATCAGTGAGGCTCTTAAAACCCATTTTTTAAACTTCCATAGACTTCCAAGTGTAAATGAAAGAAGACTCCTGGAAATATACATTTTTCTATTTTGAGAGATAACTCACTCAAGCATAAAGTTAATACAATTTATTACACCAAAAGTAAAGTTGCATTAGAGTGAGCTCATAACAGATGAGTAAACGCACTTCACAGGAACAGGGTTGGCATGTCTGCTTTCCAGAGTGTGGCTCCTTCAGCTTCAATACCTCCTTCAATATCTCATTCCTACCTCGGCCCTGCTGCCATCAGGCCTGTCCTCCTTAAACTGCCATCAGACCCTTGAAACTTCAGAGCTAACCCTTAGATGGGTAACCAGCCTTTGATTATTCTTAGTCAGACAACATAGTCAATCAGTCCTTTCAAATGAAAGTGACAAAATCAAGTTTAAGGGCTCCTGAGCCAGGCTGCTCAGGTTCACATACTAGGTTTAATAAAAACTTACCAGCTGTGTGACCTCTGTCGAGGGGGCACATTTCTCTGAGCCTCAACTGCTTCACATTGGAATGAAAATGGTCATAATAATGCCTGTCTCGTAGGGTTGTTGTGAGGAGAATTATACACAAAGCATTTAGCACAGTGTCTAGCATACAGCAGACATGTGGTAAGGGTTGAATATTTATTGTTCTCATCGTCATTGTGACTACTTCTACATCAACCACCAGGCCAACTTGCTACCAGACCTACCACCTCTGGTTATTCTTTGGGGAAGTTATTGAGCATTCGCTGTGTGCCAGGCTCTGCTCTAAGAGCTTGCGGATAGTAAAGTAAGAATACAGGCACTGTCTCCCCCACCACCTGCAGCAAGATACTTCATCTCCCTGAACCTGTGTTTCCTTGTCAATAAAATGGGACTAATCAGGACCAGGACTTGGCTGAGGACTTGCACAAACCTGAAAATGCCTCCTTAAATTTGGTATTCATGCCACCTTGCTTGCCTCACCATTATCCAAGCCTCTGGGAATAATAATAACTGCTTCACATGGTTATTATATGATTTGTGGAGGTGAAGAAGCGGAGAGAGAGTAGATACTACTTGCCTGGCATGGGAGTGGGATTTGGGAAGCCTCGTTGGCCAGCCAGGTGCTGCCGTCCAGGGGGATCAATGGATGTCCGCCCAGTCCCTGGACGAGGTTTACTAAGATGAGGTTTACTAGGCAGGCATTGGGTTGTTCCCTGTAAATAAAAGAGTGAATGATAGGTTATCCTTGGAAATGACAATATGGTTTGGAAGGAAATGATGATGAGAGCTCAGAGCTATTATTTATTCAACACCTACTATGGTTAAGCATTTTACAAATATTTTTTAAACCTCACAATAGCCTTAAAAAGTTGGTATAGCTTCAAAGAAGCTAAGCCCAAAGAGGAAAAAGAAAAGTTGCACAGTGTATTTATTTTCTATCACTGGAGGCTCGGGGGTTGCTCTAGAACAGTGATGGTGAACCTATGACACGCGTGTCAGCACTGACACACCTAGCCATTTCTGATGACACGCGGCCGATGAGGCGGCCGCATGCCGAGGATGAAACATTTGCTGCCCCTGAGGATGAAACATTTGCCCAAGCAAGCACTACTAATGTTTCATCCTCCCCTATTAGACACTCTGTGCCGGAGGTCTGTAGGCCAAAACAACAGAAGTCTGGCACAGAGCGTCTAGTTCTGGGACTTCTGGTTAAGCTGGGATCTTTGCCCTCACTTCCGCCGGCAGAGCAGGGAGCAGCAGAATGCAGCGGGGCACGCATCTCTGGGGGCCCTGCCATTACCAGTAACCAAATAACAGTTAATCACAGCAACCATTATCTACTGTTCTGGGGTGTCATGGATTTCTAATCCATCATTACTGAGATAAGTGAGGGGGAGGCTGGGAGAGGCGAGGGTTTGTGGCGTGCTATGGGTGCCGTTTCCCGCCATTAGAAATAGCAGCAGCCATTTTAATTCACATAAGGAATACCATCTTGCTCCATAGTGCAGACTCCATTTCACCACTATTACTGTTGTGCATCCTTATTAACCCCTATTTCTGCTTATTAACCCTGCCCTTTCCTAAAAGACAGTTATATGCACCATTTTGTGGTTAGTTAGGCTAGTTAACCCCTAATTGCCTGCAGGCCTAACAAGCTATCTATAATTCTATCTTCTGTCACTGCCCCCCTGATGGAGAACCCCAAAAATAAAAAACTAAGGTTAAGTAAAGGAAGTGGTAGTAGCAGTGGCCGACCCTTTCAAGAGACATGAGCCGAGATGTATGGCTTTATAGAAAAAAATGGCAGATCATTTTGCGTTCTATGTACTGAAACTGTAGTAAGCAGAACGTGGAATATAAATAGACATTTTGAAACTAATCATTCCCAGCTCTTGGAAAAAAGTGAGGATGAAAGGAAGGAATACATTTCCAGGCAGCTACACCTTTATAAGAGCCAATCTAATTCCATCCTTAAATTTATGAAAGGCTCTACAAATTTAACATCTGCAAGTTTGAGCATTGCTCACTCTATAGCTCAGCATGGAAAAGTGCTCAGTGAGGGAGAATTTATTAAAGAAACTCTCCTAAGATGTGCACCAGTTCTATTTCACGATATGCAGAATAAAGATGCAATTATTAAGAGAATATCTGAGTTACCACTCAGTAGAAATATCATAAAAGACCGAATAATGAGACTGAACACAAACATACAATATCAATTAAAGAGAGACATAAGGGAGTGTAAATATTTTTCGATCTCTCTTGATGAAACTAGTGATGTCACATCACATGCTCAGTTGGCCATTATTGGTCAATATTCTGATGGTCTCACAATGAGAGAAGAGTTGATAAAGTTAGTATCAGTGTCAACAAGTAAAGCAAGAAGCGAAATATGTAAGGTTGTTATACAAACATTTCATGACCTAAGCATTGATATCTCTAAAGTTGTGTCAGTGACGACAGATGGGGCACCAAATATGGTGGGGGGAAAAGTCGGATTTGTCAAATTGTTTACAGAAGCTATTGGACATCCAATTGTGCCTTTTCATTGTATTATCCATCAGGAGGCTTTATGTGCCAAGGCAGGATTCACCGACTTAAACGACTTAATGTCAGTTGTTACAAAAATAGTTAATTTAATAGCTGCTCGCCCCCTTCACAAGCGAGAATTTTCAGCACTTTTACTGGAGGTTGATTCCACCTACAGTGGACTGCTGATGTACAATAATGTAATATGGCTGAGCCGAGGCAAAGTTCTTGAGCGCTTTGTGGAGTGCTTTGAAGAAATTAAAGTATTTCTTGACAATAAGGATCTGGGAAACTTTCCTCAGCTTAATGATGATAAGTGGATCAACACCCTGATGTTTTTTACAGATCTCTCTGTTCATATTAATGAACTGAACTTAAAGTTACAAGGTTTTGGCCAAAGTATTGACGTTATGTTTGGATACATAAAAGCTTTTGAAAGTAAAGTTAAAATTTTCAAGCGAGATGTAGAAACTAAAACTTGTAAGTATTTTCCTCGAGTAACAAAGTATTTTGAGAAGGCCAGTGCAGCTGTACAAAATGAAATGGAACTCTTGCATATGAAGTACCAGCATGTTTTAGACTCGTTACTTGACCAGTTTAGTGATAGATTTAGTCAATTTAGAAGTCTAGAACAGACCATGAAAATAATTAAGTATCCTGATATAGTAGTCTACAGTAGTTGGGAATTAAATGGTTTCCAATGGATGCAAATTGATGATTTGGAGATGCAACTTGCAGAATTTCAAGACAGTATCTGGGCTCAGGTGTTTGTCGACTTGAGGTCAAAGTTTGAGAATCTGGAAAGGTGCCGCTTGGAGAATCAAGAGGAGTGGCACTACGAACAGGAAATTTGGAGTGCCTGGAACCGACTACCAGACACTTTTAGCACCCTGAAAAATATAGCAATGGCTTTACTCACAATTTTTCCCTCTACATACTTTTGTGAGGCCTTATTCTCAGTGTTAAATAATATCAACACCAACAAAAGAAACAGATTGACAGATGAAGTTAGTAGCGCTTGCTTGGGCCTGAAGTGTACAAAATACCAACCTTCAATTGAAGATTTAGCCAATGAAATTCAGCAACAAAAAAGTCACTAATAGGCAGGTTAAAGAATTCCCCCTCCCCCTCACTTATCTTAGTTCACGGCACCCCACACAAGCTAAATAATATCAAGACCAACAAAAGAAACCGACTGACGGATGAACAAAGAAGTCACTAAGCAGGTAAGTTAAATATTTAGTTTTTGGTTTATTAAATACAATTATATATAACAATTATACATTTATGTTATTTAAACTATAAATATCGCGAAATAATGTTTTTTCCTCAAAGTGACACACTACCCGAGTTATGCTCAGTTTTTTGGCGAAGTTTGACACACCAAGCTCAAAAGGTTGCCCATCACTGATATAGGATCTATTTCCTTGCCTTTTAGTTTCTAGAAGCTGCTAGCATTGTTGGCTTGTGGCCTCCTTCCTCCATCTTCAAAGCTAGCTAGTCAAGTCCTTCACACATTGCATCACTGTGACCTTCGTCTGTAGTCATGTTTCCCCCTGATTCTTTCTTCCACTTTTTAAGGACCCTTTGTGGTATATTAGGCCTACCTACATACCAAGATTAAGCTCCTTGTTTTTAGTTCAATTGATTAACAACAATAATTCCGTCTGCAACCTTATTCCCCTTTGCCATGTAATCTAACATAATCACAGGGTCTTAGGATTATGACATGGAGATCTGTGTGTGTGTGTGTAATTATTCTGTCTAACTCACAGGGTTTGTTAGTGGCAAAGCTGTTATGTGAGGGTCAATTAGGGTTTCATCCTGGGTTGACAGGGAGGCACTGAAGGTTTTTAAGGGTGGAAGTGGCATAAACAAATTGGTATTTTATATAGAATGTAGCAAGGAACTGTAGGAAAAGAAAAAAAAAATGGTTGGACATGCAGAGGAAAGACGAAAGAAGATTCAAAGATGAATCCTAGATTTCCTAGTTAAGCGACGAGGGACAGTGATTTATCCTTGCATTTCAATTTATTTGCAACTGCTTTGCAGTTCATGCATTAATTTTAACCATTCATTTGTTCACCAAACATTTGTTCAGGGCCTACTATACTATTGTTGTAGGCACTTGGGATGCATCAATGAACCCAAAACACAAAAATCCCTGCCCTGTAGGAACTTACCTCCTGGTTGGTGGAGAAATACATAAACAAAAATCATAATAAAGAAGCAAATATTAGTATATCCAAAAGTGGTGAGAGCTATTGAAATGAATACAAAAGCAGGGCACGTGGTACCCGGAATAGTGACAGTGAGAGGGTGGGTGCGGCTGTAACAGGGTGGTGGGAGTAAGCCTCAAGTAGGTGATATTTGAGGAAGAACCTGGAGGAGGTAAGGAAGTAGCCCAGGGATGTGTGGGAAATGCATCCCTGGCAGAGGGAACAGCTAGGGCAGGGACCTCACTGGGAGCCCACCTGGTGTGTCTGAGGAAAGGAAGGCGCCAAGGGAGCAAGGGAACAGGTAGGAGCAGATGACGCTTCCCCTATCCCTCAGGGAGACAACGACCTGACAGGTAAGTGGGCTCTCACAAGGAAGGGAGGACGAGAAGGGAAGAGGGGACACTGTTCCCTCCTCCCCCGACCGCTCACTCTCTCAGGAACCTGGCTCCTTGTGAGGCACATGTGACCGAAGAGCAGCTGGGGTTTGTGGGGCTCTAACTATGCAGCAGGCTCCGCCAAATTCATTCATTTCATCCTCAAAACAACTCTAGGAGGCAGAGTGGATGGTTAGCCCCAGTTCACAGCAGAGGAAAATGCTGACGATGACACAGCTAGAAAGTGGCCAACTAGGACTCCATCACAGACTGACCAGCTGTACAGGAAGATCACTTAGCCGCTCCTCCCCACACCCAGGCTGCATAGGGAGCTGCAGAGTACCTGAACGAGCCCTTATATCTAAAACATCTCCTCACTGGTCCCTAAAATCCCATCGTTAACCTCCCATTCCTGCCATAAGCATTTCCCAAAACTTAAATGGGTGACATGATGAGCCCCTTATACCTTATGGTGAATGAGTCCATCAGCAGTCAATGAGAGCTACCGCCACTTTTCTCCAGGGCAGGAAGGACTCAGCGGCGGGAACGTGTGTGCCAAAAGAGAAGAGTGGGGCCAAAAGGACAATTTTCACTCATTGGAAATTTTGCCTCGGGAGATGTCCCCATTCATCACTTAGTAACCATTAAGTCAACACCCGGTATGATGATGCTCATCCTTTCTGCCGGATGACTCTCCCTCCACAGCTAATTGCCTTACATCTATAGTCTAGTTCTTGTCAGTTTTGTCACACTGTTATTACATACAGTAATGGTGTGTAAGATATTAGCCTGTCATTATATATGAATGTGTCTAAGGAAAACTCATTTCCAAGAATCATTTCTGAAAATGAATCCAGAAGAGAGGTAAGAGCGGATTTTCTGTCTCCAAGGACAACATAAGGTAACCCTGAGGCTTGTCTGAGAATCATTTAAGGTGGGCTTTATGGCCCCCAGGAATACCAAGGCCACACGTGCATTTTGGGGTGGGATGTACAGCCCAGGGAAGAGTTAAGCTGGAAAGACACAGCCGCTTTCATCGCCTGCTAACTGTGCCATGCTCTGAGGGTAGGAACAAGCCAAACCTTTCCCCCTCACCATTTCTCTATTAATTTTATTATAGTTAATAACAGGTGACCAAAAAATCATTTTTACTGTTTTCCCTCTGGTGCCATTAAGTTTAATTTTCTCATTTTAATAATACAGCATCAGTGACTGGTCTGACATTAGAACTTTTTCCTCCCAGTTATCTATTAAAGTAACACTTTATTACAGAATAAACATTTCAGACAACTGTCGAAATGGCAGTTTGTGATATCCTTAAGGGTCGAGCACTATCAGTGTTCCCGGTCTATTCCCAGTTTACAACTTTCACCACTGAGATGTCAACTCCGTGAAACCCAAGACTTTGTGTCTTATTGTGTCCCCAAAACACTGCCTGCATGTGACAGGCATTCAAGAATGCACATTGATGCCTGGCTGGCAGGGCTCAGTGGTTGAGCGTCGACCTATGAACCAGGGGGTCACGGTTGGATTCCCGGTCAGGGCACATGCCTAAATTTCAGGCTTGATCCCCAATAGGGGGCTTGCAGGAAGCAGCCAATCAATGATTCTCATCATTGACGTTTCTCTCTCTTTCTTCCTCTCCCTTCTTCTCTGAAATCAATAAAAAATAATAATTTTTTTAAAAAGAATGCACATTGATGACTAACAAAATGCACACCTTCTCTAACCTCTTATGCCCTCTCTCCTCTGGCCATACACAGAACAGTCAAACCCTTTTCCACATGAAGAATTTGTCTACGACAAGGAATGAAAGTGGATTCTAACCACACTAAGAAAATGAATTAATCTTATATTACTTTAAATACAACAAGTATGTGTCAAATACCTGAGGTCGATAAGGGGAAGACTTATTCTGGGTGCTGAGGGGGAAATGTGCCCCAGATACTGTGTTTGTCCCACAGGGGCTCAGACTCCGGAAGGAACCTGGTTATCACCTGCAGAGAGAGCCCAGCGTGACCTCCAGTCTTTACATCCCTTCCCCTCCAAAGGCCGCCAGTGCTCCTGAGCCCATCCAGCTGCCACTTGCAGATGAAGATTCAGCTTATGGGCTCTGAGGCCAGATTGCCCGAGTTCAAGTTTTGACTCAACCAAATGCTAGTTCTGTGACTTTGGGCAACTTATTCACCTTTTCTCTGACTCCGTTTCCTCATTTGTAAATAAGAATGCATATTGGACTAATCTCAAAGAGTTGTGGTAAGTAAATGAGTTCATGTATGCAAAATGCTTGGAACTACACCAGGTACAGAGTAAGCATTCGATTAATATTAGCTATTATTTAGCTTATTATTCCCACTTTGTGATAAATTATATTTTGCATGGCTATCCTGAGCCACTATTAATTTACATCGCTGTATATTTTAAATAAAAATATCTTTATTGCTCTTTAGAATGATACATGATCATTATAAAACATTTAAATTACATAGAGAAAGCGAATATTTCTCTGCAATCTCATTTCACAATTTGGCAAAACTTCCTCCACATGACAATTGCCTATTTAAGAAGGTATAAATATATTTTCAACGTAAAAGTATTATGCTATACATACTGCTCCACAAATAGCTTACTTATTAAATTCACTGTGTTGAGATCATCTATCTATCCTATATAATAAAAGCCTAATATGCAAATTGTCCCCTCAGGCGGGAATTCAACCAACCGGGAGCTTGACCACTCACTATGATGTGCGCTGACCACCAGGGGGCGGCACGGAACATGGCAGGTGTTGGCAGTGTAACACTAGCAGCAGGCAGTAGTGGAGGCACTGCCAGCATCGATGGGCCCGAGGAGAGCAGGACCATAGAGGGATGGTGGGGCAGGTGAGTGGTCGGTGCCAGGCCAAGGCGGGTGCAAGCAGGGGCCCAATCGCCCTGCCAACAGCCCAGCAGACCGTGACCAGCAGAGGTGGGGGGGCAGGTTGGCGAGTGGGCGGTGCCAGGCCAAGGCGGGGTGCCAGGCGGGGCTGCGAGGCTGCGGGCACAAGCTAGGGCCCAATCTCCACAGGCCACCCCAAGGGACCCCACCCATGCATGAATCACCAGGCCTCTAGAAAATATATAAAGATCTATTAAAAAATTTAAATAACCAGCTGAAACCGGTTTGGCTCAGTGGATAGAACGTCAGCCTTCGGACTGAAAGGTCCCAGGTTCGATTCCGGTCAAGGGCATGTACCTTGTTGCGGGCACATCCCCTGTAGGGGGTGTGCAGGAGGCGGCTGATGGATGTTTCTCTCTCATCGATGTTTCTAGCTCTCTATGTAAAAAATCAATAAAATACATTTTAAAAAAATTTAAATAACCATTACCTTATTAGCAAACATTTAGACCATTTGCTGGTTATACTGTATTTATAAAGATTTGTACTATAGTGTTCAACCCAAAGCTCATGTTTCTTGAAGGAAATATTATTGCATTCTCAAAAAGCTCTGCAGATAGGAACTTCTGAGTAAAATATTTCTTTATTGACCATTTTAGGAGAATTGAACAAGCAGCAGAGCGAGCTTCAGCTACAGAAAGTTCTACTTCTAAACTTTTTCCAAAGGTTCTACAAAAGATTCTGACTAGTATGACATACCTACAGATTTTTCAGAGTTGTTGCGAAGACAAAATAAGGTCATGCGTGTAAAGTGTCCACACCCTCTCAATGCTGAAGACATGCTATCGTTGCTGTTAGGATGGCAATTAACGGGGGGAAGAGATGAGACACCATCTGTCTTCGAAGACTTAGCCACTGACCTAAGGAAGGTGAAACAGATATCTCTGGCAACCCCCCTGGATTCTAGGATTCTACTCTTTAATGATTAGGTATTGCATTAAAGATAAAGTAGAGCATGGAAATAAAAACATAGACTAACTGCTCATCCCGATCCTCCCAGCAGCTAAAAATTGTCTACATGTTTGTTAATTAATAAGAAAAGTTAAAAATAGTGTTTATCAAATTTGCTTCCTCTGTCTAATGACCTGTAGAAGGAGTGGCACTTTCAATTAGCATTTCATTACCTCATTCAGCCTGCCCACCGGAGAGATGAGTTAGCAGAGCGTCTGTAAGCACAGTTAGACATGGGAGAAGAGCTGGGGAGAGGATGATTATTGAACAAGACTCAATTTCTGCTTTTTATATCATACTCAGGTTTTCTCAGCCTTGGCATATTGACATGTGGGGCCAGATAATTCTTTGTTGTGGGGACGGTTCTATTACAGGATATTTAGCAGCATCCGTGGACTCGACCTACTCGATACCAATCTTCCCCCATCAAGTTTTGACCCCCAGAATGTCTCCAGACATTGCTAATGTTTCCTGGGGGAGGCAAAATCACCCCCAAATGAGACCCACTGATGTATATATGTTTTGTATAGCATTTGATACTTTGCAAATGCATTTAATATTCACAATAACTGTGTGGGTAGGCTGGGTAGATAGTCTCCATTCTATAGATAGGGAAAACATGATTCTGTAATGCTAAGTGTTGTATTTAAATTATGAATCATTGAGGTGACATTGTGGATCAGATAGGAAGAAATTAGTCTGCGGTTTTGTTTTTAATATTTTGGTAAAAAGTCAGAGCTTTCCTTCCTTACTTGAGGACCACAGAAGGGATGATTATGCAGCCAGCCTCAAAGAGGAACCTCTAAACAAAAAACAAGTGTGAGACGCAGCCATGTATTTCACAGTTAATTTTAGGTTCAATTCGTTAGCTGTAGAGATAATGGTTTTAAGAAAAATTTGCCTCCTCCTACAGAGATGGAAAATGGGATAGCGTGTGAATAAATGATTCTAATAGGTGTGATAATATATCTTTAGGAGGTATGAGCATTCCATCTATAAAGAAAGTCTGCCCATTAATTAAAATTGTTCTGGAGAGATGCAAAGAAGATTAAAATAGATCAAAGTTATAGCACCAACAGGTCTAAAAACCAATATCTTGGAAAATAAAGAAATAGCCTAAAGACAGGGATTTATAATCTACAGACATTAAAAGAAGAGAGGTTTCTAGATGCCGGGGAGAACTGGAATCCCAAGGAGATGGTGAATAGATGAGGAACTAGAGGAAATTCACCAAAGTCATCAACACTCAAGCTGAACCCCTAAGTGATGCAAGGAGACTTCTATTAATTTGCACGTGTCATTTCACTGATTGTGTGGATATCAACCCAGCTGCTTATTTCTGCTTATATCTGCTGAGGTTTTTTTACTACATCAGAACTCAGGTTTGTAGACAGTGGAATTGTCATCACATTAAAAACAATCTGCTTCACATGTGTGAGATAATAGGCTTTGGGGTTAATGCGCTCATGTCTGGGATATCGATCCAAATGTGAATAACTTGTAATTGGCCATCACTCATTGCCAGCTTTTAACCCATCCAGGCTACATGAATGGCACACTTTGTTCACTAAAATAACTACAGAACCACAAAAACCAAAGCTTCCTCACAGAACTGGCCAATTGCCAAACAATATCACCCTCCCTCCCTCTTCCCTCACCCTCTCATTTCCAGTTAAATACTCAATTGCTAGGAAAATATAAGATAACTAGAGGCCCAGTGCACGGATTCATGAACCGGTGAGGGTCCCTCAGCCTGACCTGCGGGGATCGAGCCAAAACCCGCTCTCCGACATCCCCAAAGGGGTCCCAGATTGCGAGAGGGCACAGGCCAGGCTGAGGGACCCCACCAGTGCACAATCGGAGCCAGGGAGGCACGGCAGGATGGCTCCAGGGTGTGTCCAGCCCGTCTCACCCAGTCCTGATCGGCCGGACCCCAGCAACAAGCTAACCTAATGGTCAGAGCGTCTGCCCCTGGTGGTCAGTGTATGTAATAGTGAGTGGTAGACCAGTCAAACGAATGGTCAGCCAGTTAGCATATTAGGCTTTTATTATATAGGATACATAGGCCCATCATAAATTACTGGCATGACAGGCCCCACGTATAGAATGAAAAAGCTATAATTTAAGACATAACAAAAGGCCTACCTTTTCACCAAGCACCACTTGTATTATTTGGCCATCACAACCCCAGGTTTTAAAAGATCACCAAATACTAAGGTTGTTTAAATAATGTCCCATCCAGCTCTAATTTCCTACAATTCCATCTAAGGTACCAACCACCCTTTTGGGAAAAGGTACTTTCTAAGACTGTTAGCCATAAATCAACATATTTTCCAGGAATAATAACATTGGCCATTTATCAGGTCAACTATCAACGTAATAGTTCAGAGACCAAAAACTATGGATACTAGGACTGATAAGTTAATTGTACAAAAGAATTCAGAAAAATATGAGATGTCAGCTTCTACTCAGTGGTGGCTAGAACTGCTGAGTCACCCTCATGATCCCCCAGGGAAGCCACGGGCAGCAGGTTGAGCAGCAAAGTGTAAAGAATAGAGCATGGGCCTTGGAGTTGAGTTTGAAGACTACATTTATCATGTGCTCAATGTGCAATAATTGGGTAAGCCCCTAAAGCTCTCTGAGCCTCAGTCCTCATCACTATGGTAGACTAATGCCTGCCTCAAAAGTTATTATGTGAGCTGAAAAGAGGATGGTTGTTAAGCACCTTGTGACTTAGTAGGCACCTAATGAAAACTAGCTTCTTTTCTTTACTTACTCCGGTGTTGTTCAAGTCAACCTTGTACTGGGTTGTAGAGTTACTACTACTAATCCTGCACTGATAAAGAGTTAAGCATCTTAAAACTAAATGATTTTTTTTTAAATGGGCAGGACATCTGTAAATATGTAAGTATTTAACAGTGTGTGGCTGCATTCATCCAGAGTTGATATAAAACACTTCGTATGCTAGATAAATCCCCGTTTCTGCTGCTGCAGAACTGGGACTCCAAACTCTGGATCAAAGTAACCCAAAAGGCCCCATTTAGAGCCTGGTGGGGTTCAGATCCTTCTGCACAAAGACCAACACTAGGGGGAGACTCTCTCCCTCTCAGCAGAGAAAGACGTCCATCTCCTTGCTCACTCACCACCCTGATGCTCTTTGAACGTTTCCTGAATAGCATCAAGTTCAATAATTGATGAATAGAGTTGGGCAGGCAGCAAATGCCACTTATGTGATGGGGGATGAAACTCAACTAAGTGACAAGAAATTATTTTCCCAAACTCATTCAGAAAATCTTTTTTAAAAACGTTAGGATTAAAAATCCACATTTTTAATCCACTAATATTACTAATTATTCAGCAATATGTTTTTGTAATCATAATTTTTCTTGTTAGAAAAGTGATATTTAATGGTTAACAATATCAGTGACAACATATTCATGGTATTAATGATAAAAATAATAATATCCAATGTGTACAAAGCTTTATATATATTTTTTGGTGTTTTTTTTTAATTCTTCCAACAATCCAATGAATACATATTTTAATCATTTTTTTTCTGTTAGAAAAAAATAAGATATATAGGGGTAAAATGACTTTTTTTAAAGTGTGAAATAATGATTAAGAGCACAGGTTGCAGAATCAGACTGACTAGATCCAAATCTCAACCTCTACCACTCACTAGCTGTGTGACCTGGCAAGTTAATTAATCTAACTGTCCTTTATCTTCTTCATGTATAAAAAAAAGAATAATAATAGTACCTACCCCTTTGGGTTGTTGAGAGAATTAAATGAGTTAATACATGTAAAACACTTAGAATTATGCTTGGCAAACACTTAATATGTTTAGTTATTACATGGCCCAAAGTCACATATTTATTTATTAATTTATAAAACAACTGCTTAAATACCACTTATGTCAGTGTATTGTCTTGGGCATTTGGGAAAAGCGATTAAAAAGGTCTTGTAATGTATTGGGAAAGATACACTTATGTAATTCTAGTTAAAATGTGATGACTATTATAGCAGAGGAAGTAGGTACTATTACAGCACACAGAGGAGAGAGGTCAGGGGCTAGGTAAGTGATAGGTAATGCCAGTGTCCAGATTGGATACCAGCTGCATTTAAAACATCAGCAGCAGCAAAAAAAAAAGAAAGAAAGAAATGTTCATCAACAGCTCTGAAGCAAACTTTCTGGGCAAATCATTTGACCCTTCAGTTTTCATTTCTAGACACATAAAATGTGAATCTCCTAGGGTTGCTCTGGGAAAGAATTAAAATTACTGTGTGGGATTCCATGATTTGTAAAGAATCCATGCTTACAAAGGCACAAAAATCTGGCAGTGGGATCAATAGGTAGCTGTCAGATCAACTATATACTTTTCCTTAGAAGACCTCATGTCAGAGTGGTACACTTAGGGGAACACCAGGTGCTTTCTCCATAGAATCATGGGGTGAGAAAATATCTTTGGGTTCTTACTAGTGGCTTTCAAATGTTTCACTACTAAGGACACCTTTTACTAGTTGTCTGTATGAACTCCACGGTTTTATAGATTTGAGCTACCATGTTGACTATATTAAATAAAAAGTATTAAATTCCTCACTTTGATTCATTAGAGCGCATTCTAGGCATGTAAGATTGCTACAATACAATCAGAATAAAAGTTTCCCATTACACATTGATTGGGAAAAGTTAGGAAAATACAAAAAAGAGTAAAGGAGTAGAAACACACCCATAATTCCATCACCACTGTCAAGATTTGGATATATGTCCTTTCAATCTTTATTTTAGACACTGTTGTTTTAAAAAAGAGTTGAAACCATATTGCATATCCTAAGGCAATGAAAATGGACATTTCTATAGGTGGAGTGGAGGGCTATTGAGTATTCATCCTTCACTCTGCCTCCTTGTCACACTTTGAGACCCCATACCACCATGCAATACCCTTATCATAGAACTTCCCACATGGTACTAAGTTAATCTGTTATTAGAGGTGATTCTACCTCTGCTGTGGTCTAAATATTTGTGTTTATGTTGAAACCTAATTCCCAGTGCGATAGTGTTTGGAGGTGGGGCCTTTGGGAGGCAATTAGGTCATGAGGATGGGGCCCTCTTGAATCAGATTAGTGCCCTTATAAAACAGACCCCAGAGAGATCCCTCACCCCTTCCACCATAAGAAGTTGTACTATAGAAAAAAAGACAGCTGTCTATGAACCAGGAAGTGGGTCTGTACCAGACACTAAATCTGCCAGCACCCTGATCTTGGACTTCCAGCTTCCAGAACTGTGAGAAATAAAGGTATGTTGTTTATAAGCTACCCAGTTTATGGTATTTTTGCTATAACATCCTGAATGGACTAAGATACCCTCTATACTATAAAATTGTCTTAGTCATCTCTATACCCCAGCACTCTGTAATCTACCTGGCACACAGTACACATTAAATACTTTTTTTGCTCTACTGAATTAAACTCGAAATTAAACAAAATTATTGAAACCCTATTATTGCCTTTGCACATCACAGAAGCCTTGGTTCAGTTCTCTTATTTCACAGATGAAAACACTGAAAAACAGAGTGGGTAAGGGACAGAGGTTTTCATGTATAAAACTGAGTGGTTGCCAAAAAGCAACATATGACGATAGAAGCTGGCATATCATGAAATTCCACCACTTTGAGATAACAACTATTAGTGTTTTAGTGACCATCTTTAGAGCAATTTGTACAAATGGGATATGTTCTTTTTCATCATAGACAGTTGTTTTTTTTTAAATGTAGTCTTTTTCTTTTAAACCTCCTCCTACCCTCTTTTCTCCCCTTCTCTAGAAGAAATCCCTCTGCCCCATTAATGATCTGTATGTATCATTTCATGACATTTCCATGCTGCTAGAATCATAAACAAACAAATACACATATAAGGTGGGGTTGTCATTGTTCGTTTTTCAAAAATGGGATCATACTATATATACACTTCTCTAGATCTTGCTTTTTGCACTTAACAATACATTGCAGAAATACGTCCAAGTTAAAGAGTGTTAACCTACCTCCTGTGAAGTAGGGACCATGGTCGGTTGACATGCTATACTGGATTCCACGACTATGGATCAGGCATTCTTTAAGCTCCTGCATGAGTTTTGGCTGCGGCTCTGCAGATAGGAAAGGCTAACCCATACCAAGAATATGTATCTACCCCTGTAAGGACAAACCACCAGTCCTTCAGGATGGAAGGGACCCAATGTGGTTGAGCTGTCACCAAGGTGCTGGTGGTCTCCTTGATAAATGGTGCCCATCCTTTTCCTCCCAGGCCCCTGACCATCCATCTGGACCACTGGCCATGGCCCCAGTTTCTAAAGCCACACTAAGCATCAAGTTTGCCCCATCCTCTGGGGTCTTTGCCAGCGTTAAATCCCATGTCCTGAGAAAGTTCCCTGAAGTCAGTGAATTATTACTTATCCAGTTTTTGTTCTGCCTGCTTGATCAAGCCCCACCAAACTTAGGTCATGAGGATGGGGCCCTCTTGTACTTCCCTGGCTCTCACCAATATGTGCTAGTTGGTCTTTGCAGTCCCTTTGAGGTATAATCTTTTCTCTCCCTTCTTGGGCCTAGTACATCCCGCTGGGTTCTGCAGGGAGTTAATCCTGGTTAGCAGGCTGGCATTCAGTAGAGGAAGCAGGGGCAACTGCTTAGAGGGCCACCTGTTCTTTTTGGAGCCGAGGCCTCTGCAGTGTCTTTTCAATGAGGGAAGTGCTCACTCTTCGCAGACGGGGGTGGGCTGAAAGTTGTGTGGGTTCAGGGGAGTCTACAGAGCCACAATCCTTGTGAGCATCCACCTAGGTGTCCTCATCGCACATATCAGGGACCCATGCTTTCCCAACCAGGGCCTTGCCCCTAGCACTACAGACCTGGCTTGTTGAGTATCTAAAGGTCTCTGGAGCTCCGCGATTCTGGCTGCAAAGTCCTGCACCTGCTCCTCAGCTACATCCATGCTTCCACTGAAGAGACAAGGCCTCTTTGTAAACTCCCAAAAAGCCCCTAAGAGAGGCCCTCTACCTCTCACAGTTAGCCTTTAGAGGTTTATTAACAGCCCTTGGCTTCTCATTATCTCTCTGTAGAGCAGAAATACAACCTCTAATCACCAACCAATATCAATATTCTTATATGCATTTGTTCCCTTCATTGTATTTAAAATATTTGAATCATCAAGGGTGTTTTCATCCACCCAGGTCACCAATAGTGAAGGTTTTAGCAATTGGGCTGCCTTGTACCTGGGACTATATGTGTCCTACAAATTACATGGTGTGGTAGGTGGAATAGAACAATGCCCCGCCCCAAAGATGTCCACATCCTAACCACCAGAATCTGTAAATATGTTTTCTTACATGACAAAAGGAACTTTGCAAATGTGATTAAGCTAAGAATCTTAAGATGGGGAAATTATCTGGATTATACTTTGGTGAATCCAATGTAATCGCAAGAGTTCTTTTAAGTGAAAGAGGGAGATAGGAGAGTCAGAGTCAGAAAGAGATTTGAAGATGTTATGCTACTTGCTTTTAAAATGGAGGAAGAGACCACAAGCCAAGGACTACTGGTGGCCTATAGAGGATGGAAAAGGCAAGGAAACGGATTCTCCCCTAGAGCCTCCAGAAGGTACAGAGCCCTGCCAACATCTTGATTTTAGTCCAGTGAAACCCATTTTTGACTTCAAGCTTCCAAAACTTTAAGATAATAAATTTGTGGTGTGTGTGTTTAAATATATTTTTATTGATGTCAGAAAGTAAGGGAAAGGGAGAGAAAGAGAGAAACATCAATGATGAGAGAGAATCATTGATTGGCTGCCTCTTACATGCTCCCTACTGGGGATTGAGCCCACAACCTGGGCATGTGCCCTTGACTGGAATCAAACCCAGGACCCTTCAGTTAGATCAGCACTCTATCCACTGAACCAAATCAGCTAGGGCTAAATTTGTGTGTTTTAAGCCACTAAGTTTGTGATAATTTTTTATAGCAGCAATAAGACACTGATACAGATAGGATGAGGCCTTTCCTTTCTAGTAGTAAATGATCCAGCTCCAACCCCATCCTACTGCCTTTTTTCTCAGACCACTCCTGGTACCAACTGGGTGTTAGGGTCCTCTGAGAAGCACTCACCAAAGACAAAACTGACTTGCAAATAATGTTTTGGGGGAAACACTTCTGAAGCATAAAATGGAAAGAGAGGAGGAGTAAGCAAGGATTTAATGCAGGTCTTCAGATTATAATACAGGTCTGTTATACTTGATGTTGTACATATATGTAATAGAATATTATTCAGCCATAAAAAAGAATGAAATCTTGCCACTTGCAACAACATGGAATGACCTAGAGAGTATTATACTAAGTGAAATAAGTCAGACAGAGAAAGACAAATACCATATGATTTCACTTACATGTGTAATCTAAAGAACAAAACAAACAAAACAGAAACAGACTCATAGATACAGAGAAGAAACTGATGATTATGAGATAGCAGGGAACTAGGGGGTTGAGTGAAAAAGGTAAAGGTATTAATAAGTACAAATTGGTAGTTACAAAATAATTATACAATGTAAAGTACATTATACTAGTATAGTCAATAATATTGTAATAACTATGTATGGTGCCAGGTGGGTACTAGACTTATCACTTTGTAAATTACATAAATGTCTAACCATTATGATGTACACCTAAAACTAATCCTATCTAATAAAAGAGTAATATCCAAATTGACCGTACCTCCGCTACACCCACAAGCCAATCAGGAGTAAGTATGCAAATTAACCCAACCAAGATGGCTGCAGCCACAGAGCGAGCAGGAGGCTTGGGTTTCCCCGGTAATTGAGGAAGCCAAGCTTTCCACACACCCTGGCGGGCCCAGGCCTTCACTCAAGGCTACAAAGTTTCAATTATAGAAGATAAATAAATCCCAACAAAAATGGCGGCAGCCATGGAGCTGGAGAGAGCAGGAGGCTTGATTTGCCCCCGGCAATGGAGGAAGCCAAGCTTTCCACACACCCTGGCCGGCCTAGGCCTCCACTCAAGGCTACAAAGTTTCAATTATAGAAGATAAATAAATTCCAGATACCAGGGCCTCCACTTGGGTCGCTGGGGGGCATGGCCGGCCTGCAAACCACCACAGGCCCCTCGCCCAGTCTGCCCCATGCCCCAAGGGAACCCCCACCCTGATCCGGGACACCCTTCAGGGCAAACCAGCTGACACCCACCCGTGCACCAGGCCTCTGTCCTATCTAATAAAAGAGTGATATGCAAATTGACCATCACTCCAACACACAAGATTGCTGCCCCCATGTGGTCAAAGATGGCTGCCCCCATGTGGACACAAGATGGCTACCACAAGATGGCCAGCAGGGGAGGGCAGTTGGGAGGGACCACGCCTGAAAAGGAGGGAAGTTGGGGGCAACCGGGCCTGCAGGGGAGGGCAGTTAGGGGCAAACAGGCTAGCAGGGGAGCAATTAGGCATCAATCAGGCTGGCAGGGGAGTGGTTAGGGGGTTATCAGGCTGGCAGGCAGAAGTGGTTAGAGGCAATCAGGAAGGCAGGCAGGCGAGCAGTTGGGAGCCAGCAGTCCTGGATTGTGAGAGGGATGTCCGACTGCCCATTTAGGCCTAATCCTACCAGGATCGGGCCTAAACGGGCAGTCAGACATCCCTCGAGGGGTCCCAGATTGGAGAGGGTGCAGGCTGGGCTGAGGGACACACACCCCCGTGCACGAATTTTGTGCACCGGGCCTCTAGTATAAAATATTATTGAATGCTAACTGTAATTTACAAATAAAGTTTTGTAAAACAAATAAAGTTTTGTATGACACCTGTGCAGGTAAGAGGGAAGGAACAGTTGGTAGGAAAAGCCTGCAGTATAGTTCTGAAAGTCTTGTCCTGATCATTGGAGGGCTCCAGAATAAAGACTGTCCAACCCAGGGAGAGTGTGGCCTCGGCATGAGTGCTGTAGCCGATCTCAAGGTGGAGCAGCTGAAGGCTGTCAACCTGTTGTGCTTCTCATAGCAAATTATCTTGAAAGGAGATCTACGGAACCCATCTCCATAGTCACCACCACACCCACCTTCCATCCAGGCTCAGGCAGTGCTACCAGTAACTAACCATAGGCCTCCCCTAGGGGCAGAGACTTGAGCCAGAGCTTACCATATGCCAAGGAAATATCAGAGCACATGGTCTCTGCAGGTGGGTATATCCCTATTGGGGAAGGAGTGGGGCTGAGCTACACATGCCCAAGGCCTGAACTCGAACTTACCAGTCACATAATTCACTGCTCCTCAATTGCTGAAGAGAGTTTGGAGGGGTAAAGTAAAGCCAGGATTGGGTTCTCTCCACATGAAAAATGGGGTTCTCTCCACATGGAAAAAATGCTAGAAGAGGAAAATAATGTGTCCCTCTATCAGATTGCTATAACAAATACCTTTCAATTTTATTGCCAGATTGCTTTCTAAAAAAGTTAAAACATTTTACACATTTACCAAGCGATGTTCAAAGGACTGCCTTCTCCTAGGTGGGTATAGCTTTAGGCACTCTCACTCTTTCATTTCTGCCATTTTGATGGGCGTCAAATATTTCGTTTTTATTTCATCTGTATTTGCCTAACTGCTAGGAAGATGGAACACCTTGTCATATACTTTTTGTTTTTGTATGGACTGCCTATCCATATGCCTAGTCCATTCTACTATTGGGTTGTTTGGGTTTTTTGTTGTTGTTGCTGTTAATGTGTTTGCAGAGGTTATGTGTATATTCTAGCTATTAACCCCTTATCTGCTGTATGCATTGCAAATATTTTTCAGCCTTTTTTGCACATTTTTTATGGTATCTTTGATGAGACAAAACATTTTAGGTCTTATAAAGTCAAATATATTTTTCTTCTCTCTTATAGTTTCTGGGTTCCCTATCTTTGTTTGCAGGATCTCCCTGTTCCCACATTTTAAATAGTCTCCTGAATTTTCTTTGAAGATTTTTACTATTTTAATTTTACATTTACTGCTTTATCCACCTGAAATTTATTTTTGTATTGTTTCATTTTCTATCACAAAATAATGCATGTTTCTTATAGACATTTTGGGAAGCTTTAGATAAACAAGATAAAAATTGTCATTACTCACAACTCCCCACTCTCCCAATACATAGTCTCTGTGGATGTTTCTCGCTGTGCCCTTTCAGTCTTTTTACCTATGCATTGCACACTATCTTAAAATTTAAATATATATATATTGTAAATTTCATTATGCTACCTGCTTTTGGCACTTAACAATATAATTAAAATACTTTTTCACATCATGAACTAATCCAACGTAGAAATGTGCCATCAGTTGTTTGATCAACATTTACTTTTGGACATCTACACGGTTCCCAATGTTTTGCTATGAAGAAAACATGCCATGATGATGCCTCTCACTTGTTAGACAACATTTTGCACTTTGTTAAAGAGCTCACTCACTTCCAAGTATATTTGTTTAACTTTAATAGCATCCACAATCAGATAAGGAGAGGAAAAGAAGACACCCCTCCCCCCCCTTTTTTTGGATGTTGTATTGAGATACCTGACTTGAATAGAGCATTTGGAACTACCTTTTAAAAAGAACTGGCTGCCTGGCTGGTGTTGCTCAGTGGTTGAGCATCAGCCTATGAACCAGGAGGTCACAGTTGGATTTAAGGTCAGGTCACATGCCCAGGTTGCAGGCTCAATCCCCAGTGTGGGGCATATAGGAGGCAGCCAATCCATGATTCTCTCTTATCATTGGTGTTTCTATCTCTCCTTTTCTCTTCCTCTCTGAAATCAATAAAAATATATTTTAAAAAAGAACAACAACAACAAAAAGAACTGGCTCTTCAGAGTGCAAATGATGGCTTTAGAAATGTTTCTAAAAACATCAACTAGAAAGAGTATGAAGACTTTGGAGTTAAAAAAAATAAATAAACAGTATATATAACAGGGTGGAAATCACCAGGTGGAAGGGTCAGAAAATCCTAAAATACCAGCAACTGGGTGAAGGCACAACAGGGTAACAATGCCAGTTGCCCAATACCACCAACACCTACACACCAAGAAGCCACCTCCACACTCTTGGAAAGAGACAGATGTAAATCAATATTCATTCCATTTCAGGATTTTACTAGCATCTCAAGACCAAAAAAAAAAATGAGTAGTAGAAATTCAGAGTGGATTTAAAAAAAAAAAAATGAGCACAGAGCATATTTTAAATAAATATAATTAAAAATAAATCTGAATATTTGAAAAATATTCTGAGTGGAGCAAAAGTGTGCACATTAATCTACTATCACCATATTTCTGCTTAGCTTTGAATTCATTGTGATTTGGGAATTTCTCTGTCACTGCTCCATTCCATGACTAACTATATCCCAAACAAGAAAAAATAATTGAACTATAGACAATAAACCAGGGAATGTGATGTTAGAAGGGAGTTTACAGCTCAGCTACTCTGGCCCCAATATTTACCATCGGGGAAGTTGAGGTCCCAAATAAAGAAAGTAACTTGCTAAAGAACAGATAGCTAGTCAACTGCTAAGCCAGGAGTGGAAATGCAGATCTCCTGCCTTTTAACACAAAGCTCCCGCCACTAGCATCACAAATCAGCAATGCAGTCATACTTGTTCTGGTATCTGTAGTCATGAATCACACATCAAATCAGGAAGGCAGCAAGAAGAAATCTACATATAAATGTGTAATCACAATTATTTGCCCACCGATATCAGTTCTCTAGCTGTCCTATGCCTTTAATGTTCATATGTGAAGCTTTCTGAAAAGGAGCTACCAGGCATAAGTCAAGTCTAGATACCTGACTTATGTATCAGGTACCTGATATATAAGGTACCTGGAGCCGCCTCCACAGCACAGTCCAACGTTGAATGGGAGGGGCCTGATGTGATTGTCTCTTTGTTCAATGTATGGTTCCCCAAAGTAAAACCCTTCAACACTTTCCTCTGAGAGAATCTGATAGTTAAGAGCCAAGTAGAGCTCTGACCAGGTAGCTCAGTTGGTTAGAGAGCCCTCTCCATACACCAACGTTGCGTGTTCAATCCCCAGTTAGGGCACATACAAGAATCAACCAACAAATGCATAAATAGGTGGAACAACAAATCGATGTCTCTCTCTCTCTCTCTCTCTCTCTCTCTCTCTCTCTTCCCCTTCCTTTCCCTCTCTCAAATCAATAATTAAAATTTAAAAAATAGACAAGTGGAAAATGTTCAAAATGATGGGATCTAACACTACCTAGTAGAAAATTATAAATATATAACATTACAAAGAACATTTTTGGTCATTTTTTTAAGTTTAAGGTTAAAGAAAATTAGGAAGGTATAGCCTCGAGGAAAAATTCTTGACTTTTTTCCAACACAACGTATGTCCCATCTGTAACAGTAAGTTGCAACCAGCTGGAGTTTCTGTACAGAATATGGTTTGCTGAATATAGTTCTACCCTCTTCACTACTACCACTGAAACACACAATTGGGATAATATTTGGATATTTTAAAATAAAATCTGACCCAGGAGTCAGGCTCCTCTTTAATCCAAAAGCTGAAGTTGTTTTGACTATGTGCATCATATGTCTTTATTATTAATAGGAATAATAAGGACCAGAATGGCCAAAATTTTTCTAGTTGGGAATTAATTGTATGTAACTATAGTTATTTTAATAATAATAACTACAATAATGAGTTACTTGGAGGAAATCTTTTTTTTTTTTTTTAATGCTTACTATAAAGCCTGGCACACAGAATACTCAATATATTTTAGGTGATATTATCATTGTTGAAAACAACTACCAACTACCAATTACATGTAACTATTTTATAATCAGGATACTCTGGTGCCCCTAAAAGAAGAACTTCCATGTAGTGGGTTGCCCACCTCTGATGTCAGCTATAGCAGCAATGGACAGTTATATGTGAGCTCTCCATCTCACCAGTAGCCCATCTCAAATGGACACTGCACTCAGCATTCTGCACACCTTGAAGCTTACTCACCTGGGCGTGAGGTGCATAGCCTGGAAGTGCAGGGGAGGTAAAACAGGTGGGGAAACCCTCCATTGACGGGGAGCAGGAGCCATTGTCTTTTAGAAGGACAATTCTGAGTGTTCTATAAGCTGCTCAGTAATCTCAGCAGAATGGCCCTCCCCACAGGGATCCCAGCAGATTACTCATCCCTGTCCAATCCCCTGGTTCCCTCACTCACCTCCCAAAATAACCACCTGCACCCAACTCCTTGTCTCAGGCTCTGCTTTCAAGGGAACCTAAACTAAGTAATTCCATTCCCTAAATCTAAGTGATTTCCAGCAATATAAACTAGAAATAAGTCAGATGGATGCTTCCCAACACAAGGCAATATCAGATTATTTTTGTTTTGCATTAAAATATTTTAAATGAAAAAGAGAATATTATCAGTCATGACCTTTTGTAAACTAAGTTCATAGTATCATGGGAACAATATACTTTGATGATTATTCCCGTGCTCTGCATTGAGGAGCCAAGGATCATTGGCCCGATTCAATTCTTTCTGATGCATGCCCTCAAGAGCATTTACTGTGTAACTACTTGGTTGTCTGGTCAATTCAAGCTTGAGCTCTTTGGCTGAATGGGGTCTTGGCAACATTCCAGAGGCTAATGGATAATTTGGAGGGACCATATCATGGGTATTTGGCTGTATGTCCAATGATGTGGATAATAGTCAGCATTCATTAGAACATTTTAAGGCCCTTAACAATTGTTGTGAGTGACAAAACCAAATTAGAATATCATAAAACTCTAAGGAAATCAAGTGACCAGGAGAAACACTCAAGTCTTTTTATGTGATTGCCTTGAGAGTACTGACCATATAAAATTTAATGCAATAGGTACATTTAGAGCACTTACTATGACACAACAATTAGCAGTTATAGAGCAGTTTCACATCTATTATCTCATTTGAGCCCAACATAACCTGTAAGATGGATATTATTTATTCTCTCCACTTCACAGATGATACAACTAAGATTCAAAGAAATGATGAGCACCAGGAAGGTGCTCCATGAATGTTGGTGAACTGAATAACTTACCTGAGGTTAGACCTCAAACATGAATCCAGATCTAATTCCCAATTCTTTGCTCTTTCCCCTACTTTCTGCTGCCTAGTTGGACAGTATTAAGTATCGCCTCTAACACAACATGTTGAGGAATAGTCCTTGTTCTCTGCCTTAAGGACTCTTACTATTGGAGAGTGAGAACAGCGCTATATTTGATTAAGTGAATTGACCCTGTATCATATAAATTTACAAAAGAGAGAGACGAGTGCTGGCTTGCAAGGTTAGGGAACCTCTCTAAAGAGGAATATGAGTAGAGCTGGGCCCTGAAGGATGATCAGAATTTTCATGGGGCAAAAGGAGAAACTGAACACATTGAAGCCAGTTAGGAGAACACTGAGGAGATGACAGCTTTGGGTTTTGAAAATCTCACAGGTCTTGGTGACTTACTAACTATTTAACATTCTTCAATTTCCTCAAAGTAAAGTTTTTATGGACTACAATTTTCTTAAGTTTTGTACCTAAATCACTTCTCATTAAGGACTAATATTAAGGATTAATTAGCTCATTTTGGTAGTTTTCCAACGTTTTTGAACATGTGGACTCAGAATCTTACACGGAAGCCAAATATTTTGGATGGAAGCAGAGGTAGATGTAGATAATTAGAGACCCAATGGAAAGGGGGTTGTTCACACAAGACAATTCATAATGAAGCATCCATCTTATATAAAAACTGCTGTTTGAAATTTTAACCCTGCTATTTGGCTTCTGTAAATTCTTGCTTGCTAAGACTACTCCCACTTCAGAGAGGCCATTAAACCTTCCCCAGACAAGGTTATCAGTGCTGGCACCAGGCTAGGCCTCTGGTTGAGGTCTCAAGGCCCCAGTACACACGGGCTCTTTAAGAACTTGCAAAAGGGGCTGGAAACACTCCATATTTGGGAGACAAAGAAGGTAAAAACATATAAATAGGGAGAATTCCTGCATGTTGGGGCCCAGAATTTGAGAGACATTTTCCTCTGGACCCGCGCGTAATAAATGTAACTCCATCTCTCTAAGTATTGCTTTGTTCTTCTTCGGTTTTCTGTAACATTATCAGCCACCATTCTGCTATGTCAGACACAACGCACCTGTCCACTCCAGGTCCAGCCAGGAAAACAATGTACCTCAATTACTACAACAACGAAAATAAGAGAGAAAGAACTGTATGGACAGTGATGGAGGGCTGGAAGGCAGAAAGGAACACAAACAGAAGGCAGCTTCTCCCCTGGGGAAAACAAGGAAAAGGAGTTTTTAAAACATATGAGCTTGGAGAAAGTGTTGCACTGAGTTGGTATTCAGATATCGAGGAAGGAGACACTACCCAGCTGGTACTAATAGCTCTGACGGGGAATGACGAGGCTGGTTCTGGGAGAGCTGGTGATAAAAACGCTGGGGACTGGAACAAACTGCCACTGAGAGGACAAAGGGCCATTGCTGGGTGATGCTGGTGGTAGCCCCAAATAACCAGGAAGAATCAAGTCCCCCTTTCCTCCTTCTGTCTTCCATTCTCCCTTTAGCATCTCCCATTGGTGGGACTCAATGGGAGCCAGCTGGTGCAGAAAAAGGTGAAATGCAAAGTCCCAACCTCAACATCACAGAGCAGGTTGTCAAGATAGAGCCGAGAAGCATTCACTTCATAACCAAATGGTGCCTCAGACCACAAGAAGGAGCAGACTAGAGAATAACAATAAGAGAATAATCCTGCCCTGAATTTTCATGATTGTTGAGAAAATAACTCAGAGTTTAGGTCTTACAGATAGCAGATCAGTTGTCCTATCTTTATCTCTGAAGGACAAGATGATGGTATATTAAATAGAGCATGAACTACAAGTTAGTACACACAACTTACTGACAGGAACAGCCCAGGGCAATAGGATGAAGGAACAAAGTAGATCCTCAAATTCTGAGATATCTCATTTTGCCATAATTCCTGGTTCAGAATTTATTATTAAATAATGATTTATTCTTTTCAGAGAGATTAATTTTCTTTTCTGCAACTTACTTGGATAAAGTCCATACATCAGAATGAATAAGTCAAGTGATACAGCCACAATCTGCAAGTACATTAAATGTAGGTCTGTGAGACGGTGATGATTAAGAGATTACATGCAGAAACGAGGATTCTCTTGACAGTGATTATCATTCATTCATTCAAAAAATATATTTAATGTCTACTATATGCCAGGCAATGTTTTAAGGGCAGGGATAAGACACTGAATAAAATAGACAAGCACCCATATCTGTTAGGAGCCCCTATGGCTCAAATTAATGGAAAATCCCCTGCCAATGGTTTTACCATTCAGGGATTCCTGATTTTCACTTAACAAGAAATCATAAAGCAGGCAGCCAGGGCTGGGGGGCTATGCTATGATGTCATCAGGAGCCCAGTTTCTCACTACCTTTCTGCTCACCTGCTTTAAAGGGCTACTTTTCATACTCATATTTGTCATTTCATGGTCACAAGTCACCTATTCCACTGCCAGGAATCATATCTGCATTTCAAACAAGCAGAAGGAGAGAAGAGAAGAAGAAAGAGGCAATGCCCATGTTAGGAAAGCAAAGACTTCCCAGAAATCCCCAACAGACTTCTGCTCAGGTCATTGACTGCAAGCCAGAATGTGAGGGACATAGTTCCACCCCAAATAAAACTGAGAATGTATTAGTAAGGAAGAAAGGGCTCTGGGTGGTTCCCTAGTAGTCTCTGCCACAGCCCCTGCGTCATGGAGCTCATAATCTAGTCGAGTGGGTTGTATCCCTAGGGCTCTATGGTTGCAGCAACTAGAACCAACAGAAAAGGAATTTGTTGGAAGGATGTAAACCAGCTCTCATAATCAAAGGAAAGTTGGAGAGTCAGGCTGTGGAAGGATGGGAACCAGGCAGCCTCTGAATGGTCTCATTAGTTAAACAAAGCCCAACCACAGAAGAGGTGGTGCAAAGTCTTAGAGAGGAGTCCAACTACTGGCTTGGGTTCTAGCAATCCCACCAAGTCTTTACTTATTGGGAGAGGTGTCTCCTCAAAAGGAAGTCAGAGAGTACTTACCAAGAAAAGAGACCAGGTCACCCAGAGGTCCAGCAGGTCCCTGGCATGCACCCCGGGGTCAATATTTGTCAACTGATTTAAGTTTCCCAGATGACAAGGTCTCAAGTGTTATTAAACACCGTGATCTTAATATTGTACTCAAGTCTTAAAAACACGCCTTTGCTCCAATTCTTCAATACCTCAGAAAAATCCAATTTTCACTTTGCTAAACTGAATCAGAACTGCAAAAAAAAAAAAAAAGTTCACACTAAAAGAAAAGCAGACAGACGAACATTAGATGGTTTTGTTATTAAGACTGTCTTCTGGTTACATTTTATATAGAACTTCTTCTGAATGTAGCTTAGGGAACTATTAAAATATTAAATAAGAGTAGAGCATCGCTTCTGCTATTTGACTTGAAGATGGTCACAGCGGGGCAACATAAAATCATATTTTTAATAGTGTTGCCTGAAAATAATAGCATACACTGAACTAGAAGCCCATAGGAAGATCAGGCTGTTGAGGACTATTACCCATGTTATTACTGCTAAAATATTTATATATTATAATTTTGTAATAAGGTATTTCCAAAGAAAATAATGTTGGTTTAAGCTGCACATATTAGCAAAGCTATTCCAGGATAGAATTGTTTGAAAATCTCTGCAGGAGCAAAAGCCAAAAACACCAAACAGTTATTGTTAAGTTTGGATTTTGCCCCTCTTAATGCCTTTTTCCTGCTCCTTGAAAACAGTTACAGCAAATGAAGACCAATAAAATCAAGCAAACAACTGAGTAAAAAGAGTAAAATTTATTTAAAATAAAAAAGAAATTGATATAGGTCCAGGTGCCGTTGTTATTCACATTCTTTTTCTGCAGTAGAATTATTTCAACTTTGAATCCGTTTTGAGGTCATTTGGTTATTCAAAAAATATTTATCGAATTGGTCTAGTAGGGCACACATTATATTTGTCTATTCATAGTCATTTTCCTTACTAATATAATCCCATATTTTTCAAGATGTCAATGTGTCCTGCTAAAACAGTAACTTCCCAGATATACTTGCAGTTAGGGGATGGCATGTGATCTAGTAAGGGGAGAGTTGTTTGTTTGTTTGTTTGTTTGTTGTTTGTTTGTTTGTTTTAAAGGGGAGAGACTAATTTTGCAGTGTCTTTGACTTTTCTGTCTAGAATGCAGATGCAATTCCTAGAACTGTGGCAGCCATTTCACAATCATGAGAATATAGGGCAGAAGAAGAGGTGGATCATAGAAATCTGATGACATTATGGAGATCCTGTACCAGCCCTAGATGACCTATCTCCAGCCTTGTCTGTGTGTGATGAAAGTAAAGCTCTATTTGGTTTAGCTACTGCAATCAAGTTCTGTTATTTGCAGCCAGAAGTATTACTAACTGATATATGTACTATGTATCAGGTGATATAGCAGTGAACAAGATGTGGTCCTTAGCCTCAGGAAGCTTGTTATTTAGTAAGAGAAACATAAAACAAATAATTACAGAATTAACTATTTAATTACAACTGCTACAAAGGGTAAGTAGTGGGGTATCTAAACTAGTCTGGAGGAAGGTGGTGGTCAGAAAAGACCTTTTAAAGTAAGTGACATATAAACTGAGCCTTGGCCTAGTCAGTGTTGCTCAGTGGTTGAGTGTCAACCTATGAACCAGGAGGTTCAATTCCTGATCAGGGTACATGCCTGGGTTTCAGGCTTGATCCCCAGTAGGGGGCGTGCAGGAGGCAGCTGATCCATGATTCTCATAATTGATGTTTCTATCTTTCCCTCTCCCTTCCTCTCTGATATATAGTTCAGTGTAGTTCAATTATAAAATTAAGTAAAAGTTCAGTGTAGTTTAATTATAAAATTAAGTAAAAGTTAAAAGAAACAGAGGCAAACAGATTATAATAAAAGTCTGATGGTTTGAGAAAAGACATCAGTTCCCTAGTAGAGCAGTAAGTCTCTCCAATAATTACTATGTATACATTTTCAAGATTTACTATTCATACAACCACATTTCCCCCAGTATTTTCAAGCCATTAAATACTGTCCTGTTGATCTCATTAAAATAACAAACGAATGGGCCTGTTGTGGGTAAGGTATAATTTGTTGAGAACTGATGCAGAGTCTTTGGGTTAGCCCATCTTCTGTATCCTTCTAAAATGACTGTATTTCTCTGTCAGAATCTAGGACACAAGGCTTGACAACTGGAAAAAAATGTTTGGGCTTGTGGCAGTCCAAGAAAATATCAGAAATATGGTTGTCACATATTTCTATGCCAGATCCTAAGGCATAAAACATTAGCATCTCCACTTGTCCCCCTGTGAAAGGTCAGGCTTCAAGCAAGCACAGAAGGGGAAGTAATCAACTGTCATGGGAAATGGTGTGGCCCAACATTTGAAATAAGACACCTTGGTGCTGGTCTTTGAATTTTCAGAAGTGTTTGGCAATATGGATATACAATCCGCTTGATGAGACCTCCTACTGAGACTGTTTCGGAGGGGAAAAGCAAATCTTCCAAAATGTAATAATATTCAGGATAATATTTGACCTGCACTCTTTTGCTCAGAATTTCTTCACAGCTGTGAAACTAGTTTGGAGAGCTGCAGGAATCTTCTGAGTGCTGCCTCCCAATTTTTCAGTGTTGTGTTATTGCTCCCTATCACAATGAAAGTTGTGGGTTGTTTTGTTTTTGTTCTTGCTTTTTGGCAAAACACCATGGAAATTTTCCTTGTATCGTAAGTATGAGACTATTTCTTTTGAGATGCACACGTTGAGATGTGGGAAGAAAGTATCCGAGGCAGAGAATGCAGAATGTAATGAAAAGTGAAAATTGGAAAAGACAAACCTCCCTTCTGAAGATGACTTTAACTCACCCGCAAACTGGGTTAATTAAAAAGTATTCAAGTCAGATAGGCCCCTTTAAATTTGATAAAGTTTTTTAATTACTCTTTTCAAACAAGTGTTTTGTTTTGCTTTTGTTTTGGTGCTGTCTTCCTGGGATGAAGCAAGGCATACCCAGCCAAACAGTGCCGAGCGAATGCTCAGAAAGTGGAGTTTCCCCCTTCCCTCCTGAATCCACCCGCTCGTGACCATAAGCCCAGCTCCAGGTGAGGACAGTGTTTAGAGCAGCAGCTGGAGCAGAAGAGATGTTGGAACAGCCACATTGAGCTGATTTTGATGCTCATCATTTTATTCACACCCACTTTCTTTATGAGGCCTGAAAGTATTGCTCTTAAATGGGAGTATAATTAACAAACAGTAAATTCATCTTCTAAAATGTACAGCTCCATGTATTCCGAGAAGTTTATACAGGCATGCCTCTTTTTGTTGTGCTTCACTTTATTGCACTTCACAGATGTTTCATTTTTACAAATGGAAGGCAAGACCCTCCACCAGTAAAAAGATGACAACTCACTTTATCGCTGTGGAACCAAACCCACAACATCTCTGAGGCATGCCTGTAGAGTCATGTAACCACCCCAACATGAAGGCAGAGATATTTTCATATCCTTAAAAAGATCCTCCCACCCTAATGGTTTGGCTCGGTGGATGGAGCTTCGGCCTGCGGACTGAAGGGTCCCAGGTTCGATTCCAGTCCAGGGCATGTACCTTGGCTGTGGGCACATCCCCAGTTGGGGGTATGCAGGAGGCAGCTGATCGATGTCTCTCTCATCGATGTTTCTAACTCTCTATCCTTCTCCCTTCCTCTCTGTTAAAAAAATCAATAAAATATATTTTTTAAAAAAAGAGAGATCCTCCATGCCATTTTGTAGCCAATCCCACACCCCTACCTCAGCCTTTGGTAGCTGGCAACTACAGGTATGATTTCTATTTCTGCCTTTTCCAGAATGTCATATAAGTGGAATTATACAGTATACTAGGGGCCCGGTGCACGAAATTCGTGCACTGGTGGGAGGGGGGGGGGGGGGGGGTGTGCCCCTCAGCCCAATCTGCACCCTCTTCAATCTGGGACCCCTCAGGGGATGTCCAATTTCCAGCAGTCGGACATCCCTCTCACAATCTGGAACCGCTGGCTCCTAACCACTCACCTGCCTGCCTGCCTGATTGTCCCTAACCCCACTGCCTGCCTGCCTGCTCGCCCCTACCTTGATCTCCTGCCAGCCTGATTGCCCCTACCTTGCCCTCCCCTATCAGCCTGATCACCCCAAACTGCCTGTGCCTTGGCCCCCCGTCTGGCCTCCCTCTGGAGGCACCACCCCCATAACCCCAATGCTGCTGCCACTGCAGGTGGTTATGGCTGCCTGAGCCTTGGCCTCTGTAGCCACTGCGGCTTTGTCTGGAAAGATGTCCAGAAGACAACCACTCTAATTAGCATATTACCCTTTTATTAGTATAGATTTGGGGACCATTACAACCACGCAGAACTTGAAGAAAACACATGGCCCTGGTCAGTTTGGCTTAATGGAGAGAGCATCGGCCTGTGAACTGAAGAGTCCAGGTTTGATTCTGATCAGGGGCACACATGCCTGGGTTTCGGGCTCAATCCCCAGTAAGGGGCCTGTGGGCGGCAGCTGATCAGTGATTCTTTTTTTTTTTTTTAAATATATTTTATTGCCAAAACCGGTTTGGCTCAGTGGATAGAGCGTCGACCTGCGGACTGAAAGGTCCCAGGTTCGATTCCGGTCAAGGGCATGTACCTTGGTTGCGGGCACATCCCCAGTTGGAGGTGTGCAAGAGGCAGCTGATCGATGTTTCTCTCTCATCGATGTTTCTAACTCTCTATCCCACTCTCTTCCTCTCTGTAAAAAATAAATAAAAATATTTTTAAAAAAATAAAAAATAAATAAAATAAATATATTTTATGGATTTTTCACAGAGAGGAAGGGAGAGGGATAGAGAGCTAGAAACATCGATGAGAGAGAAACATCTACCAGCTGCTTCCTGCACACCCCCCACCGGGGTATGTGCCCTCAACCAATGTACATGCCCTTAACCGGAATCGAACCTGGGACCTTCCAGTCCACAGACCGACGCTTTATCCACTGAGCCAAACCAGTTTCGGCTGATCAGTGATTCTTATCATTGATGTTTCTATCTCTCTCTCCCTCTCCCTTTCTGAAATTTTAAAAATATATATATATTTTAAAGAAAACACATGATCTTCACTTTGGGCTTTGTCATCTTACAATATCCTTTGTGCAGTGTTTTAACTTCCCTCAACTTTCCTTTACCCACCTTTAAAGTGCAATCTATTTTGGGGAAGATGATCAGGAAAGTGATTCCAGTGGGTAGAAGTTTTTTTTGGAGGGGATGGGTCACGAAGATATTTAAAAATTGAGCATGGTGATGGTTGTACCACTCTGAATTTACTTTAAAAAAACAGTTCATTGTACACTTTAGGTGACATGTACAGTATATGGGTATTTCTCAACAAAGCTGTTCTTTTATTTCTTTTTAAATAAAGACCAGTCTTATAATCAGTTGCAGGTGTTTTCAGAGGCCCCTCAAGATTTGCTTACCATGTCCCAAATCACGGCTGTGATTCCCAGTTGCCTCCAGTCCTGGTGGATCTGGATGGTGTGGTTTGCAAAGGAGAAGGTGGCAAGAGGCTTAGGGAATTTCGGCAACCCCATTCCCCCGGTCTCCTCATAGGGCACCAGGGCCATTCCCACTGTGCCAGCTCTGCTCCCTTTAACCTGTTGGGCAAAAGAATCCTGCGTGCTCTGGCCAGAAAGTGCATTCTTTCTTAGCTGGCCCCCATGCTTTTTTAAAGGTCGTTTTATGGATTCAAAAGAATAAACAGAGATGTGGAAAGCTTTTGTCAAGGCAGACACCCAGGGAGCGCCGGGCTCGGCCCGGACACGCCCCCCGGGTGGCGATCGCCATGCTGACACCCGGGGAGCGCCGGGCTCAGCCGGACACGCCCCCCGGGTGGCGATCGCCATGCGGACACCCGGGGAGCGCCGGGCTCGGCCCGGACACGCCCCCGGGGTGGCGATCGCCCCGGGACACCCACGGAGCGCCGGGCTCACGCCCCCCGGGTGGCGATCGCCATGCGGACACCCGGGGAGCGCCGGGCTCGACCCGGACAGCCCCCCGGGTGGCGATCGCCATGCTGACACCCGGGGAGCACCGGGCTCGGCCCGGACACGCCCCCGGGGTGGCGATCGCCCCCGGGACACCCACGGAGCGCCGGGCTCGGCCCGGACACGCCCCCCGGGTGGCGATCGCCATGCTGACACCCGGGGAGCGCCGGGCTCGGCCCGGACACGCCCCCGGGGTGGCGATCGCCCCCGGGACACCCACGGAGCGCCGGGCTCGGCCCCACACGCCCCCCCCTGTGGCGATCGCCATGCGGACACCCGGGGAGCGCCGGGCTCGGCCCGACACGCCCCCCCGGGTGGCGATCGCCATGCTGACACCCGGGGAGCGCCGGGCTCGGCCCGACACGCCCCCCCTGTGGCGATCGCCATGCGGATCCCCGGAACTTACAGGATTGGGCGCAGCCATCTTGGTCTTCCCAAAGGCCGGATGGGCCACCCGGAGTCCCGCCCCCAGCCTCTGGCAGGCCCAATCATGGGCATAGCGGAGGTGCGGTCAATTTGCATGTTTCTCTATTATAAGGTAAGATAGCCTTTTCAATCTGACTTCTTCCACTTAGCAAAATGCTTTTAAATTCAGCAATGTTGTGCAGGTATTTCTTTTCTTTTTATTGCTGAATAGCATTTCATTATGAATATACTATTATTTATCTAGTCAGTATTTGGTTGTTCGGTTGTTTCTAGTTTTTGGATAATTATGAATAAAGCTGATATAAATATTCATGCATAGGTTTTTTTGGACCTATAAAAACTGTCAAACTTTTTCCCTAAGTGGCTGTACCACTTTTCATTCCCACCTGTAAAAGTATGAGAGTGCTAGTTTCCTAACATTCTCGCCAGCATTTTGGATTGTCAGTTTGTTGTTGGTTTTGAGCTATTATAACAGATTATAGTGGTACCTCAGTGTCCTTTTAGTTTACATTTCTCTACTGACTAACGATACTAAGCATCATTTTATGTGCTTACTTGCCATGTGTATTTCTTCTTTGGGGAAGTATCTGTTCAATTTTTTTGCCCACTTTAATGGTTTGTTGCTTTTCTCATTGAGTTTTGAAAGTTCTGAGCGTATATACCGATTACCAGTCCTTAATCAGATGAGTATTTTGTAAATACTTTCTCCTGTCTGTGGCCTGCCTTTCCATTCCCTTTACAATGTCACTTGAAGAGCAAAAGTTTTTAATTTTAATGAAATCTAATTTTATCAACATTTGTATTTTATGGATCATGTCTTTGGTGTCTTAATAAATGTTTGCCTGACCCACTGTTGCAAAGATATTTTTCCTACATTTCTTCCAGACATTTTATAGTTTTAAATTTAAATTTAGGCCTTTTATCCATTTATAGTTAACTTTGAAACAGTGTGAGGCATGAATTGATTTTTACATATGGATGTCACTTTTTACAAATGTATACTCAAATTATACAGCCATTTATTGAAAAGGCTATGCTTTCTATATTATATTGCCTTTACACCTTTTCTAAAAATCAGTTAATGTTTGTGGCCTATTTCTGTGCTCTCTACTCTGTTCAATTGACCTATGTGTCTACTGTTTTGCCAATTCCTTGCTGTCTTGATTACTGTAGCTTAAAGTGAGTCTTAAATCAGGTAGGGTTAGTCCTACTCTTCTTCAAAAAATTGTTTAAGCTATTCTATATCTTTTGATTTTCGATATTCTTTTTATAATCAATTTGTCAATTTCTACAAAAAGCCTCACAAAATGTTCACTGAAATTATAGTTAGTTTATGAATCAATTTGAGGGAAATTGACTTCTTGACAATAATGAGTCTTGATCCATTCATTTAGGTGTTTTGTTATTTCTGTCATCAATATTTTTTAATCTTTAGCATACAAATTTTGCAGATATTCTGTTAGGTTTATTCATGTTTTGGATCCTATTTAAAATGTTACTTTCAAAAACTTTCTGTTTCCAATTATCCCTTACTAGTATCTAGAAATACAATTGATTTCTTTGTGTGTTGTACTTGTATCCTGTAACTTGGCTAAAGTTACTTATAAGATCAAGCAGCTTTTTGATAGTTCTTTGGGATCATCTATGTAGATGATCATGTCATCTGAAAATATAAAAAGTGTAAAAATTTTTCTTTCCAAAATATATGCCTTTTATTTGTTTTTCCTTGACTTATTATACTTGCTGAGACCTTCAGTATAATGAAAAACCCTTCTTGTTTCTGCTCTTGGTGGGAAGATTTTTTTTTTTTTTTTTTTGGTAGATGCACTCTATCAGATTGAAGGAACGCCTTTCTATTCCTAGTTTCTAGATGAATCGATCTTTTTATTTTTAATTCTCACCTGAGGAAATGTTTATTGATTTTAGAGAAAGAGAAAGGGAGAGAGGGAGAGAAATGTCGATGTAAGAGAGAAACAGTGACGGATATGTGCCCTGACTGGGAATCGAACCTGCAACCTTTTTGTGTACAGGATGACACTCCAATCAACTGAATCTCTCGGGTAGGGGCTGATGAATGAATCTCAAATTTTGTCAAAGTCTTTTTTTGCATCTATTGAAATGATCACATGGTTTTTCTTTTTTAGACTGTTCATATAGCGAATTAAGTTGATTTTAAAATGTTGAACCAACCTTGCATTCCTGGGATAAACCTTACTTCATCATATTTTATTAGTCTTTTTATATATTGCTGGATTCAATTGCAATTACTTTGTTAAGGTATTTTACATCTGAGTTAATGAGGAAATTGGATAGCTCTCAAGATAATGCTGATCTAACAAATGAGTTGGAAGTATTCCCTCCTCTTCAATTTCCTGGAAGACTTTTGAGTATAACTGATATCATTTTTTATGTAATATTTGGTAGAATTCACCAGTGAAGACATCTAAGACATCTGGACCTAGGAGGTTTTTTTTTTTGAAGTGTTGTGGTGGAGGGCGGGGAGGAGACTATGGTTTTAATTTATTTAATAGATATGGCATTTTACCATTTATTTTTTTCTCTGTTGAGGTTTCTTAGTTTGTAGTTTCTTATTTGTTTAGTTATTAGTTTGTATTTTCAAAAGTTTTATGGCATATTTAGTTTTAACAGATGGACTAAGAAAATCTGATTCTTCTAGCTCACTGAAATAATTTATTTGAGAAAGCTGAGCTATTTAATTATGCAAAATGGCATGAAAAGTTTGAGAAGCTATGGATCTAAAGTAAAAAAATTTATATGTTTAAAGCATATTTATATTCTGCAAATCATTTCCTCTGGAGATGGGTTTCCTTCTAAGCATGAGTCTAGATTGGACCTTGCAATCCAAAGAAGAAATTGCTCATGTTATGGATATATGTGGGCTTCTGATTGAGTAGCTGCTATTGGGATATCAGGAGCTGAGACTACAAGAATATGCAGGCACAATTTTCACTTCATACTTAGAAAATGCAGAAAGAAAAGCTGGACTAGATTTGGCAAAATGCAACATACCTAATGTTATTTAAAACTGAGAAATTAGAAAAGGAGGCACCTTTTTTCTTTTGTAATTTGGAAGGAAGAAATGTAAGGAAGTGACCCTCCTGCATCTGTTTACCCATTATATGAAGCTGATGGTTGGGTGCCGTTATGGTTTCTTGACAACAAGGCCTCAGCTGTGGGTAGGAAATTAGGTTTCTCCTAATGGCAGAGGACTTCGCCACTCCCCGTCCTCTGGGAAGAGGCTGATATAAGGACTGAGAGTGACAACTGGGAAGGCAGACCTTAAACTGGACATGAGGAGGGAATTCCTTTTTCTTGGGGCTTTACTCTCTTCGTCTGAGAGCCCCAAATATCCAGGCTGCTTGGGTGGTGGTAAGAGTAGCTGGCATCAGAAGGGCAGTGGTTTGGCAGATGTTGGATAGAAAATTCTATGGCCAGCATTTCAAAAGCCTCCATATTTAATAACCAGTTTAAATTGTATTGCTGAAATTTCCTCTGTGTTCCTCACCTTTCAGTAGAGTTTTGGTTAACATCAAAGCTTGGGCTCAGTAGGACTGGGAAGACTTAAGGAAAGGGTCTGTGTGTGCTCAGTCTGGTAACAAAGAAGTAACTCACCTTGAAGTCAGCACGGCAGAGCCAGCGTCTATCCTTGGCCAGCACAGGGATCAACAGGCTGGAATGTAGGCCCGTGCAGAGGGCTGGGAGCCCGTGTAAAACAGTCCTAGAGACCCCCTAAAAGAAATTAGAAGGAACGTGAGCAGAGCATCCTTCTCTTATGCAGGTAGAGACTATTGATCAGGATAGGTTAAACTGTGATCTAAATATATGGATCTAAATATCCACTATATTTGCACTAGCGAGGCCGGAGGGGTATGGGTGACAAATACAATCCAGAGTGTGTGCTTCCTTGGGACTGTGGTGCTCATGGGAGTCTGCCTGCCAAGTGGAAATCATTAGGACATGTGTTGGGCGAAAAAAAAGTTGAGACATTCTCTTCTAGGCAATGGGGACCCTTTGTGGGCTTTCAGATGGGGAAGTGAGGAGATGAAAATAAGAATATTTTGAATTTTTACCATTTTCTAATATCATTACAGTGAACAAAGGCTTTTTTTCTATAAATACCCTATTAAGAAAGCTATAAACATTGTCAGGGAAATGTGTTTTCAGTAGAAATGAGACAGTAAATCAAGCTTTAAGCTTTTGGATTTAGTTAAGTGGAATGTAGGTTAAACAAAATCTCAATAAATCAAGACAGCCAACCTTAATGTAAGCAGTTCATTAATTAAAACTCACAGCCAAGTATAAGATTTACACAATTCTGAAATGACAGTACTGAAATAGCATCTGTTTCTAAGCAACTTTGTTCTTGCTGAACAATGGGATAAATCACAATCCTCCCAGAATCCTTTTAGGATTGGCAGTGTTTCCCATGGAGTCTTCAAATGGCCCGGGCATGCTCATTTCCCTGCAATTTGCTGTGTTTACAACTTTGAAGTATCAATCACGAAAAGCTGCCATTGTAGATGCTGGAGAAGGAAGGTTAAAACTGAAAGGGGGCCTGAGGAGATGGAAGGGAAGGAGAGAAGAAGTGGAAAGCCGTTTTTTACAGAGCAAGGGTGCCTGGGAGTGAAAGAACTGAGGGTAAAGAGTCATTGGTACCAAAACTCGAATAACGTGAAGAAAATGTCTGATGAAGAAGCCAGTGTGCTTACAGTGCAGTTGCATTATATGTGGGTTTAACTTTCTGAAGTTCAACCACAGGTGATAAAGGAAACCACACAGATAAAGGAAGAGAAAGAGAAATAACAACCTACATAGGTATGGCTGATTTTGCACGCTCTTCCCACTCAATGAACCATACTCTGTAGTGAAATTGAGAAGGGCAGCATGAATATGTTTTTCCCTTAGCTTATAAGCATCTCTCCCACTCTGTGGACATCCTACTGTACTGAATATGAATCGAGGGTTTTAAGATGTGTATTTTTTGAACAACATGGTTCTTAAACTCAAGCCAACTACTTCAGTAGGTGCCCGATAGGAAAGGGGTTAAGGATGGCATGGTAGGAAACAGGGAAATCATGTCAATTGGTCAATTAAAAGATGTATATTAGCCTCTGTATTGGTGGGAGTCAGGCAGATAAGCAGAACCACTATGAGAGATGTGGAATAAGAAATATAAGTACCTTACACACTTATGGAAGTTGGTAAAAAGTTTATGAAAAGCTGTTGCCTGGACATGTGGTGGTGTGTCTGAAGGTGCTGTAGACTGGTATGGTATTGAGAAGAAAAGCTGGATGTGAGGTAGGAAGGGCAAGGGCAAACTAGAACCCACAAGGGTACTGGAACCCAAAGGACAAAATGGAACCTGCATCTGTCTCTTACCCCTCCAGACTTGATGAGGCTGTTGACTTATGGAAATAGATGGTGCCTTTCACCACGGAGCTACACATGCACTTGGTCCAGGACTTAGAGAAGCTAAAGGAGGAAATCTGGCAGCAGCTGCAGGAGCCACCGGCCTAGCTGCAGCACAGCCAACAGGTAAGGCAGTAGGTGAGCAATAACGTGCACAGGCTGCTACAGCAACAGGGACCTCAGACCAACCTTAGAAGCATAATGACTGCCCCTTCCCTTCTGCCTTCCAGATCACATTGCAAGCTTTGCTTGTAGCCAACCCTAATCCAGAACCAGACACAGAAGGGAATCCTGGGAAAAGTAGTTCCAATCTTGCTAAGTTGACACACTACAAAAAGACACTAGTCTCCAACGTCAGGCTTCTCTCTAAGGATATCCACGGAGAGTGCTGCTGAAATGTTTACCTAGGTTCAGTATTTAGAACTCAACCCTTGGGAAGGATGTAACTCCAGTAATTCTATTGACATGTACTAACATTCTTAGTGGGAAAATTGCCTCTCACTTCTGGTACCAACATTCTGGCTGGTATGTTCTTCCCTCTTCCATCATTCAGGCAATTATGGTCTGCCTGCTGAGACCAAGGCAATTGAGTCTACAATATGATGTTATCAGCATTCTTTCCAGACATTCTCTGTGCTTGAAAAAGTTATTACTAAATACAAACTTTTTTCTATATGTGTTGTGATTTTTTTTTTATTCTTACCCAAGAATATGTTTATTGATTTGAGAGAGGGAAGGGGTGGGGGAGAAAGAGAGAGAAACATCATTTTGTTGTTCCGTTTATTTATGCATCCATTGGTTGATTCTTGTCTGTGCCTGCAACCTTGGCATATCAGGTTGATACGCTAACCAACTGAGCTACCCAACCAGGGCTATGTGTTGTGATTTTTTAAAAAATACTTGAAAAGCCCCTATCTGTTGCCACTGACCTGCAAACCTGACATTTAATCTTAAAACAAAACATTTCTTTTTAAGCCTAGGTAGCACTAACACTACACATTTCCTAATTCTTCCTGTTTACTAAAGTGTTTATATTGGTGAAACTTTCAATATTCATAACTCTGACACTTGACATTTTTTTTTTGTGTGTGTGAAAACAATTCCATTATGGGAAAAGGTTATGGCACTTTATTCCCTTTAAGTAATGGTTTACACAAATAAATGATCCATCCCAGTAATTTCTCAGAGTGCCCAAGAGCTTAGTGATAGCTGAATTCTGAGTAAAAACCATTAGCTTGGATGACCATTAACTAATAACTGCTCTATGTGCTATTTAATGATACAGTGAGCTCATTGAGGTCAGGGCCGTGTCTCGTTCATATTTCTATTCAAGGCACCTGGCACATACTAAGCACTCAATAAATATTTATCAAAAGACTGGATGATTTTTTGTGTGACTTTAAACATTTAGCTTTAAAAGCCTGACTCTGGATGAGAGACTCAGGCCCAGAACTGCAAAGACGAGGCGAGTATAGAAAACACAAATCAGGTTAGTGGACAAAGACAGGGAGTCATTTTCAATCTAGTTGCCCTTATTGATTATATACTGTATAGCAACCATTGCATCAGGCAATAGAAATATAAAAATAAACAAGACAGAGGGCTTGCCCTCAAGTATTTCACAGTCTTGCCTGGTCTCAAGACATGGAGGCAAATAACTAACTGTAAGGTAAGTGCTTTTAGTAGACATGTGTATACAGAGCAAGAAGTGAGCAAATATATTCTCTGGTTAGAAACTTAAATTACCCAAAAGAGATAGCTAAAGTTCTAGGACTGAGAATGGTATGGTTGCAATTGTTTTGCTACTTAAATTTAAATGCCCATTCAGGGTTAGGAGAGGGGAGTTTACTAGGTTCCACCTCACTTATAGTCCAGGTCCACCCACAGTTTAAGAAAATTATTGCTTATTAACATACCTGAGCCTGTAAAACTGGAAAAGCCACTTAGATATGGTTTTCCCAACCCTACTCAGGAGGCCTCCATTCACTCCAGTAACATATTACTCAGATGCACAGAGGATTGTATAAGTAGACTGAATCTTTGAGAACTGAGTTTGAGACAATAGTGTTATTCACTTATTTGACCGATTCTTACAGACCACCTGGAAGGGCCTGATTGATTCCTGATTGGTTGCCAGCCATGAAACCAAGGACCAGTAATTGCTAACATCAAGTTGAACATCAAGGAGCTTGAGTCAGATTACATATAATTTCAAAACAATATGATAATATCTAAGCAGGTAGTTATGGCACCCTGTATATCAGGAGCCACAGAATGTTGTTGGGACACTGTGGAGGAGCCATTAACTTTGCTAGTATGATAGTTTGGCAGAACTTCAGAAAAGAGATATTTCCACTGAATTTTGAAAAATAACTAGGGGTCCACCAGATACAGAAAAGCAACGGCTCCCACAAATACTTAGTGAAATTAAACTAAGCATATTTTAGGCAACATTTTTTTAAATCTTGGATTGAGAGAGAGAGAAATATCCATCAGTTGCCTCCTACACGTGCCCGACTGGGGATCCAACCTGCAACCTGGGTATGTGCCTTGACAGGGAATCAAACCTGCAAACTTTTGGTATATGGGACGACACTGCAACCAACTGGGTCATACCAGCCAGGGAAGGCAACACTTTTAATGACTTCCTAATCATCCTCTTTAGGTACTGACTGTCCCCAAAGGTAACCACTGAAGCAAATTATCCAGCATAATTTGGAATGTTGTGTGGCTACTAAAGAACTGGGGACAAGTGAGACATCCAAATACACATACTGAATTGCTCTGTTAACTGACTAAGCATATGAAAAGTGAACTATAGCTCAGGGCACATGAGCAGGTCAAGTCTGACCTACCTTCAAACACCTTTCTTCCTCACTAGTAGTGAAAGATCAGCCTCCCCAAGAATGCACTTGGGTCCACCAGTCAACAAATATTTACTTGATGGCTAGTCTGTGCAAAGCACTTTTCTAGGTGTTTGATCAGTGTGGAGCTTGATAAAAGAAAGGAATTTTCAAATGACAAACATATCCATACTTCTAGAGGGCATGGTGAGGCCTTCCATTTGGTCTTTATAGGGCCAAAAAAAGGATGGTTCAGTTCCCAATTATATTTCCCACCTAACACCACTCATTCACTTATTCCCCTTTATATCTTGTTCCTGACTTTATGCTCTATAATGTTTTCTTGTTGTTTTTAGAAAAATTCACTAAACTGAAATCAAATAGTGAATAGCTTTCATTTGCTATAATTTTGTTTATGATTTTTTTCTAACCTTTGGTTTTAGAATTTCAGAAGCTCAGTAAGTACAATCTTGGGAGCATTAGCTCCTCAGGAGCCCATTACTGTTATTTACTATTTTGTTTTCATTAAAATTTCCATTAACCTTTTCTCTATCAGCATATAGATTATAAATTGCAATCAATTGTCTGTTGAATAAAAGGAAATCTTGCTTGTAACTGGTCAAACAACTAAATAAATTATTCTGCCCCCATTTTTATCCTGTTAGTTCTTGAGAGCTACCTGCTAATAATTTCACAAATAGGTTAGTAACTTTTTACCAACGGTTATAAAAAGTAACTTTTGTAAAAGTAAAACTTCATACAAAAATGTTAGGTCTTCAAATATGTAGATCAAGCCCTACATATAGTCAAACTACATAGAGTCAAACCCTACATAGTATAGTCAACTCCCGGTTATTTATATCTAGGCACAGATCTTGGCACACTAACACACAAAACTGAGAGAGCAGCTGAGTTAGGCAATGCTTAAAAGACTTGTTTAAAGTTCCATTTGAGATACATACATGAGGAAATGACAGAAGCTATTATTTGCATAGCATATCGAAAGTTGAATAGCACAGTAGATGCTATTTCAACTCCAGGAACTCTTCCATTAACAAAGGAAATATATTTCAACTATTTCACCTTGTGGTCAGAGACCTCATTACCAGGTAGAAGTTCTAGAAGTCTTAGGAATGTATTCCAGAACATTCTTTCTCTGTGGCAGAGTACTTCCTCCTACCCTGTATTTTACACAAAGCAAGAGAGAACACCTGAGCCCTCTTGGCCTTTCAGAAAGGTACTCACGCCCGTCTTAGAAAAATTACTTAAATTGTGACAATAATAAAAATGAAGAGCTAAAATGTATTGAGCTATGATTATGTTTTAGGAACTTAGTACGTATTGTCATATTTAATCCTAATAATAGCTCCCTAACGAAGATAATGATTCCCATTTTACAGGTGAGATAATTAAGTTTCCCAGGAGCTTAAGTAATTTGCCAAAGAGCCATAACTATAACATGTCAGAGTCAAAACTCAAACACTGGTCTGATTCAGAAGCCCAAGTTCTCAACACTTCTCCAAGCCACAGGGGCTGACATTTTATAGCCCTGTCATTACTGATCTCCAAGTCACGCCTCCCATGGCACTCTGGTTACAATTCCAACGTGCTAGTCCCCAGAGCCTGCTCCGATCTGATGTGGTTGTCCTCCCCAGCCTCACCACAGACCATCACCCTCTCTTGTCCTCTCTGCTCTGCTCACATCCTTCAAGGGCCAGGTTCCCTCCTGCCTCAGGGTCTATATAAATGCTGGAATCCAAGCCCCATCCCCTTTCCACGTAGTTAGTGCCTGCTGATTTCAAACACCCCTTCCTCAGAAAATCCTTCCCACCCTCTCTCTGACATCCCATCAACATTCCCTCCATTCGCCCCACCCCCAACTAGGTTAGGCACACTTTTATATGCCCTCTGAGCACCCTATGATTTCCTTCTAGGCGCTTACACATTTTAAAATTATATGATATGTGATTTTTTTTTTAAGTGTCTCTTTCCCTTTCTGATCATAAGCTCCATGCGGGCAAAATCTGGGACTGTAATGATCACCATGCCGTCTTCCATGCTTCATCCAGTCCAGACACAACACTCAGTAGATACCTGCTGAATGCACAAATGATCTCAAGTTCACATCGGTCTTGGCTGATAGAAGGGGCGGTAGGGAAAGCACAGGACCCCAGGTCAGAACGCCTGAATTCATAGGCTTGAGCCCTGCCCCTGGCTACTCGAGTACAAGGACCCAGTTATCCCCTACAATGCATCACATCTATAATAATAAAAGCATAATATGCTAACTAGACTGGACGTCCTTCCAGACGACCTTCCGGACAAAGCCAGGGCTTCGAGGGAAGCCTGGGTCCTGGGTGCCAGAGGGAAGCCAGTGCCGGCAGCTGGGGGAAGGAAGGTCTACTCTTGCACGAATTTCGGGCATTGGGCCTCTAGTTTAAAATAATACCTGCTTCACAGGGCCGTTGTCCTGTGAGCTCACTGTCCAGACACAAGAGCCTTGTAAACTGTAAAGTGCACGTCATTGTTATGATCCCAGTTCCCCAAAGAGAAGCTATTGCTCACAAGAGTCCAAAGGGACAGACAAGCTACTAGACTTGTTCCCAGGAGGGGAGGGTGAGTGGTTTGAGGGAGGGCCGGACTTCCTGGGGTGTTGGTGAAACCAGGTGAATTTAGTCCAGAAAGATTCCATGGAGAATATGATACAGCAGAGATTTGAACAAAGATGATGTGGCGATTATGTTCTAAGAAAAGAGAGGTTATTGCAAAGAGGTGAGGTTTAACCCGCCCAGAACTACTGAGTCAAAGTGTTTCCTCTCCAGAAGTAAACATGTGTCCAGGCAATAGGATGCTGGCATTTGCCTTTGATAAATTCAACTCTGAAACAGGGAAGGGGGAAGGATAGAATTTTAAAAAGAAAACTATGATGAGTCAATGTTTTGAGATTTTTAGTGTGATTCCTCCTATTACCAACTCATTTTGTATTCTAGTACCCCCTTGCTATTTTTCGCATGTTTGGAAAGCATCATCGATTCCCTCAGGAATAAGAAGATTCAACTAAAAGCCATAGCTTTTGAGTTTCAGATGCTTTGTTTTTTGGATTGTATAAACCTAAGCCCTGAGTAAACTCAGGGCGTAAGATAAAAGCTTTGGAAGAATGCATAGGGATCTAAAAGTAGGGGGGTTGGAGGGAGCTATGAAGAGGGGAACCTGAGGGAAGTAAAAAAGTATTCTATTTCTCAGATAGAGGCCTGAGCCCTGAGCCCACACTCCGCCGCTGCCACTCGCCTGAGCCCAGATACTGGATGCGGAGGGGAAGATTGGAGACACGTGGCAGTGGCAAGGGCTCCAGACAGGCTCAGAGACTCCGTGCACCACTTGCCCAGTTGCAGCCCAGCTTCAACCCAATAGGGCAACAGAAGGTCTGCACCAGGGGGCTAAGCAGGAGCCCCCAAGGCAGTCTGGGGACGTTTATTAGGTGCCCAAGACTGTCACCGTGACCTGCGTGGACCCAGGACAAGCCTCATTGGGAACAAGGATGTCAGCCTGGATGCCCGAGGGGATGCTGACAAGGCAGAGACCAAGCAACCCTCAGCAGCCAGCACAGCAGGGGCAGAGCCTCTGAGACTAAACTTTAGTTGGCTTTTAGAAAAATGATGATTGGTTTATCTCTTATACACCTGAGCAGGTGGACTGAAAATCTAACCCACTTCAGAAGTAGTAACAAGATGGAATATGCATTAAAGTGTCAAATGAGGTGGAGAAGTGTGGATCGGAGAAGCTCGGGGCCCCGCCTCCCTTACACACACTCACTTTCAGAGCATTTTTCTTTACCTCATATTGATTTCATCTCCTTATTTAAACAAACTCGCACAAGAGGGACCGCGCTGTATCTCTTTCTGAGCACAATCCCGTCGTTGAGCATCCCTGAATGGCTCAGCCTGTGAATTATGAAGGTTTATTCCAGTGTCCCTTAGAGCCTCCACAGGTAGTCTTGCCTGTCAAACATTTTTTTTTTCATGGTAATAAGAAAACAACTCTAGATGTGTTTAACACAGCAGCCAAGGCGTACCCAAGGGGTGTAATTAGCTCTTGCTATGTTAGAAAGAAAAGGCAAGATAAATGTAGAACCACTTTCCTAAAAGAAAACAGTCAAGTACAAGGGAGAAAGAACTGCTTCAGACTCGTCTTTCTTCCTGAGGTAACTCACACGTGATATTCACCGTGGTTCTGTTCATTATGGAGTAAAACAGGGGACTACTTAGCATAAGCCTGGCAGCCACCCTCTCACTGAGGGAGTAAATCAGGCTGCCTGTGGATTGCCAATGTTGATTACAGGGGAGACACCACTGAGGTTTCCAGGCTCCTAGTTGGGTGCAGGGCACAGATGACAACTGATACTATTAACAGCACTTAACTTTTTTATTTTTTTTTAAATAAACGTGGGTGTGTGTGGAGACTTATTATGGACTTCTGGGCTTTGTTTCAGTTTTACCCATTCCTTCTGCAGGAGTGGTTGAATAACTGGCTCTTTGCCTTTATAATAAAGGATTCCAAACTCTCTCTCTCTGCTGTTTTGTCTTGTTTCCCTTCTTCAAATTATGTTTTTAAAAGCACTATGACTCATACTCAGAATGTTTCTAATTTTGCCTGACTGGTAGCACCTTCCTATCGCTTGCACCCTGTTCTTGCATTGAAGTAATCATTCCCAAATATTAAGCTTGTTTTCAGACATAATTTTCTATCAGGTGAAAGAATAGTTTTGTGTACCAGGAGTTTTAAAACGCCACCAAAATGATATGTCATAGGTGATTTTGAATTCAAAAGCTCAGATATTTTTTTAATCTCACACACATTTTAACAATTTTATTGAAATAGAAGGCATGGGAAAATGTGAAGTGAATTTCAGGACCAAAATGATTTCATTTGATTTGAATTACTTATTAATTTGATGCAGCTGGGTAAAGGACAGGGCATTTTTCTTTGCATCCTAAGAAATGAAATGAAAGTATTAAATAGGATGGGTTAGTACTTAATGCTCTAAATATTAAGACTTGCCCATTTGGGTTTAAATCACTTCAAAGTTTGAGATGGTTCTAGTGATAGAAGCCAGATTTCTGCCTTGGCTTTTAAGATGTCTCAGAAATTGAAGGTGGAACCACAGGGGGCCGCGATGAAGTTTCGAAAGCAAGGTTAGATAAATGTAAGAATTTCTTTTGAACTGCCTTGAGCCGAAAGCTAAAGGCTTAGAAAACTTTGAAGATGGTGCTACCACAAACTCACAAGGAAAATAATATATCATCACTTAGTTCTGAAGTTAGTTGCATTCTGTATTAACCACACCACATACTCTGGCACTTGGACAAGATGTATGATGTGCTGAATAAAAGAAAGCAAAAGTAAGTGAATATGTTTTGGGGAGAATCAAGTAAAAAAATAATAGTAATAGGTGCCAACATATCTAGCCCTGCCCATAATATCTACACTAATAAAAGAGTAACGTGCTAATTGACCATACCTTCATGACACCCACCAGTCAATCAGGAGTGAGTATGCAAATTAACCCAACAAAGATGGAGGGCTGATTTGCATGCGCAGGCACTGAGTAGCCGGGGGCAGGGCAGTGTGGGAAGGCGGAAAGTCAGCTCCAGGCCAGAGAGAAAAGGCAGCTCCAGCCAGAGCAAAGACAGTGCCAGCCAGGGGAAGGAAGGCCCATTCTTGCAGGAATCTTTATGCATGGGGCCTCTAGTCAATACATATGTGTCATTTCTTGACCATTTTAGGAACAACTTATTAATGTTGTGGTTGTTATTTCAATTCCTACAGCCAGATATTTTACCTTAAAATTAAGCTAAAGCCCTAGATGGTTTGGCTCAGTGGATAGAGCAGTGGCCTGTGGACTGAAGGGTCCTGGGTTTGATTATGATCAAGGGCACATACCTGGGTTGCAGGCGAGATTCCCAGTCCTGGTCAGGCGCATGCAGGAGGCAATCAATTGATATGTCTCTCTCAAAACAATGTTTCTCTCTATCTCTCCCTCTCCCTTCTACTCTCTCCAAAAATCAATGGAAAAATATCCTCGGGTGAGGATTAAACAAAAGAAAATAATAATAATTAATTAATTTTTGAAAATTAAGCTAAAGTAGAAATGATACTGCCCATTATTAACTCTCTATGACAATAGCAACCTAAATCATACTAGAGGTTAATAGAAAAAAGGTTGACATTTGAAAGTTATCCAGGAAATTTCCTGGAAATCACCAAAATAACCAAGGTACCATTTTTCATTAATTTGAAAATTAATTTTTCCTAACATTTAAAAATCTCTAAAATTGGGATGTCTCTGGCACATAATAGTGTCTTTCAATTACAATTGACATTCTACATTCTACAGAATATGGTATTTTGGTGTCATGGATATTTTTACAAAGTGACGGAATAAAAAAACCTTCCATGACTTTCTCAGAGTTGATGGGTAGTCTTCACCTAGGTTATCTAGAGTTATTTGGTTTTCTAGAGCTGCACTGCCAGTTATGACAGGCACTAGCCATATGTAGTCATTTAAAATTAAATTGATTAAAACCAATAAAAATCAGTTCCTTAGTGGTACCAGCCAAATTTCAAGTGCTGAATATAGCCATGTGTAGCTATTGGCTACCATATTGGACAATGTGGATTTATAGGGCATCTTCAACATCACAGAAAGTTCTATTGGTCAGCACCAATGTATGTAGAGTACTGACTTTATCTGAAAAATTCTTCAGATCTGAGCAATAGTACAGAAAGGCCCTCAAAATTTTAGTATCTGTCTCAGGGGCAGCAGTTTGGACTCAAGTCGAGCAGACCTAGGTTTGCACCTTGAATGCTGACCTGGCTAAGGTCAGGTTGCTTGACTTCTCTAAGACTCAGTTTTTTGCCTGGCCTGTGTGGCTCAGTGGTTGAGTGTTGACCTATGAACCAGGTTGTCATGGTTCCATTCCCACTCAAAGCACTTGCCAGAATTGTGTGCTCAATCACCAGTGGGGGGTGTGCAGGAGGTAACCAATCAATGATTCTCTCTCATCATTAATGTTTTTATTTCTCTCTCCCTCTCTCTTCCTCTATGCAATCAATAAAAATAGTGTGTGTTTTTTAAAAAGACTCAGTTTTTCATAGGTAAGATAAGGGATAATTGTTGTAAATACTTCATAGGGTTATTTAAAAAGAGAGTATCATCCACAATTAATATAGTAAGCCTTCAATAAATACTAGCTTCCATAATTAGTTTTTTATAATTTTAGTGACTACATCTTGCCTTACCCTTGCCCTGCCTTGCCTTGACTTCCACATAGCCTTTCCTCGTATTCCCCCAACTCCATCTATTCTCAAAACAACAGAGTGATCCCCTTTTGGCATAAATCAGGTCACCAGGTCACTCCATTCAAAATCCTTCAATGACTTTCCATCCTATCTAATAAAGAGGGAATATGCAAATTGACCATCACGTCATCACAAAGATGGCGGTGCCCATAGCCACAAGATGGTGGTGCCCAGTCCCCTCAGGCCCGCCGGAGTCCCCCAGTCCTTTCAGCCCAGCTGCAGGGAGGGGGGCGGCAGGCGCACCGTGCAGCCAGACCCGCCCTCAGCCCCCCAGGGCCGCCCAAGGCTCAGGTAACCAGGGCCGGCTGAGGATTGTGCTGTCGGCAATGGCAGCAGCAGAGGTGTGATGGGGGCATCACCTTCCTTTGATCGCCAGGTCGCCTCCTGCCCCTGAGGGCTCCTGGACTGTGAGAGGGGGCAGACCGTGCTGAGAGACCCCCACCTCCAGTGCATAAATTTTCATGCACTGGGCCTCTAGTTTCCAAGTAAAAGTCAGAGACATTAAAATTACCCACATGTCCCAATACAATCTGTGCATCCTTTCCTTCTCTGACATCTCCTTCTCCTTCTCTTGCTCACTCTACTCCAGCTACGAGGAACCTCCTTTCCATTTCCTGAACATGACTAGCCCTCTTCCACCTCAGAGCCTTTGCACTTGCTGTTCTCACTGCTAAGCATATCCTTCCCGCCCCCTCACCTCAGCTCCACCCCACCATCTGCATAGCTTACTTCCATACCTGCCCTAGGTGTTTAGTCAAATGCCATTTTCTCAGTGAAGCCTTCCCTGAGCTCCCTGTTTTACATTGACCACCACCTCTCAACACACTCCCCATGCCTTTACCTACTTAATTTTTCCCTATAGCATTTATCACTATTAAATACTATATCATTTACTCATTTGTTTCTTTTATTATCTATTCTCTAGCTAGAGTATAAACTCCACATGGGCAGGGAGTTTTGTCTGCTGTACCCCCCAGAGCTTACTATGGATCCTGGCATGTAAGTTAATGCACATCTTTGCTTCTTTGTGGGGGCTGAGGTTCATAGGGGAGGTGAGAAGTCATTCATGTATTTACTCTATAACATTTAGTGAGCATCTCCCATAGCCAAGTACTATGCTAGAAGCTAAATTCCAGGTGATTCCAGCAGTTGGGTGTGTGGTGATGCCAGCAACCAAGACAATGACTCTAGAGAAGGAAGAGGAGTACCGGGGACACTTGTTGAATTGGGGGGCTTATAGGACACACAGGTGTAGGTTCTAATCACAACCTGTAATAGATTCCAAAATCTACATCTCTCCACCATGCAGGAGCCAGACTGAGAGGCAAGATGACAGACCCTCCCTGGAGCTCTAAGCCACATGAACTCCTGGGCAGTAACACTATCCTCCGTGCTGTCTTTGACTACAAAGAACAAAGTAAACATTCATAATACTTGGCTCTTAGCATTAATTGACCTCATATGTGGAAAGCCCTCAGCGTCCCAGATGAAAGGTGCTACAGAACTACAAAGTTACTCTTACTGACTCGGGGAAGGCTGGCACCCTGAATCACCAGTGCCCTGAATTACCATGACCCATACCAGGGTGTTCTGGATATGTCTCATGTTCTTCTCCAAGAGTTCACCCAGCTGCTCCCTAGCTTCCCACTGAGATCTAAAATGTCCTCAGAGAGCCCTGACCAGTGTTGCTAAGTGCTTATAGCATCTGTCCACACACCGAAGTCTCAGGCTTGATTCCCGGTCAAGGGCACATACCTGTGTTGTAGGTTCGATCCCGGAGCACATACGGGAGGCAACCAATCAAAATGTCTCTCTCACATCAATGTTTCTCTCTCTCTCTCCCTTCCTCTCTCTCTAAAAATCAATGGAAAAAATGTCTTCAGGCAAAGATTAACAAAAAAGAAAATAAAATGTCCTCAGAAAGTAAATTAAGAATACGTAATAAAGAGTAAAAAACTGTTATAATTATGTTCCTCAGGGGGGAAGAATCACTTCAAATAGATTAGTCAAGACAGAGAGTTCTTTTGCAAAGAAAATTTTTTTAATTAAAAGTACATTGGGATGATTTCCAGTAATGCAAGACTTCAAACACAGCATGGAGAGGAGGTCAAGGAAGCTTGTTTTCTCCCACTCCAGTGGCTAAGGAGGTGGACAGTTCGCACAGAGGACTAAGGATCGCTTGTCAGCAGATGGCTTACCTGTGCTAAGAAAGAATTAACTGCAAGAAGCAAATATAAAAGAAGTAAATGGGTTGGATCCTCCACAATGACAAAGAATGTGACTGTGAGGGTCTGTTTCCCAGAACTTGAAGGAATTTGCTGCAAGAAATCTTAGTTTGGAGGAACAAGGGTTTATTCAGAGTAGGTGGAGAAAGAAGGTGTTTGAATTCTGGAACCTTTATTAAAGTTTGTTTTCCTCGTCTGGATCTTTTGGTTCCTGTGCCTGTGACAGTATTCATAACTCAGCCCCAGTGTGCCAACAAACTGCATATGTTTTGGTTCTCTTCTTATCGTTTAAGCCAAGATAAAGTTGAAATTAGTGTATTGCCAGAGATCCGCAATAGCCTACACACACAGTGGCAGAGGGCGGGGACGGGGCTTACTCATCTTTGTTTTCTTCAACACAACACAAGACTTACACAAAGAAGGCACTCAATAAAGGCTTCTTAAATGTGCACACCCTTAAAACACAAAAGAAGAAAGTCCTCCATGGGGAATGTCTTTATGTACAGATGGAGTGGAAGTAGCTGTGAGTCAGATAACAGGACTGAGCAGAGAAACCATCTCTAGTCATATTGAGAGAACAAGCATTGTCTTCTGTCCCCACTCTGCTTCTCATTCACCTACTCATCTGACAGGCTTTCAATCACTATAGAAATCTGAGTGGCTACCGTCTGCCAAGCACTGCTTTGGATGCTGGGGACATAGAGAGGAATAGGACAAAGTCCTCATGTAAAACTGATAGAGCAGTGTGAGAGAAAGAGGTTAACAGTAATAATATTTAATATCAGGTACTACAATAAGCTCTTTTCCAAACATTTTTTTCATTTAATCTAATTCTTCTCAGATTTTAACACACCTATAAATACTCATCTAGGAATTCTGTTAAGATGCAGACCTGATTCAGTAAGTCTGGGATGGGGTCTGGGATTCTGCATTCCTACCACGCTTCTAGGTGATGGCTAGTCTAATGATTCTGGAATCACAGTTTGAGTATTAAGAATTTAAACATTCCAGTAACCGTTTGTGGAAGGAACTATCATTATCTCCATTAAAGTTGAGGAAACTAGGATTTGGTGCGATTACATAATTCCTTGGTGGTCATATAGCTAGTCAACTCCAGAAATAGGTGCAAATACAAATTTATTAACCACTCCCCCCACAGTCTCTCTTAAGACAACTCCTAGAGCTATGGGACCAGAAGGGCTACACAGGGGTAAAATGGTATGAAGTTCAGAGACCTCCGTAGGGAGGGAATATAACCATCACTGGGACCTACCAATGTAATGTGGAGCCTAGAGCAGTATTTGTGAACCTATTTTTCAGCTCTAGTCATTGACTCCCTCCATCCAAGTTTTTTTAGACATTTTCTTCCTAATGCCCACCTGCCATAAACTTTTAACACCACAGATATACTGTAATTTGTTTATGCCAGTGATAGCGAACCTATGACACGCATTTCAGCACTGACACGCGTAGCCATTTCTGATGACACGCAGCCGCTGAGGCGTCCGCATGCCGAGGATGAAACATTTGCTGCTCCTGAGGATGAAACATTTGCGAAATAATGTTTTTTCCTCAAAGTGACACACTACCCGAGTTATGCTCAGTTTTTTGGCGAAGTTTGACACACAAAGCTCAAAAGGTTGCCCATCACTGTTTTATGCAATGTGGCCCTTTGGAGACCACAAACCCATTGTAATAGCAAAGATTTTTTTCACACATTTCCCTCTCCCCCCAAATTTCTGTCCTATTGGGGCCAATACTGCCCCCATTGAGTATGCATGATCTAGCACAACACTTCGCTCATCTTGTGAAACATATCATTGATTTCACAGAATTGCAAAAATCTCAGGATTGAAAATAAAGGCATTTATCCTTCTGCAAGAACCTTGACTAAGTGATCATCTACATTGTGCTTGGACACTTACAGTGATGGTGAAATCACTACCTTACATAGCAGCCCATCCATCTTAGGATGTAAAACTTTTACTAGAAAGCTCTTTCTTATTTTGAGCCTAGATCTGGCATGTCTCATTTTTCATTCACTAGTTGGAGTTCTACCCTTTGTTGCTGAACAGAAGGAGCAAAGCTAGGTGAAATGGAAGGTATAAATATATAGAATATTTGTTTCCTGTTTCTAGTGACCAGACAGTCATCATGTGTTTGGGAGTGTTATGAAAATTCTCTTGTGAACCACCTATTTCAAATTTTATGCATATTGACTTTATAACTCTAATAACACAGCGTAAAGTTTCTCTAGCTCCTAGAACAGTGGTTCTCAACCTTTCTAATGCCGTGACCCTTTAATTCAGTTCCTCATGTTGTGGTGAGGAGCCTAAGACCATCGGAAAACATAGATATTTACATTACAATTCATTAACAGTAGCAAAATTACAGTTATGAAGTAGCAACGAAAATAATTTTATGGTTGGGGGTCACCACAACATGAGGAACTGAATTAAAAGGTCGCGGCATTAGAAAGGTTGAGACCACTGTCCTAGAAGAAGCCACATCACACTTTAATTCATCTTACTGTCAACTAAAACTTTTCAGTATTGGTGTTGTTTTTAGAGGTGCTGTAAGTGGTGCAAAAGAAAAAGCAATGGTAAGGGGGTGATAAGAAATAGAGGACTACCTTTTTTACTTAAAATAACATAGGTAATCAATTATAGAACTAAAAATAATAGTATAAATAGAAAACAGGTGCGGGGGAGAAGAGAGGAGGAGATGGGTGATAGTAAAAGGGAGATAAGCCCTCATTCTTCATTGTGGGAAGTCAATAGGGTTGTCTAAAATGAATAAATTAAGGAGAGTCAAGCATGATATCTTGAATTATGAAAATAGCTATGAATGTCTAAAAACTGAAGCAGATGGGGGAGTGTAAAAGGGGGGGTCTTGATTTTCCTCACAATTTCTTCTAAACCATCTGACATTTACAAAATATATATGTATATTAATTAAAATTAAAACCCAGCTCTAACTGGTTTGGCTCAGTGGATAGAGCATTGGCCTGCGGACTGAAGGGTCACAGGTTTGATTCCGGTCAAGGGCATGTACCTTGGTTGCGGGCACATCCCCAGTAGGGGGAGTGCAGGAGGCAGCTGATCGATGTTTCTCTCTCATTGATGTTTCTAACTCTCTATCCCTCTCCCTTCTCTCTGTAAAAAAAAAAATCAATAAAATATATTTTAAAAAATTAAAAACCAAAGAATGATGGAATAAAAAGCAATCAGAGTAGTGCTCTATCACCAACTACTGGCCTGACTTGAATAAGTCACCGAATCTTGAATTTAAATTTCTCACTTATAAAATGGGTTAAGTCTGTGATTTCAATGTGTTTAAAATATTATACAGAATCCCAATACATTTTTTAAAAATTTAATGGTGTCCCTCTGATGGCAGATGGGGATGGTACCAGGAGTATAACCCACTACAACTCCCCTTTATCCTTGTCCTCCTCCTCACTCTATCCCCACTGCAGGCAGCCCTGAGATACCTCTCAAATAATTGCAAGAATTTAGTTTGAAAACCATTAGCCATGACTGCTTTTCAAATTATTGTCAGAACCCATTAATTTAGAAGCTTTTAATCAGAATAGAATAGAATAGAATACAATAGAATAGAATAGAATAGAATAGAATAAAGATTAGGATGCAATCCATTGTATTGTTTTGTACAATTCTTAATTCCATTCTATGTGTATTCACTACCTTCCTGGCCAGCTGGGTGGAAAGAAGTTCCCAGGAGAGTTTGTCCTGTTAAGGACCTCAACAACAGGGCAGGGCGGATGTCTGATGTTGGGAGACCTGACCTGAGCTTGCTGATTAAATTGGGGCGAGAGGGCATCTCAGAGCGGGCAGTGCTAGCCCAGTCGACTCCCACCCTCAGGCCAGGCCTCCCGTGCAGAGCCGTGCCTGCCTCAATCCAAGCCACAGGGCCATGTGGGAAGAGCTGTGGGTTCACACAGAAGCCAGGCAGGGATCACATTTCTGCTGCCGTACACATTCGGGTTGTTTGGAAGTGAGACTGTTGAATAAAAGCATTGCCATCTTTTTCAAGAATGAAGATGGGTAATGTGTTTCTTGCTACCAGTCACGACCCAAACTTTTGCTATATGTTGTTTTTCCCAACTCTCACATTTTCTGATTCTGTGACTTCTCTGAACCATCTACCCTCTCTTAGGACACAAAATTACAATAAGCAGCACAATTGTCATAGAGTTTGTACCTTTGGCTAGAAAGTCTTCATATTTCCACTAGGTGTCACAAAAACTGCTGGTTGTATAACCGGACAATCAATGGGTCCGTGCTGCCTGTCACTACTTGTGCCAATTAAGCAGAGACAGGGTGGAGTCATATATGAGCGCTTATTCCAATACTGCCAGCAGTAAGGGAGAGCCGCAGGTCATCCACAAAAATCTGCTCTGCACCCCACCATAAGCCAGCTGCTTATATTGGGTAGAAAGACAAAGATTACATGGGGAAGTAGCCAAAGGGTATGTCACATGGGCAGTTTATAGGTCATGGGAGCTGGAGATTTGCAAAGGCCTGCGGCATGTAAAGGCTGGGAGTCTTCAAAGGGGGTCTTCAAACCTGGTTTCTGCAACAAGGTTGTTCATCTTTCCACGATAATAGGCAGCTCCCTGATGGGGAGGATGGGCTGCATTTCCAGGTGAGCTCCCAGGTCTCACGTGCAACTCCCAACCAGGTTAGAATGTGCCTTCTTTAATCAGAACAAAACAATCCCGGTTAACAGAGCATGATTAAGATTTCTTACAATTCTAGCTGGTCCCCAATATTCTATTTCTGCCCCTATCATTTGGTCTGCAACTCCGACTCCTGGCTTGGGAGGAGGAAATGGGGCATAATTTGAAAATTCCTCCAGGTGATTCTGATACATACTCATCCTCCAGCACCACTCCTTCCCGCTCGCATCCCTGGGCCAAGAGTAGAAACAGCTGGTAATGCAAACAGCAAAATCCATCGGAGAGAAACCTAAATGACTAAGTGCCAATTGTTGGCTCAAATGGCCAAGGGTTCTTCTAGATTAGTGAATGTTTATGCTGTAGAGTCCTAAACTGATAAGGAATATCTCAGATAGATTTCATTTGTGGATGCCAACATAAATACAGTGTTTTATATTATATTACTACAAACTCCAAAAGGCACTATGTTCTCATACATAAAAGAAAACTAGAATAGATAGAGGAGAGGGAGGGGTTACTTTGAGTCCTCATAGCCCTAGGGCTTTCATGAACCAACGCTTTGAAAATACACAATATTGTGTATGGATGTGCGTTTATTTTCCTAGGGTAAAAGGTCAATCACTTTCGTCAGCTTCTCAAAGGAATATGGAATCTGAGAAAGGTTAAAGCACAGGGTTAGAGGATAATGTTCATGACAAGCTCAGTATAAACCGTCTCCGGGCGAAACAAATTTTGACTTAATCAGTAGGAGGCTTTGTTTTTCCTCTTTTGGAAAGGCCTTTAAACAACCTGCACATCTGCCTCCGCCAATTCAGAGCAGACAGCCTTAGACCCCATACACCTGGGCAGCAAGGCCCTCGCACCAGTTACACCTGCCACACTGGCAGGGCGCCCGGCACCAGCACCCATGAGAACACCCTCCACAGATCACTGAGACTCAACAGGGGGCAGCAGGGCACAGTGGGAAAACAAGAAGGCCCCCCTTATGAGTGAAGGTTTGCTGAGTATTTCACAAGGTAAGACTATTAAAAATAATGAACGGTGAACACTTTTTATCACTCTATTTATTAAAATTTCTAGTTATTTCCTTACGTGAGACTTCCAGAATTTACGGACCAACGGGAATGAATACACTCAAAGCTGTTGTTACATTTGGTCAAATCACTGCGTTTCAGTAATAGCCTATTCCACTCCCTCCAGGAGGAGCCAGGGCCTATTTCAACACACACTGGCCCGCACCAGGTATTCTCTTTCCTCTCCTCCTTTGACCATTTACACCAGAAACTGGTATCTCATTGTTTGTATGCGCCTCGTTCGCTTATGTGTGAGCCGCAGCATTGTTTTCATGTTTACCTAACACTTGTGTTTCCCCTTCGTGACTTGTCTGCACCTGAAGGACACTCGTTCTTTCCAAACCTCGTTATGCTTGCGGAGATTAAATGCACACTCTTCATTTATTTCAACAGTAACCTGAAGATTCTTTCTCTCTTCCTCCTCAGCTTGAAGGTTCTCAGCCTGACCAGGTCCTCCAAGGACAGCTGCTGCCAGTTTTTCTCGGAACAGGCTTTCCTCACCAGCTCCCAGCTGCCCGGTGGGTTCCTGACGGTGTTTGCTCACCACGGCTCAGTGGTCAGGTCCAGCCTTCCAGCAGATCCAGACGCCTCTGCCCTGCCTGCTGCCTTTCCACACTGGCTTCATTTCCCTATATTCCTCCCAGCACCTCCCTCCTACTCACTCCAGTTCAATGCCTTGAGAGAAGGAGCCTTCCATCTCGGGTCGGGTTAGGGAAGAGGTAGCAGCCTGCTGTGACTGGTAGGAGAACCGAGGTCCAATTGCTTCTCCTGTAAACATTCCCCAGTCCTCCTGGTTCAGCCCCACCCTCCACCTCTGCTTCCACAGCTCCACGTGCCTCGGGGTCTAAGACTTGCCCTGGTTCTTCGGTTTCTTTGGGTTGTCTCCCTCTGTGAAAATTTCCGTTTCAGTGTTTCCTCTTCTGCTAAATTAATCACATTTCCACTGACTTTTAAGTTTGTTTTTCATCTTTACCTGAAGATATGTTTTTATTGATTTTGGGGGGGGGGGGGAGGGGGAAGGAGAGAGAGAGAAACATCCATCCATGTGAGAAAGAAACAACGACCAGCTGCCTCCCATACTCTCCCCTCCCCCACCCCAGCCCCCACCCTTACCTAGGATTGAACCTGATGCTCCAACCAACTGAGCCACCCGGCCAGAGCTTCACTTACTTTTCACCTCCTAAAATGGTGGTGGTATCTCTCACCTGCTCTTGTCTCTCTGTTCTCTTACTTCTTACAGGTTTATGTAATTTTAAATTCCTTTACTGGCATTTTCACAGTGTTTGGGGAGCAAATGTTCAATCCATCTTGTTTTTCTTCTTTAATCTCTGGCTCGGAGAACATGGTCTTTTTCTCCTCCAATTGTCCTTGTAATGCTTCTTTTACTTCTCTTTTTTGCCCTCCAAAGCCATCCTTCTCTCTTCTCTTCATCCAATGTATCTCCCTCAATTCCTTAAATAATATTAGGCTTTTACAAAAGACGAGAAGTACCATGATCTATATCTCCCACATTTTACACACAATAAAGTCTACGGGGCGCACGGCTGGACTGCAGTGCCAAGCCCCATCCAGGTTCCTGATGCCCGCATTCCCAAAGCGCTCCCTGCATTTCCCGCACTCTGACAGAGAATGGTGACCTTTATGTGCCACAGATAGGACATGGCATCAGGAGAACACCCCCCAGTTATAACTCACAGGCAATTTGTTCAGATCACAGTCAGGAAACTTCAAAGATACCCAAATGCCACTTAAAAGGCATTCCAGGCTCACAGCTGTGCTGGCCTCTATTATAAACTATCACTGTTTTCCAAATCACTAATCTTGATTATGAAGTCATCGTGTTCAAAGGTTAGAGGTGATGGAAGTGGGTACGAAGAAACAAGATTACAACACGTATCTTGACATCTTTGATAACTTCATCTCAAGAAAAGGGTTCTTTTTTTTTTTTTTTTTTGAATTTGTATATCTTTATTTTTATTTATTTATTTTTTTAAATTTCTTTATTGATTAAGGTGTCACATATTTGTCCTCATCCCCCCATTCCCATCCCACCCCTCTCCCCACGCATGCCCCAATCCCCTGTTGAACTTAACCGTTGGATAGGCTTATATGCATGCATACAGGTCCTTTGGTTGAACTCTCCCCCTCCCCCCACCCTCCCCCTACCCTCCCCTATCCTCCCTCTGAGGCCCGATAGTCCGATCGATGCCTCCTTGCTTCTGGTTCTGTTCTTGTTCCTCAGTCTATGTTGTTCATCATTTCCTCTAGATGAACGAGATCAAATGTCACTAGATATATACTAATAAGAACTGAATGTGAGACGAGCAATAATATTTATGCTGACAGGCAAATGAATCAATCTGTAGCGAGCTTCCCCCTGGACCAACAGTTCTTTTGAGACCCAATTTCGATGTCCAGTAGTTCCTTATGTGTACATGTCAGCACTGACCCCTCAGCTCTGGATGGTGGACAAATGGTGGTAATGGAGGTCCGACTCCCTCTGGTTTGGTCTCGGCCGAACCCAGGGGCACGGCGTCACCTGGACTAAGGGGCACGTGGCCTCACCCATACCCAAGGGGCGCGTGGTCTCACCCGGGCCTGGGACCCAGCCTCACCCGGATGGATCCAGGGGCGCACGGCCTCACCCGGACCCAGGATCTGGCTTCACCCGTACCCAGGGACGCTTGGCCTCTCCCAGACCCAGGGGCACGTGGCCTCACCCGGGCTTAGTTGCACAAGGCCTCACCTGGATCCAGGGACACATGGTCTCTCCCGGACCCAGGGACGCTTGGCCTCTCCCAGACCCAGGGCCACTTGGGCTCACCCGGGCCTAGGTGCACGAGGCCTCATCCGGATCCAGGGACGCATGGTCTCACCCGGACCCAGGGACGCTTGGCCTCTCCCAGACCCAGGGGCACGTGGCCTCACCCGGGCCTAGGTTCACGAGGCTTCACCCGGATCCAGGGACACATGGTCTCACCCAGACCCAGGAACGTTTGGCCACTCCCAGACCCAGGGCCACTTGGGCTCACCCGGGCCTAGGTGCACGAGGCCTCATCCGGATCCAGGGACACATGGTCTCACCCGGACCCAGGGATGCTTGGCCTCTCCCAGACCCAGGGCCACTTGGGCTCACCCGGGCCTAGGTGCACGAGGCCTCATCCGGATCCAGGGACGCATGGTCTCACCCGGACCCAGGGACGCTTGGCCTCTCCCAGACCCAGGGGCACGTGGCCTCACCCGGGCCTAGGTGAAGAAAAGGGTTCTTAAACTGGTTTTCCTGTTTCCAAATTAACTGTGGACATAAAATCAGAGACATCTCAACTTTCCTAGAGGCTCCTAGTCCCAGTGTTGGTTAACACGAACAGCAATAATGACGCCCTGCTTGCAGAGCCGAAAATCATCTCAGCAGAGTTTTCATTCTAAACATTACAAGCCACCTGTGATATATTGAGTATAATCCAAGAATGTGCCAAAATAGCTCCCAAATATCCTAAAATTTCACCTTAAAGAACAGTAAAAATTTGGAGTTAAGATCATATATCAGCTTTAAAAAATAATCAAGCCCTGTAAGTCAATAATTGCAAAAGAAAAGAAAAGAAAAAAGATAAGTGGCTCCATGGGAAAGAATCATATTAACAAGGGAAGGAAATTCCAAATCTCTGTACATGTTAGAGAATCACATTAGGAGGTATATGAGAATATATGATTACCTTCCCCATTAGTCCCAAGCTCAAAATATAAATTAGATTCTTCCTTGTTCTTGTAACTTGATGCTTTTTAAATCTATTCAGTTACTGCCTTTGGGTCAATTTTCAAAATGTAAGAGAATGTATTCCAGAGGAAAAGACAAAACGTTCATTACTATTACCAGTACAGTCAACATGGACAACTTCATATCGTTGTCATAATTTCTAAACAGAACCTTAGTGCTGCTCATAACTGCTTACTTTTTAAAAAGTCTGAATGAGTTTTAAAATACGCCCCCCCTCGCATTTCCATTAACAAGCAGTAAAAATAAATCTCCCCAGCGTCTGAGTATTTCACCATGGCTCCACCTATTTCCCCAAACATAGACCTATCTTCTTCCCATGGAACCTCAGAAGCTGATCCCCAAACAACACCTGGGCCTGGGCGAGTCTATTTTGAAGAAGTGGCGTTAGAAGATACAGGTTTTAAAAAACAGTGTTATTTCTGCATTCTATTTCTTATAAGACTTATAAAATATGTATGCTAAGGCTGGTGGTAAACCCCTGGACCTGAGTATCAAACTGTCCCTTTCAACTTCATTTCATTGGAATTATGTAAAACTGTGTGATCTCTAGTCCTAACTGGTGGCTCAGTAGGTTGGAGCATCTCCCCATGCACTAAAACAGTGGTCGGCAAACTCATTAGTCAACAGAGCCAAATATCAACAGTACAACGACTGAAATTTCTTTTGAGAGCCAAATTTTTTAAACTTAAACTTCTTCTAACGCCACTTCTTCAAAATAGACTCACCCAGGCCATGGTATTTTGTGGAAGAGCCACACTCAAGGGGCCAAAAGAGCCACAGTTTGCCAACCACTGCACTAAAAGGTTGCAGGTTCAATCCCTGTAGGGAGTGTATGCAAGGCATTTGATTGGTGTTCCTCTCTCTCCTTTCCCCTCTCACAAAAAATCAATTTTTAAAAAAGCCCATATATCCTCTGGTGAGGATTTAAAAAAAAAAAAAAAAACCTGTGTGGAGTGTTCTCTAAAGTTCTTCTAGACTGAGAAATAGAATGTGTCTATGGTATCCATTACGATAAATAGATTTAAGTAGAGTTGATATGTATGTATTTCCTAGCCATCAAAATTATCTGACACCTCATCTTAGTGTTAGACACCTTAATATTATTTGTTTTTTATAAAGCATAGTGACTGCTTAGGTGCAGAGCTCGGAGCTGAGTTTACCAGTGGCCCTTTATCACAGTATAATAGCTCAGTGGAAAGATATTAGCTCTATTATTAATGACTAGAGGCCCGGTGCACGAAATTTGTGCACTGGCGAGGGGGGGTTCCCTCAGCCCAGCCTGCACCCTCTCCAATCTGGGACCCCTCGGGGAATGTCCGACTGCTGGTTTAGGCCCAACCGGCAGTTGGACATCCCTCTCACAATTCGGGACTACTGGCTCCTAACTGCTCACCTGCCTGCCTGCAGAACTGTTCCTAGAACTAATTTGTAGCCAAGGATGTTGTCTTCTTTCTCTGAAGAGGTTTTATGCATTCATATATCACATCACCGAAGTCATGAGCAATTTGAGATAACCTCAATCCAATTTCAGGGATTGAGATCATTTTAAATTAAGCTGAACTCTCAAAGAGTTTCTGTCTACTTTAGGTTTACCCTTATATTTTGAGTATGAACCTTCAAAAACACCCTAATTGAGGCAGCTTCACCAATAGTTCCAAAAAAAATTTGGCAAGTCCTGGACTTTATTTTCCATGAAGCTATCAAAAGCTCATCACAAAGAAAACATATGCTTTTCCTTTTTTCTTTTTTTTTTTTTTTTTGTATCTATAGTATAAGATGATGGATATTAACTAAACTTACTTTAGTAATCATTTCACCATATATGTAGGTCAAGTCATTATGCTGCACACCCTAAACTTATACAGAAGTTGTATGTCAATTCTGTCTCAATAAAACTGGGAAAATAAATGAACAAAAAAATTCCGATCAACCTCTCAGGCTCTCAGTATCACCTCCAGATTTGGCAAGTGCCCCCAAAGGAAAAATGGCCCTAAGTTCTGGGCTCATCTCCCTATGCCTCTATTTCCTCTATATCCTCGACAATAATTCTGTTATATCATGTTAGCTGTCTCATGTTTTCAAACAGATTTTTTTAAAAATTTGTCCAATATTTCTGATTGTCCTTAGTAGAAAGTTGATTTAAATGACCTAGTCTGCCATTGTTGGAAACACAATTCTCTAGGATTTTTGTTTATTCATGGATCGTGTTAGTCATTTCTATAGCCGAACATCAGCAATCAGGCTCACCTTGAAATTGATGGCCTTTCCCGTGTCAATGCAACTACAGTGATAGAACAAGATTCTGAAGGTGCACTAATTTCAGCATAATTGTTTTATGCCTATCTTCAGCCCACCTTGTTTCAGATAAGAGTCCCTATGTTTCATTTCCATTGGCTTTATTTAATAAAATCGCTTACTACTGCCACAGAAAATGCTATTAAAGGCAGGGTGATGTAATAGAAAGAACACTGGAATTAAAGTTAGAAAACTCAGATTTGACTCCATTTTCACCATAGTGTTTACTGCCTTTGTTACACAGTTTCTCTGACTGTGCACCAAGCATGCAGACTACAAAAGTAAATGAAAGTCAGTCTTTGGCTTCTACTTAGTTTGTGTAAGCCTTAACAAGTTTGTCTATAAATTAGGAATTACATCTATCTCACAAGGTTGTTGTAAGGGTTAACTAAAGTTATAGCATTTAATTCACAACCACTGACACATAGGAGGTACTTAATTACTATTTGTTGAGTGATTTCAATTTTAGACACAGTATTTTTGGCAACAGATTTGTTTCTAAAAGTTATTGTAAACTAGAGGCCCGGTGCATGACATTCATGCACTGGGTGAGGGAGTTCTTAGCCCGGCCTGTGCCCTCTCGCAGTCCAGGACCCCTCGGGCGATATCCACCTGCCACAGAGGTGGGAGAGGCTCCCACCACCGCCACTGAGCTCGCCAGCCATGAGCCCGGCTTCTGGCTGAGTGGTGCTCCCCCTGTGAGAGAGCACTGACCACCATGGGCAGCTCCTGCATTGAGCGTCTGCCCCCTGGTGGTCAGTGTACATCATAGTGACCAGTTGTTCCACCGTTCGGTCTATTTGCATATTAGCCTTTTATAATATAGGATTAAATCATGTTTTACATGCACTAAGGGAGCTAAGCTTTGAAAGAAAATTTATTGAAGATGTGGGGAAAATTCTCCTTCTACGGAATATTAAATCCATTTCATTTAATCTTATAATAATATTTATTTTTATCAAATTAATTTGATCAGAGTAAGTTATATCTACAATAAAGACACAAGCACTTCCTATAATCAGATGGTCTTGGAAGCCACATCTGGTTGATGGCACCCCTTGGTGGGACTATAAACACTGATGCGGTTCCATGTGTCTCTCACAGCAAAGCATTGACCTGGGCAGGCACAAATGATCTAAGTTAAATGTCGAGTATATCTCACAAGAATATCATATGAGGCCATGAGGTTTAGTAAGCTCTAGGAAAAGGGCCTTACAGTTAATTTCTCAAGGCCATAATCCCAGATATTAATTCAAACATGATTGTTTGGTTTTGAAGGGTGAAATGTTTTATTTTATGACATTATTGCATTTCAGAAGATTTCATCATTTATTATGTTGACTGGAATTTTATTATTGTTTTAAGTAGCACTCTTTATGAGATCATTTTTGTCCCTTTAGAATCTAAATCTGGGTAATGACTTTAATGTTTTCAGTTTCCAGTTGTTTGTAGGTTTCATTTTTTGAATTAAAAAAAAAAACAACACCCTTTGATTCTAATAGAAATGTAAACACCCTGAGTTCATTTTGATAATGTGCTAGTTCTGAGTATAAATGATAACAAACAAATGTGAATTCATTACCATAACTCAGGAAGCCAATATTACCTTAGAAATTCTAGATAATCTTTTGGGGGTGGATGTAGACTTGAAACATTGTATAAACTCACTACTAAAAAAGTTCCGATAACAATTAGCTTCTTAGTAATGCAGGGATTTTTTTAAGACAAGGATCCATTATAAATGTTAATATAAAGGAGATATTTTCATGAAAGCTTTACTTGAATGTGTCAATCACTTTATAAAATGCTTTAAACTGGCAATATTTTATGATGCCCAGTTTTGCATATTTACTGTCATTTCATTTCAAAATTGGTTCAAAACTACTTTCTTCTTACTGTGGATCCTTGCAACTATGGCAACTCATTTCCAATAGATTTCAAAAATAAACAGTGATTTATTGGTAGCACAAGACATGGAGTTGGACTGCCAGGGTCCAAGTCTTTGCTTTACCACTTAGTAGCTATGTTGAGGCAAATAAACTGAATTTCCTTAAGATTCAATTTTATCATCTGTAAAATGGGAATCAGTAATAGCACCTACCTCATAGAATTTAGTGAAGATTAAATGAAATCAACCATATAAAGTGATTTGCATAAGGGGGGTACATATACTAAGTATTCCTTAAGTAGTAGCTATAGGTAGTATATCCTAAAACATATATTAAATACATAGTTCATGTTAGGAAGGAGCAATAAAAGTAAGGATAGATAACAGTTATATATTCAGCCATAATGCTCAGTAGTTCTGTGGGTCACTTACCAAATCCATTATATCATCCCTGCAACCTTAGCTCTACCACTCAGCAGGAAAATGGGACATTCATAAACAGACTTACATAGAAAAATGAGACAAGATTTTTAAAAGGGTCAAATTTTCTCATCAATGTAATTTTATATATGAAAACAGACCAGACCCTCATAGGACATACAACAGAAATTCAGTTATACCTCTTCACATGTTTCCAATTGCTTCCATATTTAAGCATCTCTCGGGGATAAAAAAAAAAAAAAAAAGACATCCTTAATATGATTATTTTTAAAACATTACACAATGCCAACATCAATAGTGACCGGAGACATTCCTAGTAAAACCAGAAAGAAAACAAACGTGTCTTATAAGGCTACCATTATTCAAAATTGCTCTGAAAGTTCTGGACAATGTAATAAGACATGAAACAGAAATGAGACATAGCAACTGCAAGAGTAAATGTATTTATCACATTGTAGATTACAATGTTAAACAATATGAGAATGTACTGGGAAAACTAGAATTAACTAATTTCAGTGAAGTGCATGGATACACTCCATATCCAAAAATCAGCAGGTTTTCTGCATAATATTATATTGTATACACACCTATACTAACAGCTATTATTTATTCTCCCACTCAGTTAAACTATCCTATCCCAGTGGCTCAAATCCTCCCTGCCTTAATTATTTATGCAATTTATGTTCATTGAGTTAGGCTTTTATTTATTTGCTTAAATGCCAAAACACTAATAAGAGTAGTCTAGGAGATCCTTGGGGTGGCTTTAGGCTATGATATGTCCTCCTAGGGAAATCTATTTCACCTTCTTCTGAGAGCTGAAAGAGAACCAGGCTGAGGTGAGGCTTTGTTTATTCAACAAATACTTCCTGAGTGCCCCCCAGACACTGTGCTGACGCTGGGAACACAATAACAACGTGCCTCCTGCCCTTCGGGAGCTTGTAGTCCAATGAGCAGAAAGTTAAAAAATTAACCCAAGAGCCCTAGCTGGTTTGGCTCAGTGGATAGAGCGTCAGCCTGCAGACTGAAGGGTCCTGGGTTCGACTCCGGTCAAGGGGTTGTGGGTTCGATCCCCAGTAGGGGCCATGCAGGAGGCAGCCGATCAATGATTCTCTCGCATCATTGATATTTATATCCCTCTCTCTCCCTGTCCCTTCCTCTCTGAAATAAAAAATTAAAATTAAAAAATTAACCCATGAAAACATTTATTAAGTGCAATTGGTGGTAAGGTCTGTGAAGAAATAACAGAAAAATAGAAAGTGGCAGGGGTGAGGGAGGAGGGGGGAAGGGGAGTAAGCAAGTCTGTCCGAAGAAATTGCATCCAAGCTCAGACCTGAGGAACCAGGAAGGAGCTGGCCATACAAAGCGGGGAGAAGGGAGTAGCAAATGGCAAAGAGTTAGAAACAAAAGGAAGTCAAAGGCAAAGAGCTACAAACAAAAGGCCAGGGCGCTAGGGGAAGAACGGTGGGAGATGGCATTAGAAAGGTAGACACAATCCAGATGATGTCATTTGTGTAAGTCCAAATGCTTTCGGTTGTTAATAATAGAAGGCCTAATTAAGAGGAGCTCAAACAGTAAGTTTATTATCTAACATACCAAGAGGCCAGTGGCATGCGGTTCCAAGAGTGGATAGGTCAGCTGCTCAACTACATCGTCAAGGATGAAGCCTCTTCCCATGTTGCCCCTGCCACTCTTGGGAATCATATCTGCTCAGACTGGACCCTCCTGTGGTCCTTCGAACCCTGCCGTAACTAGTCAGCTGCCTCCTTTAACTGCGCCCTTCTGACCCAAAGCTAGAGTCTTGTCGGCTAGTCATATAAATCACTTAAAGAGGAAACCTTGGCATGTCGTCCTTCACTGCTTTATTTTTCTGGAGATCCCTCTCTGGACTATCAGATCCTGAAAGCTGTGTTTTACGACGCCTTCCCACCCTAGTCCATGTGGCCATCTGGAACATCAGTCTGAGCCTTCACTCTCCCTAAAAGTGACCACTCTCCCCCACTAACTTGCCTTTAAATTTCCAATGGTCTAAATATTATGTCATATTTGTTCAAACAGACCAGAGTCTCATAGAACGAAAAACAGACATTCAGTTATACCTCTTCACAAGTTTCCAAATGCTGCCATATTTAAGCATCTCTTAGGGATTTAAAAAAAAGATATCCTTAACACGTTAAGCGCCCTGTCAGTGACCGACTGACACTATACTTTCCGTCCCGAAGACAAAACAGGCTGGGCGCTTAACAGGCTGGGTGTTAATATGATTGTGTATATAAACATTGTATTTTAGAAAGCATGTATATTTTAAATGTCTACTAAATGCATATACTAATATATACACAAAATTTTATTTCCTGTTTATGTCCCAGATCAGATTTATTTAATATTGTTTGGGTACTCAGGCCTAAAACTTGGGGAATTTCTATTTTCTTTTTCTACCCACTACTTTTACCACTTTCCCTTGCCTACACTTAATCTTCATTTCTCGTCCTTTCTCCCCTACTGCTCCCCATCCCATTCTATAACCCTTCAAGTTAAAAAAAAAAAAAAGTGCAAATGGAATATTATGCTGCTGTAAAAAAGAAGGAATTCTTACCATTTGCAACAGCATGGATGGAACTGGAGAGCATTATGCTAAGCAAAATAAGCCAGTCAGAGGAAGATAAATATCACATGATCTCACTCATTTGTGTAATATAATGAACAATATAAACTATGAACAAAAATAGAACCAGAGTCACAGAAGCATCGAACAGACTGTCCAACCTATGAGGGAAGGCGGGGAGTAAGGGGGTAAGAGATCAACCAAAGGACTTGTATGCATGCATATGAGCATAACCAATGGACACAGACGGGGGCGGGGCGGGGGGGCAGGCAGCAAGGGCATGTGCTGGGGTATGGGGGCGGCTGGGGAGAGGTCAATGGGGGGAAAAGGAGACTAATGTAATACTTTAAACAATAAAGAATTTAAATTAAAAAAAGAAGTAAAAAAAAGTGTAGAACACAAGAGAAAAAAACAAAAGCAAAGAGCACAAAACCTTCTACTCTCCTCTCCCCTCTCTCTTCCCTTTCCTTCCTTCCCTCCCATTCTTTCTCATTATAAAATTAGGGTAGCACCAGAGTAGGTAACCACTCAGGACTTGGTCTCTGGGTTTGAAAGCAGGTTCAACCCCTTCCAAGTAGTTTGCCTTGGACAAGTGACAGAACCTCTTTGAGCCTTAATTTACCCATTAGTAAAACGAAGGCAATCATAATAACAGCATCACAGATGAATAAATGCATGAGAAGTGCTTATATGGTGTCTGACACATAGTAACTGACTAATGGATGGATGTCTGTTATTACTAATAGCATGTGAGAAAATTATCCTATAACTAAGTACAGGATGCGGTCTCCTCTTGATTACATACATCACATGTACATATCCAGTTATAAAGAGATTTTTTTCCCCACTCTGTTGCCTGCTAAGAAAATTTATTCATGTGTTCAACAAATACCTATTAAGCACATACTAGGTTTTCAGGAGGGGCATTGCTAAATAAACTCCTGTATAAACACACTATAGCATATGGTGCTGCAACTAAAGAGATCTAAATATATTTATGTATTTTCATGGAATGATCTCCAAAGATGGGAGATCTTTGGAATTCAGTGGGAGAAAAAAGTTGAACAGTTTATCCAGAGTGACACTATCCCTATAAAATTGCGTGCGCACACACACACACACAACCAGCATATTTTGTATGGACCAATATATGTTATGTAAATGTCTAAAGGACGTTCTAAACTGGCAGACACCAAGCTGGGAAGGAAATTCAAATGAGGAAGTGCGAGTGGTTTAAAGGAATATTTGCCTTATCTGTTATGTTCAAATTTTTACAGGGAGAAGGAATTCATAGAATATCTAAATAATTTTTTTTTTAATTAAAACAAGTAATAATGTGGCCCCTGCCAGGTTTCCTGAAGTCAACTGCCACAGCCCCTGGAATTCTGACTTTGAGCAAGGATTCATTTATACATTTTAAAAAAGCCTACCCACACACATAAGACCCACCTAGCTCCCAGACTTGTCACTGTCCTCTTCAATGCCTTGAAAAGCAGGCAGAGGCATAGTTAGATAAGCACACCTACATGAAGTTCTAACTGTACCTGGATAGGAACGTACATGCATGCACACGCGCCTCCCAGGAGCCCGATGGTCTGTGGGCTGGTGCTGAGGTCGGTGCGCAGCCGCTCAGCTGCCGGTCTTCCTCCTGCCAGCCCTACCTCGCTTCCAGGGACAGCACCTTCCACTTTTTCACCAGCTTGAGGCTCAACGATATCCGTCTGGAGGAAGCAATAAAAAAAGAGTCCTGGGTGACAGTTTTCCCTTCCAATATGTGGGACGCTGAAGACCTAAGTTCTAACCTTTTGGGGCTTGCTTTGTGGTCCTGGCAAATCAGATTACCATATTTTTCCGTGTATAAGACGCCCCCATGTACTAGTATAAGAGACCCCCCACTTTTCCAACCCAAAATTAAGAAATCAATATTTTAAACAGAACACATTTTTATTTAGTAATTACCGCAGGTAACGTATACATACTAGTACTATGATATTATGCAGCATATCACTTTATTCAGCTTCTGTTGCATACCGCTCTCTTCTTCATCACTATTAGTTCCAGACATATCAATTTCTTCAACTTCTATTGTATCACTGCTGTCTTCTGAGTCACTGTCTATATGAGATCATCCTCATAAACTGTGGCATTTTCTGAGCTAACTTCGTTCATGTTCTTGTGGCCAACCCTTCTCTCCTCGTGAAATCGAAGCAACATTTTGCCTTTCCTGTAAAATCAACAATGTTCATTTCACTTGCAAACATTCTTGCCTGACATTGAATACGCGTGGGTGACACACATAAGCCATTCTGGCGCTGCTCCATAATCCAAGTCTTAAACCTCTGCTCCAAGTTTGCCCATTTTGCTGGTTTTCCTCTTAAGATAAGGTGACCAGACGTCCCGCTTTTGGCGGGACAGTCCCGATTTTTAACAATTTGTCCCGTGTCCCGTGGCGTTTTAAAAAAGTCCCGATTTTTGGAAAGAATGCACGACAAGCTAGGGAAAGGCGGGAGAACGGGAAGGGAATGTACGGTTTTTGGCGGCCATGTGGCTATTTAGCCAGGATATAAGTTTTATATTATTTTTGTTAATTTTATAATGTTAAACTTTAATAATAACAAATAATTGTTGAGAACTGATTATCGAGAACTGCTTATCAAGGTTCGCATTGTTGATCAGTTGTTAGAATTCGACCACCATTGTTTGGACTTAATGAACAATGGCATTTTTGGGGATTGGCAACGACGAAAACATTTTGTAACTGTCTCTCAGACGATACACATCATACTGCGTGCTAGTAAGCTAGTTAAACAAGTGATGTCATTACAAATCAGCTATTCAGATAATTTAGGTAAGTAATTTATTTATTTATTTCATAAATACATACATTTTCTTGAATTTAGCAGACAGTACTTGTATTATTTATATTTTATAGTGGCGGCAAAAAGTCTAGTGCCGGCCTTGAAAGTGACACGACTTACGTTACGGCAAATTCATGACCTTTTAAACAACGACAGCAATCTACTAAAAAAAATTCACTCAAATGAGGAATATGCCAAAGAATAAAATAATACTATACATAATTTTTTATTATATTTGTAAATTGTACTTATGTTGAAATTTAAAAAAATATATTACAATACTATTTTTGCGTTCTATGAAAATTTTTGTTCCTCCATATAGACCAAATTTTTAATCAAGAACTACCCCCCCCCCCCCCCCCCGGCCGGTCAATGGTGTCCCGCTTTACCAATGTTAAAATCTGGTCACCTTACTTAAGGCCTTCTTCTTTTTTGGCATCTTAAGGGGTTGTTCTTCTGGTTTTCTCCATGTCTGATCATACACTCAGTGGGAGGAGGTCCAAATTGTCTCTCTGCAGCTCTATTTCCATGCTCTTTTGCATAGCTGATTATATTCAGTTTGAATTTTGCAGAGTAAGACAATCGCTTACTGGTACTTATGCTCCGGTCCCTGCTGCATCTGCGCACTCTCCACCTCCACCTCCAATTAGGGCATCGACTGACGTCAGTAACAATAAGGCTCGTGATTGGAGGAAGCCTGTTAGACAAGAGATGGGCAGCTACGCACCCACAGGGCTTCCTCCTCAGCTGACTTCCATGTATAAGGCTAAATCCTTACGGGTGTCCATAATTAAGACATAATAGCTACCAGCAGAGCATACAGGTGTAAACTGCATAATTCATAACTATCCAGTTACAAGATATTTCTAATACAGGTTTAGTAAAGTATAATTTAAAAATCAAGGCTGGGACTAGGGTGAAGCCAATGAGATGTTTAGGATGAAAAATCTGAGGCGCTCACTCTCAGGTTCCTCACTCTAATTGCAGCCCTGATAAAATGCCTCTGCTTCTCCTATCATCCGGGCACTGTTAGATTCACTCTGCATATGCTAACCTATCTAAAGAAATGTTGTGACTACAAATAACACGATGTCCAAGTGAATGACAAGAAATTGGACCTAATAAGGAAAATGTTTTGTTTTGCTTTTTAATCTTCACTGGAGGATCATGCTGAGATGGGAAGAGGGAGGAAGGAAGAGAGAGAGGAAAACATCGATTGCTTGCCTTCCCTACATGCCCCAAACCCAAAACCCAGGTATGTGCCCTGACCAGAATGGAACTGGCAACCTTTCGGTGCACAGGTTGATGCTCAACCAACGGAACCACTATGACCAGGTGGGAAACGTTTTTGAAAATCATAAATGCAAAGCCCCAGCTAGACACGACCTCTGATGAGGCCTTAGCAGTAGAGCGATGAATCCAGATCTCCCAGGAAGTCGTAGCACCCGCACTAAAATCCAGCGCGCTCTCCTCTACGTCAAGCATGGTGATGTTTTTCTTTGAAGATACCCTGCATCAGGTGTCCTTTACTGATCTCTCTCCTTGTTGGGGCAGTTTGACAGGCAGCAGGCTTCAAACCGATCTGCCTACGTGTAATGTAATTGACAAATTGCAAAAGGAAGAAGAACACGTATTTCCACTTCCTATATCGCTACTCCTACTCTAAAACTTGAGGTAGATAATGGAGCTTATGATAGCCTAACTGTACTTCAACAAGATAATACGTTTCTATTTAAACTCATACATACACCAAGGAAGGGGGATTTACACAACACATTATCTAGTGTCTAGCTACAGGTGATTTACTGTTGTGCACTGAAATGTGGTTGAAGCACAAGATGGATAGTAATATTATATTGTGGTATATATCCTGTTCACATCAGGTCTTCGTAATAAAAGCCGAACAGCAATCTACAGAACCTGTCTTAAATCTGCCATCGAAGATACTGATTGTAAAATAAAATGATCAAAGTGCAGGTTATCTCTATACTGCCTCCCCCCTGAGAGAGTGGTATGTAAAGAACTTCCTACTTGTTATTTATTTACATTCAGTCAACAGAAACATAAATTAAATTAAAAACCTTGGTGTTATGTGGACTGAATAAAGCACACCGAATATGTCACTAACTAGATTTTTTTTCCATATTACAGACTACAGTCTGTATTGTACTTTTATCCACTGCACCTTTTACTACTGACTGACACCAAATATATGCTTATAAAAATAATAGACTAAAATGAATTTTGCAAACTAGCAATTTTACCTGCTACAATCTTGCTGAGAGTAAACAATTTTTAGTGGGTCCTTTTATTTGACACATGGAATCAAGCATTCCTGCAAATTGATTTCATTTTAAATAATTTCTGCAGGATGCAATGGAAACAGACCAACACAAACAAGTTAACACTGTATATAGAAATCACAAATGAATTTTAAGCAAACCTTTTTATCTTTACAGGTGAGTCATTGTAAGAGCATTAAAGGCCAAACTTCCCTGCAAAAAGGAAATGTCCTTGTGTGTTGTAGACTGCAGAAGGCAGAAAAGTGTGAAGTCTGGGGTAAATCAGCCTTTCTTCTAAATGTGTGTACATATGTGCTCAGGTTAAAGTGAAGGTCAAGAGAAAGCCTTGGATGGGCTTTGATCATATTTCTGTTCTACCCAGGAGTTAGACACTCTCTTCTCAGTGCTTCCCGGGCTCCTGACACAAACCCTTACTGTGACATTCATCTCAATGAATTATAATAATTTTTGTCACGTATTTTTATTATGTATCTAGAAAACCATAGTAATATCTGTATATTAATATGTATCATATATATTGCATGTCATATTTAGACAACTAAAAGATGTATATAATTATATTAAATGTTATAGATAGAAATTACTTACTTGTTGTCTTCCCAACCGGACTGCAAAGTCCTTGAGAAGAGATATTGCCTTACTCATCCTGTGTCCCCAACACCTTGTCCAGGACTTAGCACTGAGCAGGTGCTCTGTAAATGCCTGGTGACATTGATATTGAAAATGATACATATAACTTGAAAGAATGAGAGAGGAACATGGAAGGAACAACAGTCCCATTGGATTGACCTTGTGGAAATGAGAACTGTTTATAGGTAGATTTGATACAGGGAGCTTTTTAAGGTCAACTATTGAACTGCTTCCTTCTCCCACTTGGGCCAGTCATTTCCCTCACTCATTCATTCATTCATTCATTCAAAAAATATCTACTGAGTACCAGCTGTGTGCTAGATAACCACTACCTCCTACAGTTGCCTGATATCAAGAAACCACAGGATGACTATAATTTGTTATGATTTCATTAGAGATAGTACAGAGTCAGAGCTGGGTTTTAAGTTTAAGCTCAAGTTACACCTCGGAACATTTAAATATATCTTGCCATTAACTAAGTAGTTTCGTTCTCCTTAAGACTCAGTAGTTTACTCTACTATATACATTTGACAACATAGCCAGATCCTCTTAAGATTCTAGCTTAATGGTCTAACTTTGCCAGTAATATGCTAAGTGCCACTTATAATTATCCTGAAGTGGGCCTCATTTTCCCTAAGTGTTTCACATCAGATTGGAGGCTCTTGGGTAGGGTACTTGTCTTTTTCTGTACTTGATTTTATGCGGAATGTCTTAATTTTCCTTCAACAAATAATACCTACCTCTAATATGAGAAAGAGAAAAGAGGGCATAAAATTGGTTTATCTTGCATTCTCAGTCTTAAAAGATCATTTAAAATGACCACTCATGTAGTTTATAAAAAAAACAAAAACATTTGTCTTTTCAATAAATGACAGAAAATCCCAATAAGTGTCAAAAAAAAATTCTGTCCACTCAAATGAAGACAGGTGTCTTTTAAAACCTTATAGTCTTTGACATCTTTCTTTTTCTTTTTCACATTATTTATGGGTTGGGGGTAGGTCCTTCAGTAAAATGTGAGTGTAGAAAATAATACTACAAATGCATGCTACTACACTTATACAAATTTACTGCAGAATATCATATTTTTTCCTGCTGGTTTCTTGCTATTATGATTCTCTCCCATTAATGTGGTTAATAATAAAATGGTTGAGATTCAAAAAAAAAAAAAGAAAATGATACTACAGTTTTGCTTAAGATAGGAATAAAGGGCTGTTTTTTCTTGCTATTTCCCCTTATTAAACTGACAAAAACATCTCTTAGAATTCTTTGAAAAGCAAGCTTGTTTACTTATAGGTCAAAGAAGAGAAACAGCAAAATTAGAAGTAAAAGAGATCCATCATATTATTGCCAGGGTGGTGTTACTTCTTTCCATGGCCTTTCTGGTTATAAATGTCATACTGACCATGGATTCAGCATTTATGTTTAAAAATGATTTGTAGTAGAGCAGTTCTCTATCAAAATAGGTAATGGTCTTAGCATTTGTTCAATCAGCACTGTTAAAAATTCATTCCTACCTTGCTAATTAAGTCTACCCTATTTTATTCATATATATATATTTTTTTTTTTTTCCTCTACATCACACCTAAATATAAAGGTAAGTATTGTCTTCATTTTGAGACTGCACCATGCTGTCCTTGTGGCCATTGCTTTAACCACACAATATATTCCACAAATGAGTCTTTCTTCATAACTTAATGCCCTCCTTTCATTAATCATTTTTGTTATTTATCTCTGGGTTCCTTCCAAAACTGTCAACATCATTTGTTTGTTTGGGTGCTCAAAATTAAATACAGTTCCCAGAGTCATTTCAGCCGCACTTGGATGAGAGAACCCAACCTTCCGGCCCCTGGCGCCACAACACCTCCTCCAACAGTCCTGCTCGCTCTGTTTTAACATTTACTGCACACCTGTCCCCATGTCTCCCAGCCCTTCCTCCTTTTTAGGTTGCTACTAGCAATCCACATCTCCAGATCCGCTGCTCTTCTCTGGCAAACGCTTCTACTGAGATTTTTGTCAGATAACAATTTCTTTTTTGCTCATCCCCTATTTTTGACTTGTTTTGGTCTTTTTGAACCAAACTGCTGTTCATATCCTGGCCATTTCTCAAAGCTTGTAACACCTCCCAATTTAGTCTTTTCAGCAACTGTCATTAGCATTCTGTTCATGCCCTCTTTCAGATGACTAATACATACACAGAGCACAAACTGCGGTGACCCACTGAAAGACAAGCCCTCAGAACTTCACACAATGCCACTGCTGTTATCTTTGACAGGTGGCCTATCAGCCACCTTCAGTCTGCATGGCGGTGGTGATATCAAGGCCGCACGGAACTAACGCACCTAGGAAAATTGTACAGCGTGCCAAATTAAACGTTTTGCTCAAGTCTGAATATAACATAAATGTCCTGCCGAGTTCCCATCACGGGCCCCTCTCTCCTCCGTAGATAAAAATCTGTAAAATCTGACCTTGCTTCACAGGGATTTGGGGCATGTGAATTGGTTTTATTTCATAGTTTTGTTTAGATTCGTTTGAAGTTTGTTTTGGTTAGACTTGTGAGCATCCCTGCCCCGGAGGATGTTATTCCTTTATGTGATGCATTTTGGTTGTGTCAAATTCATCTTCAGGGGAGTTTGAGGGAGAATCAGAAATAGCTCAAAAACGTGTGGCAAAAGGCTCATATGCTGAATGCTCTGGTGGTGTCCATAGAGGTTGGCATCACCTTCCACTGGCAGGTCAGAAAGCTCCCTGCACAGCTGCTGGTTCACCTTGTGGTTGTTCTTAATGCTTCTCTCCTACCAAATCTACTCCCAGACTTTGCTTTAAAACCATGCCTGGCTGGTGTGGCTCAGTCGACCTCTGAACCAGGAGGTCACTGTTCGATTCCTGGTTGGGGCACATTCCCCAGGTTGCAGGCTTAATCCCCAGTAGGGGATGTGCAGGAGGCAGCCAATCAATGATTCTCTCTCATCATTGATGTTTCTCTCTCTCTCCCTCCCTCACCCTTCCTCTCTGAAATCAATAAACAATAAAAATAAAAAAAAGAGTAACTCACTGAATATATCTCCACCCTGTCACAAAAATGGCCAATTTCATGGAGGAAGAAGCTTTGTAGTGATTGTCAATGGCCATGTGCCCACTCCAGTGGACATTATTCGCTGTACTTTGTGATTGGTGTCCTCACTCCCAGCACACAGTGAATGGTGCCTCTGGGGTTACACAACCTGGGGGCACTCTGAGTCTTTAGCTGTTAACTTGATCAATCTAATTAGGTTATTAATTATTAAGATAAGTATTTATTAGATTATTATTATTAAGAGCTCTGAGCAACTGAAGTAGATATTACAGAGTACATTCATGAAAGTGCATGTAAGCTCTTCAAAGGGAAGGCCCAAACTCAGGGCCCATTAGCACTTTGCATACAGTTCTGGAAGACATTGTTAGCTGTTTTCTAAGTCTATTAGGCCTGTGAATTTGAAATGAAGCAGAGTTTCTTTCTCTAGGTCATCATTCTGAGAGGTGTCAACAATGTATTCCAGAAGAACCCAGAAAAACAAAACACTAAACACAACTGCAAAGTCACTACACTTAGGACAAATCGCTCCATGCACCTCAGGTGACTCTGACGATCCTACTGTGACCTACCACCACCCTCTAGTTATTCATTGCAGCTCATAATAATGTTATGTCCATTGTATTTATATGGTTTCCTCATGAAGCAAAGAAGAAAATAATCTATTTTAAATGAACTTCCATCTAGAATAATTTTTCAATTTTTGTTGCTTAAAATAGCTATTATTTTTAAAAGGCTATCTAGAACAACTGAATCTGCAAAAGATAACTAAGCTTTTCTATATATGGCAAAATATTTCTCATGTCCTCCATGGCATATATATCTATATATATATATATATATATACCAATGCCCAAACTTTTTTTTTTTTTAATTTGGTTGTTAAGTCTCTCTTTTTTTTTTTAAATAGTTTTCTTTTTCTTTTTCTTTTTAATATATTTTATTGATTTTTTACAGAAAGGAAGAGAGAGGGATAGAGTTAGAAACATTGATGAGAGAGAAACATCAATCAGCTGCCTCCTACACACCCCCTACTGGGGATGTGCCCGCAACCAAGGTACATGCCCTTGACCGGAATCAAACTTGGGACCCTTCACTCTGCAGGCCAACGCTCTATCTACTGAGCCAAACCGGTTTCGGCCCAATGCCCAAACTTTTAAGAATATAAAATCTTCAATAGCAAGGACTGGTTTGTTCTATTTGCTTTGGATATAGAATAGCTATCTGAGTGTACAATAAGAGTTTAGAATCCTGACCTTTAGAATTAAAGAAATCTCAGAGAGCATTCTATTCCAGTCCATTTTCCCATAGAAGTATGCATAAACATTGCATTACAGTTAATATGGCATTTTCCTCCAAAGCTATATAAAAACGTACACAGCAACAGTAAGTCTTCTTTCCAAAGAATACCAGTGCCCTAGTTTTTCTCTCTTAATACAATTACCAGTTTCTTTTATAAAGAAAATAAAAAACATTCTATGTAAATATAAGGACATACTTAGAGTTTTAGAAAATATAAACAATAGTATAAAATAAATACTGCTTTGCAACTTGCTTTTTTTACTTAAGATACTTGATATGCTTTTTAAAATAATGAATCTGTATGCAGTGAAAATTATAACATAGACACTAAAATTAAGCTTTCTCAGAATATCATTTAAGTTTATTACTAACTAGAGGCCCAGTGCACAAAACTTGTGCACTGGTAGGGTCCTTAGCAGCTGCCAGCTGCCAGCCAGGGTCCCCTTCCCTTCCCCCAGCCACCTGCTGGCGCTGGGGCCACCCTCCCTTCCCCAGGTCGCCGGTCACCTGCCGCCGATGCTGCCAGCACCAGCCAGGGCCTCCCTCCCTTCCCCCAACCGACCCTGCCCCCTGGTCAAACTGCTGGAAAAACTCCTGGTCATGGGAACAATTTGCATACTATGCTTTTATTATATAGGACTAGAGGCCTGGTGCATGAAATTCGTGCACGGGGGTGTGTGTCCCTCAGCCCAGCCTGCACCCTCTCCAATCTGGGACCACTCGAGTCAGACATCCCTCTCACAATCCAGGACTGCTGGCTCCCAACTCCTCGCCTGTCTGCCTTCCTGATTGCCCCTAACTGCTTCTGCCTGCCTGCCTGATCACCCCCTAACCACTCCCCTGCCAGCCTGATTGATGCCTAACTGCTCCCCTGCCAGCCTGATTGCCCCTAACTGCCCTTCCCTGCAGGCCTGGTCACCCCTAACTGTCCTCCCCTGCAGACCTGGGTCCTCCCCAACTGCCCTTCCCTGCAGGCCCGGTCGCCCCCAACTTCCCTCCTCTGCCAGCCTGGTCACCCCTAACTGCCCTCCCCTGCAGGCTTGATCGCCCCCAACTGCCCTCCCTTACAGGCCTGGTCCCTCCCAACTGCCCTCCCCTGCTGGCCATCTTGTGGTGGCCATCTTATGTCCACATGGGGGCAGGATCTTTGATCACATGGGGGCAGCCATCTTGTGTGTTGGAGTGATGGTCATCTGCATATTACTCTTTTATTAGATAGTATAAGTCATTAATAAATACAGTATACCCTCAAAGTTTACTTCAGGCTATGTAAGTGCTTTATTTAAATGTTGGAATGTAATAATCTCTCCAGAAGTACGTGAAGAATATATAAAGAGTCTTTTCCCTATAAGAATACCCCCCTACACATATGGCCTTTCAACACTTTAAGATAAAGGTGGGGATTGGGGGTGGGCAGAGATTATCCAAGTTATATTCTTAATACTCTTGTTATTAAAGGTTATTATAGTGTCAGAACTAAGGAAGATACCCCAGGATCCATTTACTATGGTATTTGCAAATTGCAGGTCACAAATGGTAAGTGGGCCCTAAGGTCCATTTAGTGGATTACAACCAGTATTTTTTTAAATAAAAAAAAAAAGAAAAAGAAAGTATCAGAATGCATTCCATTTAGTGAGGGTAAAATTGGTTTATAAAAATTCACTGTGTGTGCCTGTGGGTGTACACTGGGTTGTGATAGAGGTATTCCTTGCTGTGTATCACGGGCACAAAAGGCTGAAAGTCTCTGATCTGATTCAGCCTCTGGCTTCCGATGAGGTGTAAGTGTTCTCAGAGAGGGAGGTGTCTGCACATTCCTGGTGTCTTAAATCAAGCCTCTCCCAGAGAACCATCTTCACTTTGGCTCTTTGAAGTGCAATGTCAAGTTCTCTTTCCATCAAGGTTACTGGAGGCTTAATTCCAAACTTACTCTCTTTGCAACATAACTTTACCTAGCTAAGTAATTGAATAAAATCCAGTAGAAAGTCATTTCATCATTACTTATCATTACTACTTCAATTATGGGAGCACAGCAATAACAGGAAGAGCTTAGCTATATCTACACATGGATCTCACATTCTTTGGCAGAGTTCCTTTTTTCCTCATAATCAGTGAGGCAGAGCCTGCTGACCGATCCCCAAATCTGGAGGCATGTGCAAAGCACTGACAGTCTCAATTTGGTTAAACCAAAAGGAACAGTATGTTTATACTTCCAGTCTTTATTTTTAAATATATATTTTTTTTATTTCAGAGAGGAAAGGAGAGGGAGAAAGACATAGAAACATCAATGATGAGAGAATCATTGATGGGCTGCTTCCTGCACGCCCCCTAATGGGGATTAAGCCTGCAACCCAGGCATCTGCCCTGACTGGGAATCGAACTGTGACCTCCTAGATTATAGGTTGATGCTCAACCACTGACCCACACTGGCCAGGCTATACTTACAGTCTTAATGAAAAATACAACTTTCTTTGCCACAATCCTTCTTTCGGAAACAGTGCAGAAATAGTAATGGAGATAAAAAAGATATGTCTGGACACTTCTGTGATTTACTGGCCTCTTGTTCAAATAAGGAGGAAATGGAGTAGCCGCTACTCCACCCGCTGCTCAGTAGAGGGCGGTGTGAGGGTGAAGACTTGTGCATTCTGGGTTGAAGCGGAGTTTGGTTATAATTTGAACCAAGTCTTTGGATCACGCTGAGCCTTCCATGTCTTCATTTCTAAAAGTAGGGACCGTGCCACAGCAGTTTAGCCAGGAATAATAACCAGAGCTGCACTTAACGTGGCATTTACTATGACACAGTCTGTTTCAAGCATTTTACATAACTGACTGATTTAACCTTCACAACAACACTAATAGGCAACAACAACAAAAAATTTTCCCTTAGTTTTCAAATGGATATGGATGAATGAGTGGCAAAGGGGTTAAGTAACTTGTCCAAAGTTAAACACAGGATGGAGCAGAGATGGGATTCAAACTTGGGCACTTTCCAGATGCTATGCTCTTAACATCATGCAATATTGCCTCAGCCAAGACCTTCTCAATCACTTATTCTATCCCAACAAGCCTCTAAAGCCCGTGTTGTTAAAGATATTTTCTACTAAATAAGTAAAGTCACTAAGAAGTATTTAATTCATTTCCTATTTTCATTAATCAAGATATATTGACTGGTCAGGCACAATTTCTGCTTAGCATAAAACAGAATGACTACACACATTAACAGAATTCCTGCCCAAAGTGAAAATGGATGTTTTTGTAAACCTTATAGTTAAATCGTATATGATTTTGGTTAGTTCAGGGACCCCAGTTACCACTGGAGCCCTCCTTCTGTCTGGGGACATCAGATTTCCCCCAAATAATTTCATAAGTTCGTAGAGATAAAGTAACTATTTGACTTACCATTCCAAGATGTCCACAACTTACATGCTGCAACGGATGCGCATTATATAATTCTGCTTTCATTTTTTTAGTTCCTCTAATAGTCAAGGGCAGGGAAGTTACAGCCACCCTGGAGGGTGTTTGGAAATTGGGTGGGGACAGTTTGGTTTGTCACAATGACTAGAGGGAGGAGATGCTGCATGGGGGGTTGATACCTGGCATTTAATGGGCAGAGGCCAGGGACAATAAAAGCCCCCTGCTTTGCCATGGGACAGTTCCACCCAAGGACGAATTTCCCAACCAAAGGCCAAGAGTACCCTTGCTAAGGACCGCAGCCCAAGGGCTGGCTGCTGGAGATGGCAGAGCTAAAGGAGAGAGTTGGTGCCTTTATTCCTATCATTACCCCTCACCTCTGGCCTCACTTCACTGGGAGAACCTCACCTCCTCTGGTCTCTTGTGAGGCCCAGGAGAGACCCTTTTATACTCTTCCTTTAATGTTTTCAGCCTTTCCTCTGTTTTATGCTGGTCCTGCACATATAGCAAGACACCATTTGAAAAAATGTACTACCTTCATGCACTGATGGTGTCTGTTCTTCAGAGTTACAGCTTAGAAAGGACTTCTGTGCCCAGGCCAAACTCCTCACCAGCCCACTAGATTGCCATGGATTACTTTTTATTTTCCAGTTGTTCTGGGAATGCTCAGGGGAGCATCCGCACAGAGTAACCAGAGAGCGGCAGAGAAAAACACATATCAAATGAGGTTCTTGACCCAGATTGATTGGCACTTTAAAATATAGGTATCAAAAGCTTCAATGAAATACTGCTTTATATCCACTAGGGTAGCTAAAACTAACAAGTGTCAATGGGGATGAGGGGAAATTTCCCACTGCTGATGGCAATGTACAATGGTGCAAGCACTTTGGAAAATAGGTTAGCAATTCCTCAAAAGTTAAACATACAGCTACCATATAATCCAGCAATTTCACTCCCAGATACCAAAGAGAAGTAAAACATGTCCACACGAAAACCTATAGGTAAGTTTTATAATAGCCCCAAATTGAAAATAACCCAAATGACTCATAAAACTTAACAAAAGAAGATAAGCAATCCAAAAAAAAATGGGCAAAGGACCTAAATAGACCCTTTTCAAAAGAGAGCAAAAAGAAGGCCAAGAGATGTAAAAACATACTCAAAGTCACTAATCATCCAAGAGATGCAAATCAAAACAATAATGAGGTACCATCTCACACCTGTCAGAATGGCTATCATCAACAAATCAACAGATGACAAGTGCTGGCGAGGATATAGAGAAAAAGGAACCCTCTTGCACTGCTGGTGGGAATGGAGACTGGTGCAGCCACTATGGAAAACAGTATGGAGTTTCCCCAAAAAATTAAAAATGGAACCCCCATTTGACCCAGTGATCCCACTTCTAGGACTATATCCCAAGAAAACAGAAACACCAATCAGAAAGGATATATGCACCCCTATGTTCATAGCACAATTTGCGATAGCTAAGATTTGGAAACAGCCTAAGTGCCCACCAGCAGATGAGTGGATTAGAAAACTGTGGTACATCTACACAATGGAATATTACACTGCTGTAAAAAAGAAGGAACTCTTACCATTTGCAACAGCATGGATGGACCTAGAGAGCATCATGCCAAGCAAAATAAACCAGTCGGAGAAAGATAAATATCATATGATCTCACTCATTTGTGGAATATAATGATCAACATAAACTGATGAATAAAAATAGAGCTAAAGGGGAAAAAATCCTATATAATAAAAGCCCAGCAATCGAATGGTGGAATGACCAAAAAGACCAGTTGACCAGTTGCTATGATGCGCACTGACCACCAGTGGGCAGATGCTCAATTCAGAAGCTGCCCCTTGGTGGTCAGTGTGCTACCACAGTGGGAGCACCTCTCGGCTGACTGGGATGAGTGGCTGCTCCCACTGCAAACCCCAGGCCGATGGGCAGGAACCTGGGCTGCAATCATCACCTCCTCACCCCAGTCTCCTCCTCCAGATGCCTGCAGGTCATGTAGCGCTGCTGCCGGGCTCACAGAGCTGACCTTGGAGACTAGGAGGCGGGTTCATGGCCACCACAGGACTGAGGCCTACTCCGCCACCTCTCAGTGCTATTGTCCCTGGGTCTGGCCCTGACAGGGTCTCCTGGAGAGGCGAGTGCTCCAGCTCCACAGAAGATGCCAGACCAGGGAGCAGCTGCTCAGAGGGTAGGTCCACAGCCACTCCACTGAATGGGATCAGCAGTGCTCCCACAGCAGGCTGATCCCCACAAGCCGTGCCCCCCACCAGTGCACGAATCCTGTGCACTGGGTCTCTAGTTTTAGAATAAAATAGAAGTAATACTGTTATTTGCAGAATTTTAATGTATCCTACAACTACTGTGATATCATACAATGTTAGTACAGTTTTGGTAATATTATTATACTTAAAATCCTTTTTTCTTGAAATATTAATATTTATTCCATGTAATATTATTATATTTAAGATCATTTTTCTTGAATAATTGGTGTTTAATGCATGTAACATTATATTTTAAAATCGTTTTTCTTGAGATTAAAAAAAAAAGAACCCAAATGTCTATCAACTGATAAATGGATAACTAAATATGGTATATTCATGCAGTGGAATACTATTGAACCACAAAAAGGAACAAAATACTGATACATGCTACAATGTGGAGGAACCTTGAAAGCATCATGCTAAGTAAAAAATGTCAGTCACAAAAGGCCATATACATATTATTCCACTTATACAGAATAATATGTATTTGGCAGAGTTCCTTTTTTTCCTCACAGTGAGGCAGAATACATGAGTACTAGTCAAGAATACATGAATCCACATAAACAGAAAGTAAATTAGTGGTTGTCAGGGGCTAGGAGTAGGAAAGATTAGGGAGTCAACGCTAATGGGGATGGGATTTCTTTTTGGGGTGATAAAAATATTCTGGAATTAGACAGTGGTGATGGTTGTACAACTTTATGAATGTATTAAAACCCACTAAAGAGTGAATTTTAAGGTATGTGGAATATATTTTAATTTTTTTAATTCAGTCTTGATATTGTAGAGAAGAAAAAAGTTTTCCTCAACCCTCTTAAGGTCCCTAGCTGGGTCTGAAAATTAAATTGGTAAAAACCTATTAACAGGGGGAAAGCATACAAATTTAATTAAGATAAGTTGTACATAACACAAAAGCCTTCATAAGGAAATGAAGACCCAATGAAAAAGTTAGACCTGAGTACTTTCATGCTGGGTTGATGAAGAGTGGACAGTCATTGAGGGACATGGTAGGTTAAGGAGTATGAAGTGAGTGAAGTAAACAGGGGGAAACTGAGCAAGGCCTGTTTGTTAGGATTGTTCTTGGTGTCCCTTTGTCTTCAGAGATAAGGATGCTCCTTTCCAAAAAAAAAAAAAATTATAGTTTCCAGGAGCTGGTGGAACGTTTTGAAATTAGATAGTGGTGATAGTTGCACAACTCTGAGTATACTAAAATCCATTGAGCTGCACCATTTGAAAGGGGTAAACTTTATGGGACATGAATTATACTGCAATAAGGCTATTATTAAAAAATAAAAGATATGTACCTTCCTTGTGGCAGACACTCTTCTAAAGACTGAGGGGACTCAGCAACAAACAAAGTAGACCAAGTACTTAATCCCACAGAATTTGCAATTCTAGTAAATTAATAAACAAATAAAAGTTAACTTCGTGCTCCTGCAGACTGAACCCTGGGGCAAGCCTGGGGCACAGCCAGTGTTTAGTTCCCACTCCTGTGGGCCCCTGGCAAGCACTCTCGCTCAATACAGCTCCAGGTGCTCAAACGGGCCTTCTCTGTGCTCCTCTCACAGCCATGTACACAGCAGCGTCTGGGCCAGGCCCCAGTCCAGGAATTCACTCCAGGCTCCAGACATCAAAGTTCTCGACTGACCAACCCTCCCACTCTCCTCCCAGCCTCCCTGGCTTTCTTCCCACTCACTTTTACCCTTATGCATTCATTTAACACATTATTTAACAAATATTTACTGAGGGCTTTATTGGTTAGAATGCTTTAGGGTAAAAGATACAGGAAACTGACTCGCAACGTTTGAAACAATAAGAAAAATTATTATTTCCTGTAACAGGATGTCCAAACTCCAGGCAAAGGGCCCTGGCTCTGCTTCTCTGGTATTCATTTGGCTCTGCCCTCATCAGTGTGCTGTCATTGTCCTCGGTCAGACAGTAGGGCAACCAGCAACAATGGGCCAACGTGCTCTTTTGGTTACATCTAACAAGGAAGAAAGAGGGGGGGAAACTACCCAACCATGGAATAAAAATTCCCTTTCAGTCCAGCAGAGCCAACTTAGACCAAGTACCCACAGGGGGCAATGGAATGCCCTGTGATGACTGCCTTCAGCTGTGCTCCTCCTGGACCAGTCACTATGGAGGAGATTGGAATTCCCAGGACTGACTGAGGACTCAGTCCTGGAGCTGGAGAAGGGGTTGGCCTCCCCAGGATCCTGTGGACTGCCGAGGAAGGAGGAAGGGTTCAGTCTGATTTACCATCCTATATAATAAAAGCCTAATATGCAAATTGACCAAACAGCAGAACATCCATCAGAATGACTAGTCGCTATGATGCGCACTGACCACCTGGGGGGCAGACGCTCAATGCAGGAGCTGCTCCAGGCCAGCCAAGGACGGTGCGAGCAGGCTCCCCCCGCCCCAAAGTCGCCCCGCCAGTCACCCCACAGAGGGAGGCGACTGGCAGCGGCGGCAGGGAGTGGGGTCAGCAAGCAGGTGGCGCCATGCTGGCCAAGGCAGATGCCAGTGGGGGCCCCCCTGACTGCCCCACTGGTTGTCCCGCAGAGGGAGGTGACTGGGGGTGGTGGCAGGGGGCGGGGCTGGCTAGCAGGTGGCACCAGGCCAGCCAAGGTGGATGCGAGCGGGGGCCCCTGATCGCCCCGCCAGTTACCCCACAGATGGGCCCTGATCACCGGCCAGGCCTAGGAACCCTACTGTGCATGAATTTCGTGCACTGGGCCTCTAGTTTATTATAAACTATTTAACATTTGTTGTGTTTTACCCAGTTCCAGGCATTCTGCACATATTACCTGGTTTAAATCTCATCATTACCTTAATCCCAATCCAGATACTAAGTGCTTCTCTGTGTGCTAGGGGTAATATGCCTTTTATTAAAGAGGGTCAGTTTTTGCTAACCGGTTTGGCTCAGTGGATAGAGCGTCAGCCTGTGGACTGAAAGGTCCCAGGTTCGATTCTGGTCAAGGGCATGTACCTTGGTTGTACATCCCCAATAGGGGTTGTGCAGGAGGCAGCTGATCAATGTTTCTCTCTCATTGATGTTTCTAACTCTCTATCCCTCTACCTTCCTCTCTGTAAAAAATCAATAAAATATTTTTTTTAAAAAAAAGAGGGTCTGTTTTTACCATTATAGTTGTTTCTAAATCCACTCTCCCCCTCTCCCCGCGACCCCGCCTCAAGGAACCATGTGTTATCTCCCCAAGTGGCGGCATTTCAAGATCTATAGATCTATTACACTTGGGGGTGGGGGTCTATTTGAGAGCAAGTACCTGACAGTCCAAATATCAATCACATCCTGTGAGCAGCCACTCACTCGTTCTGCTTATAGTCAACCCTGCACATATTCCACAAGATCCTCACAAGTGCAGGTGTGCCCTCTAGAAGAAAGTTCTATCACTTCTGTCCCATCATGCAATGTGCTAGAAAATGTGAATGCCAAGTTTTCTGCTAGAAAGCTCTATACTTCATTCCCAGAAAGCTGAGTCAAGCATTAGTCAAGTTATCAGCCTATGTTTAAATGGTTCTTCGGACTTTTTGGACACCTCCCAGAAATATTTTAGAAACAAGATTGCAGATTATTCATGCCACTAGAAATAAAAATATATATATACTTTAGGAAAGTCCTGAGGCAATTGACATTTTTTTGTGTCTTAATTCCTACACAAAGGGGAATTTAAGAGGGTTTTCAAAGTATAAGGCTACTCCGCCGCCACATACATGCATGCCAAAATTTTCTCACCTAACTAAAAATGTAATTTCCGGTGGCATCAAGGATGAATATGAGCATTAATTCTAAACTCCATTTGTGCTTAATCAGAATCACAATCCTGTCTATACAATCTTGTAAGTGCAAGGCAAAGAGACTTGCCAATGTAGCAGGAAGGAGAAAGGCCAACTGGTTGGAAGAAACACATAATCAATGGATTACATTTATAAGCAGCAAAGGCAGAAATGCTGGTCTGGTCTCTAAGGAAAGAAAAAGCTTTCAAAATAATACTGAGACCTAAATCCAACTGATATTATTAGTAACAGTACTAATTATTCTTGCTTTATTGTTTTTAAAATTCTTTTATCTTCATTAACTTCTTTGGACATCATAGCAATCCTATTGGGAGAGAAGGAATTTTCATTTTATGGAAGAAGAAACTGACAAGGCAAAGTGTAAAGTTACCTCCTGAGCCCCAAAGGTAGCAGGTTCAGGAGGTGACACTCGCTCCCAGGTTTGATGTTCCTGAACTGCACCTGGCTCTCTGACACCCATTCTCCTGTGGGGAGGGTTTATAGTTCATCATGCCCAGTGGGAAGGATAAGCTCAAAATTATCTAATTGCTGGACTGGACGAATGGATGGAAGGAAGAAACAGATGCATAATCTGGAACAAGTTACAGTGAAATCTAGAACTGCCATTAAGGAAACTTTTAGGAACAGGGGGAGGTAAGTAATGTAAGTAATGTAAACTGTCTTCAAGTATATGTGGAAAATTGAATGTAGGCAAAGTTGAGGAATTTTGTTCACTAATTTAACACTTACCCTTTTAAAAATGTAAACCATAAACCTTAACTGTTGCTATGAACTAAAAAGGTCTTTAATGTCTCTGTTATTTTCTATGAATAGTTGCCATTTGTTGTGCTTACCCAGTTCCAGGCACTCTGCACATATTACCTGGTTTAACCCTCACCACCACCCTGCAAATGGAAGTTATTAATTGCATTTCATACATAAGGAAGCTGCAGTTAGAAGGGTTGTTAAATATGCCTCAGCTCACAAGGGAGAAAGGAACATTATTATAACTCAATGCTTTTCTTCTGGGTCAGGCTCTCTTTTTGGAAGACAGGTTCCTTAACTCCTTGGAAAGCGCTGATGCAAAAATTATAGTTCCTAGTAGTAATAGCATTGACCAATATTGTTAGAAACATCTGAAATTTATTTAGCAAAATACAAACCTCAATTGCAACTAGTAAATTCAAAGTGAAAAATGGACTAAAATAAGGTACACCTGGGCAATTTCATTTTTTTCCTTATAATTTTAAGTGATCAAATATATGGGGGTTTAGTTCACATTCTTGTAATTAGTGTTAAAACTATTCAAGGTATCAGGATTTTAATTACGTGTTCCCAGAATACCACGAAGTGCTGTAAATATTTTATTATAAAAATGCATGCATCTTCCCTACTAACTAATGATGTACTTTTCCTCCACCCTCTGATGTGTAAAACTTAGGGGACCATCTATATTTTTAATGCTAAATTTCTTGTATTAGCAAACTTTTAAAAGCTATTGTTTATGTTATTAGTGCCACTCTAGAAAGACACCCAAAGAATGATTTTGGTACCAAACGGAATTATCATTGTTCAGTGAAATTGTTCTCGAATTGGCAGGTGTGGCTCAGTGGTTGAGCATCAATCTATGAACCAGAAGGTCACAGTTCAATTCCTAGTCAGGGCACATGCCCAGGTTCAATCCCCAGTAGGGGGCATGTAGGAGGTAGTCAATCAATGATATCTCTCTCTCGTCATTGGTGTTTCTCTCTCTCCCACTCCCTTCCTCTCTGAAATCAATAAAAAAATCTATACTGATAAAAAGGTAATATGCAAATTGGTCACGATGCCCTCACAGTAACAACCAAACAGCAGGCTGCGTGGGGCGACAAGGCCGGCAGGGGAGTTAGCAAGGGATGACCAAACAACTGAACAGCAGGCTGCGTGGGGCAACTAGGCTGGCAGGGGGGGCAGGCAGTGAGGGGCAACCAGGCCAGCAGAGGGGGGCAGTGAGGGGCAACCAGGCCAGTAGGGAGGGCAGTTGGGGGAAACCAGGATGACAGAGGGGGGCATTTGGGGGCAACCAGGCCAGTGGGGGGGGCACTAAGGGGTGACCAAGCTGGGGGAGGGGAAGTTGGGGCGACCAGGCCAGCAGCAGGGGTGGGGGGAGCAGTTAGGGTCAATCAGGCTGGCAGGCAGAGGCAGTTAGGTGTGATCAGGCTGGCAGGGGGGGCAGTTAGGGGCGATCAGGCAGGCAGGCAGGTGAGCAGTTAGGAGCCAGCAGTTCCGGATTGTGAGAGGGATGTCCAACTGCCGGTTTCAGCCTGATCCCTGGGATTGGGTCAAAACTGGCAGTCGGACATCCCCCGAGGGGTCCTGGATTGGAGAGGGTGCAGGCTGGGCTGAGGGGACCCCCCTCTCCCCTTGCACGAATTTTGTGCACCAGGCCTCTAGTAAAAAATAAAAGACTAATCCAGCAGCAGCATCTGTAATATTGCCCAAGATTGAGCAAAAAAGTATTCCAGGTGTTCTGCAGCCACAAAGCGCGCGCACGCGCACGTGCACACACACAGGTGGTAGCCCTGCCCTCCAGTAGGTTAAATCATAATGAAAGTGGATAAGGAAAGCAGAGCTAGCCATATGTTTTGTAGATCATTAGCCAAGCTCTAGAGGACAAAATGGCATCAGGAAGACAAACAGGTTACTGTGAAAACATTGAAATCCAGATTCCTTGAGAGGTAAATGCTGCCCCGTCCCTGTAGCCTGGTTAGTGAGCTCTTCAGCAGATGGCTGATTTACTTTTCTTATTTCACTCTTGCAGTTAACCTCAAAGAGGGAGAATTCTCAATTTCCAAACCAGATGCATATAACTATTTAACTCCAGGAAAATACACAGAGAAATAGCTGGTGACTTTCTCATTACTAGGCAATGTTACAGAGATGAGGACTGGGGATTCTTTTTGCAGCGAACACGATGTGTCTGTTATTCCTGTGAAAAGCACTAAAGATTCCTAACTTTGCCAAGGGAAAGAAGACTAAAGAATGCATCCGCTTATGGGAAATTCTGCCGGAGCAGTTCCTCCCCAATTCACCCGTACCTCTTGTTATTAGAAAGAGCTGTGATTTGGGGACAACTCAGAGCATGGTGCTTTTTCCTTATGAACACGATCTGCCTCCGATAATTTGCATAGGCTTTCCTTTGAAGAAAGAAGATGAATAATAAATTTAATTAGCCAGTGGTTTTATTGAAATGTATCTGAAAGCAGATGACAGATCTCCATAATCAAACTATCACTCACACTTGATATTTACACTATTTTCTCAAAAGAAACATGTACTGGTTTGTAACTGTCATTACTTATAAACATATGCAATTATTTTTATCTTGTTTTCTATACTGGATGTGGCTTTTGCCTATATATAAATTCGTGAGAAAGAGCTGCCTTTGCAAAGGAAAATTTATAATTTATAATTCACTGCTGATGTGCCCTACTAATTGCATAGAATAAATGTGTGTGCTATCAAACACTGAGAACGGCTTCCACTGGCCCAGTGCATATAACATTTTCATTTTTTGCTTCAATTAACAGATTTTTGTGTGTAATTATTTGGAAATAATGGCTAATTCATCTGACTGCAAAATTTTAGAAATATTTTAAGGATGGTTTAAGTCTAGCATCCCACCACTTAAAATGAAATGCTATACACATATTTCAAATGTGTGATATCATAATAAAAGTTATCTTCATCCATTCTGCTTACTGTTTACAATGGCTGACTTCCCCTCACAGAACTTCATTGAGATTGTGCATTCATGAAGCATTTTCTGAGTAGCTACTATGAGGCAGGTACCGGGGATACAAAAAAAATGCTTTAAGGCATAATCCTTCCCCTAGGAGCGCAAAGTCTAGTCTGGGAGACAGGCACATAAACAAGTAACTATAAAGTGCTCTGAGATCCCAGAGGAACAAGTAAAGTATTCTTCTAGGGAGGTGTGTGTGGGAAGCCTTCATGGGGACTGATATTCAAGCAAGGTCCAGGAGACAAAGCAAAAATTCAACAAGTGAAAGGTAGAAAGAAAGGCATGACTGGAGATTTTCCAGGATTGCTGTGTCTTCTGAGGTTCAATACAAGGTGAGGATAGGTGCTTATTAATAACACAATGGATACATTTATTAAAATACAATTGTCACCTACCGGTGTTGCTCAGTGGTTTGGTCTCTACCTATGAACCAGGAGGTGAGATTTGCTTCCCTGTTGGAGCACATGCCTAGGTTGCAGGCTCAATCCCCAATAGGGGGCATGTAGGAGGCAGCTGATCAATGATTTTTCTCTCATCATTGATGTTTCTATCTCTTCTCCCTCTCCCTTCCTCTCTGAAATCAATAAAAAAAATATTTTTTAAAAAAATCAGACTTATAAGTAGTAATAAGAAAAATTCCTTTAAAAAAACAATTGCCATAGTCTACTAAATGTTAGTTAAGTTGTTGACTATGCCTTCATTTTCTAAAGAGATTTTAATAATGCAATGCTACACATAAAATAAGAACTATAACATTGTTAATGACAAAAGGCAGGGAAGAATAAAACCAAGAAATAAGAACTCAATTCAACAGTGGCCTGTTAGTATTTGTATTAGTTTGTAGATAATAATTTTACATATTTGTATACATGTGTATATATGATATTTAAATATATAAACATGTGTTTAATATATTTTATATATGCATAATATATCATAAAGAAAAAGATATCCTATATAATAAAGAGGTAATATGCAAATTGACCATCATACCCTCTCAAAAGATGGCCACCTCCATGTGGTCACAAGATGGCCAGCAGGGGAGGGCAGTTGGGGGCTACCAGACTGGCAGGGGAGGGCAGTGGGGGTGACTGGGCCTGCAGGGTGGGGAGGGCAGTTGGGGGGGACCAGGCCTGTAGGGGAGGGCAATTGGGGGTGACCAGGCCTGCAGGGGAGGGCAGTTGGGGGCAACCAGACTGGCAGGAGAGGGCAGTTAGGGGTGACCAGGTCAGCAGGGGAGGGCAGTTAAGGGTGACTGGGCTGGCAGGGGAGGGTAGTTTGGGGTGACCAGGCTGGCAGGAGAGGGCAGTTAGGGGCAACCAGGTCGGCAGGGAAGGGCAGTTGTGGGGGACCAGGCCTGCAGGGGAGGGAAGTTGGGGGCAATCAGGCCAGCAGGGGAGCAGTTAGGCATCAATCAGGCTGGCAGGGGAGTGGTTGGGAGGCAATCAGGCTGGCAGGCAGAAGTGGTTAGGGGCAATCAGGCAGGAAAGCAGGAGGGCAGTTGGGGGAAACCAGGCCTGCAGGGCAGTCAGACATCCCTCAAGGGGTCCCAGATTAGAGAGGGTGGAGGCTGGGCTGAGGGACACCCTCCCTCTCCAGTGCACAAATTTCGTGCACCAGGCCTCTAGTAATAATATATAGAGCAACAAAATAAAAATGCATAATAAATATAAGCTGGGCCTTCCCTACTTGGTACCTATTATCTTCCAGGCTATGTTCTAGTTGTCAAGAAGACAGAGTAAACAAGGCAGGTGAGGCCCCTGTCCTCATGAGACTCACATTACAGGCAAATGAGTGCAGCAAATAAATGTAAAATAATGTAATGCTATAGGGGCTTGGCGAGGTATTGAAGCATTAATGACAATAAGAAGTAGGTGTGCTGTGTTTCCTGATGCTAGCTTGCCCTATAAAACCAGCCTAATCATTATCAACTTTTAAAATAGTGTGTATGTGATAGATTTACCAGTTTTCAGAGTAAATACATTTTTCTGTATTTATCATGTAAAATGTAAAGTTGAAAGGCAGTATTAATGGTTTTCTTTAAGAGAGGCAGTAAACTGCATGGTGATGAAGAGCAAAGGTTCTAGAACGAAAGTACCTGGGCTCATCTCCCATAGCTGGACGGCCTTGGGCACGTTAATTAACCTCTCTGCACTTCAGGTCCCACGACTGTAAATAACAAAAATAACAATACCCACCTCATGGAGTGGCTCCAGTAGTGAATGGTTTAATACACATCAATCACTTAGAACAGTACTAAGCACATAGCAAGCCCTCCGTGAACACCACCTCCTGTTATTAAAACATGAACATACCCTGTGTAACAGGCCAGTGTTTGAAATAATTTCAAGCCTCAAAAAAAGTCATAAAAAATTATGTTGTACAAGACTTTCTCTTGGTGTATAGTATATACCATGAATGGTCATAACATTAAAAATAAAACAAAGGGGAAAAAAACAAAACACACAGTCAGAAGAAAGTGTCCTCTTGTCCCCAGCTGAGATTTAGAGGTTAGTTGACCCAGAATTTGGGAGTTCTTCCCACAACTACAACATGCCACTTCTCCTGGACAGATGAGTAAAATCATTCATCTCTGTGACAAAGCAAACTATTTCCTACTGTCATCGATGCTGCAGCTTTTCAAATGAATTTAAAATAGCCTTCTGCAATTAGCAACTGTTTCTCTAGTGGTTTCAAAGCCACCTGATCCTCCTATAGCGCTTTATTTCTGCACGTTATTCATACATATGTTGAATAATAATATGATTCAACATAATAATATGATTGCTCCATTAAACTTTCACTTAGTCAAATTTACTCATTCAAGTCAATGATTATTTAGTTCCTTCTCTTCCTGGGAGAGTTGGAAAGGCTTCACAGAGGAGATGATATTTGAGTTGAATCTTGAGAGAGGTAGGATATAGGAGTATATCTTGTAGAGAAGGGCAGAATATGCAAGTTCTGGAAGTGGTGAAAAGCTTGGGGTATAACTTCTACACGGCTTACAAATCATATTCCACTTAAAAATGAACAATATTAATATAATGGGTCATCTTTTGCTGGATGTTGCCAATGGAGATTACGTTTCTTCTCTCTTGCCACTGTCTCTCCCTCCCCCAAAACAGACTCCGCAAATTAATATTCACACATATTCAGAATCACGGGAGATTTTTTACACTTGAAAGGAGAAAGGATGTGTTTGATGAGTAAGAGACAAAAAGTGAAGAAAAAAAGCATGTGAGAGAATCTAATCCTTTAAAAACTAGTTTTGTGCCCTCCATAGAGAGAGGGGAGTAAAATAATAATCTGATGAATCTATTCAACTGTGGCTTGTGATATTCTGGACACATACATGGCCCATAGACTCAGCCAACAAGGTATGGCAGGGGGAGCTACAGACATTCCTTCTCCACTCTTATCCCCACTATTAAGACTCCAGTAGCAACTGATGCCCAAGGATTGGAAGCTTCAGGAGCTTCCAGTCACTCCGAATAAACGAGACATCTCAGTAGTAAAATGCAGGGTTCTTGCTGTATAGACATCGCTCAAGACCATCCTCTAGCCCTCCCTTCCATTTAGACTGCTCCTCCTCTAAAGAAAGTCTGGGGAAGAAAACAGCCCAGGAAGTGCCTGCCATAGATAGAACATTGCTCTTCTCCAAGGTGAGACCTCTCCAAGTGGTGTCACATGAGCAAGGACCAGGGGGACGAACAGGCCAGATGCTAAATGTTGACCGCAGCTAATAAACCAGCCTGCATGGCGAGGCACTGATGAGACATCGCAATGGAAACTCCCCAAGATAAAGGTATGCACACTTTTGCACGTTTTCAGCTATCATGGCTAATGAAGAGCTTGTACTGAGAATGGGAAGAGTGTTGGTTCTGCGGTTTTTCACCATTATTCAACATAACTACATGGCCTGCCATGTTGTAGGCACTATTCTAAGCACTGGCAGTACAGCAGCAAAGAAAATATCCCTGTCCTCCTGAAGCTTACATCAGAGCAGATAATAGGATAATAAATAAGTAAATTATAAGCTATGTTAGAGGAAGATTAAGTGCTAGAGTAAAAAAATAACAATAATAAAGCAAGATGAAGGGAATGAGTCATACGGGGGTGGGTGTTGCAATTTTAAGTGATGGTCAGGTGACATGTGAGTAAAGACTAGGTGGAGGTAAGGGAGTAAGCCCTGCCAATAACTGAGGGAAGAGCATGTCAGGCAGAGGGACAAGCCAGAACAAAGGCCTTGAGGTGGGACGTGGCCAGTGTGTCTGAAGAACAGCAGAGAGACCAGTGTGTCTGGAGAAGAGTATGTAGGGGGATGGGTCTTACTGCTCTTGCACTTACATTACTAGTATAACCTTCAATATTTTGTTATTTAGATATTTTATAAAGTTTGCTTTAACTGAATGTACAATACAACCTACATAACTCACCCAGGCATGCATAAATTGTACTATTTTGCAATAAGCTGAAAATAAAGAATGAGGATGCCACTGTCATCCCCTTCCACAGTGTGGAACTGTCATTCTTCCTGCAGAATAGGTCACATCCTATATAATAAGAGCCTAATATGCTAAGTGTCCAGTTGTCTGGTTGTATGTTCAACCAATCAAAGTGTAATATGCTAATGATATGCTAAGGCCGCTCAACCGCTCACTATGACATGCACTGACGACCAGGGGACAGATGCTCTGACTGGTAGGTTAGCTTGCTGCTGGGGTCCGGCCTATCGGGACTGAGCAAGATGGGCCGGACATGCCCTGAAGTCCTCCTGCAGTCCCTCCCCGGCTGGCCAACCTCCCATGTCCCTTCCTGGCCCTGCTCATGCACCAGTGGGGTCCCTCGGGGGATGTTGGAGAGCCGGTTTTGGTCCGATCCTGCAGACAAAAAGGCTAATATGCAAATTGACCAAACAGCAGAATGACCAGTCACTATGGTGCACACTGACCACCCGGGGCAGACGCTCAATGCAGGAGCTGCCCCCTGGTGGTCAGTGCACTCCCACAGGGAGAGCACTGCTCAGCCAGAAGCTGGGCTCATGGCTGGCGAGTGCAGCAGTGGTGGTGGGAGCCTCTCCTGTCTCCATGGTAGTGCTAAGGATGCCTGCCCATTGGGAGCGGGCCTAAGCTGTCAGTCAGACATCCCCTGAGGGCTCCCAGACTGCAAGAGGGTGCAGGCCAGGGTTAGGGACACCTGCCCCCCGCCCCCCCCCCCCCCAGTGCACAAAATTCGTGCACCGGGCCTCTAGTATTGTATATATTCTGTGACCATCTGACATCACATTAAGTGTGGGTGTTGGTGTCAGCTCATCAATTGATATTAAAAACATGTAATTTCTGCCCTGGCTGGTGTTTCTCTGTTGTTAGAGTATCAGCCTGTGCACTGGAGGGTCACGGGTTTGATTCCTGGTCAAGGACATGTACCTGGGTTAGGACACGTACCCAGGTTGTAGGTTCGATCCCTGGCCCTGGTTGGGGTGAGTGCAGGAGGCAATCAATCAATGTGTCTCTCTCACATTGATGCACTGTTGTTTCTCTCCTCTCTCTCCCTCTTTACTTCTCTCTCTCTCTCCCTCTTTTTCTCTCCCCCTTCCCCCTCCCTTCCACTCTCTCTAACAACAAAAAAGAGATCAATGGAAACAATATCATGGGGTGGGGATTAACAACAACAAAAACATGTAATTTCTTGTTTTTCTAGACTAAAATATAAATATCAGTGTAGGTTTTATCTTCCATCCTGCCCCTAACCCCCTGCCTGCCCCAATGACCTTGTACACCTCTAAGAAAGATGCACTAGCGATGGCCCCTCTGCACTAGAGAAGCAGGGAAAGATGGTCCCCAGATCAGACTGGGGTGAGTCCTGGGACCTCTCCTGGGCTGCTCCATTGAAGAAGGGACTTGTCTATGAATTACAGAGGATGGAGGCCAGAAAAGTGACACAAAGGGCACTACTATCTTTAATAATAAAAGCGTAATATGCTAATTAGACTGGATATCCTTCCAGACAAAGCCAGGGCTGTGAGGGAAGCCCGGGTCCTCCAGAGGGAAACTGGTGCCGGCACTGGGTGAAGGAAGGCCTACTCTTGCATGAATTTTGTGCATCACGCCTCTAGTCCAAGAAAGAAATTAAAACACAAAATGAGACAATGTGTCCCAAAAAAGCTACCAGTCCAAAGGAGCAGGACAAAACATGGAAAAAGCCAGAAAGAGGTAATGAAACAGAAACTGTGAAAATAGGAGTCAGTTCTTTGCTGTGCATTTCAAAAAGTATTCAATCCCTGAAGGATTTAGAGTGGAAAGTTTATGCCAGAAACAAAGGATTTTGAAGAATTCTTGATCATTCAGAGCCAGTTTTCCCCTTCGTCACTCATTCCCACTCCCATATAAGGTGATCAACATGGGCCTTTTTGCCCCAACCTTTCCCAGATTTAGCAATGATAGTCCCACGTTCTGAGAACCCTCTCGATCTCAGAAAATCATGACAGTTGGTCACCCTACTCCCGGATTAAATAAATGATTCACAGACTTGGGATAGGGGGAGCATCAGAAGGGAAGCAAAAGATTTCGCTGCAGCTGTGGGTCTTGAGGAGACAATCTCTGCCGAGGAAGAATTATGGAAACCTAAAACAGATTTGGGAAATGCAAGAGCCAAGGGAACTTATGCCCTCGCTCTAAGGGAAAACCTAAAGAAAGTGACAGGCCTGCTAATGCAAGGCAATGTGGTACAGACCATAACAGAGAGGGGTTTGTGGTGAGTCTAGGCTAAGAGAACCTGAGACCACCTGAAACAGTTTCCTAATTCCTGCATATGTAGGATCTGAAATGTGATGCTTTCCACTTCCCTACTCCCCAGTAGTATTTCTTCCCTACTCCCCAGTCTTAACGTTTAACCTTGAATGCTATTTCCTCAAATCGCCAGTGAGAAATTAGAAGAGGAGCTGTCCATGAAGCTGGTCTGACATACTAGGAAAAGTAGGTGATATGTAAGTGTTCTGAGAATAAGGTTCTAATAGTGTGTTCTGATAATCGTGTTCCAGTGGTTGTGTGCGCCAAAGCCTTTTCCAACATTGTCTTATATTCCTTATCAGATTGTAATCTGGATGTTTGGAATATTACTATTTCTCAGCATACATGAAAAATATTCCTTAACTCCAATTACAAGTAAACTTTTGGTCTTAGGGAAAATGCTATGTGTTTTCTGTATGCCCAAGAGGAGCTTAAAGAGTCAAATGCAAGAAGGTTTGAAAATGAGCATAAAAAGGACACAACAGGGCCCTGCATGGACCAGATGAGCAGGGATGACTAAACAACCTGAATGGATAACCAAGGACCAGTTGGTTAAAGGGCAGATGACCCAGGACTACCTCAGCCCCTTCCCCCAACCTCCAAAACCTTGACACCTTCTAAGCCCCTGGAATTTAGATACAACCTGGGTGAAGGGCGGGGGCGGGGGTGGGGGTAGGGGACGGCAGGAGAGAACAACTAGGACAACTCTGAATTAACTGTGATTTCTTTCCCCACAACCTAGCATAAAGGGATTTAACATACAAATTCAATTCAATTATAAAAGAATAAATTTACTATATTTTCTACACGCCTGAGTCTGTGGCCTGAAATTTATAGTTTTTCTCTTTCTCTAAAACACACACACACACACATACACACACACACACACACACACACACACACACACACGAGTTCTGGAAGAATACACACCAAATGGTAAACAATAGTAAGCTCTGGAAATGGGAGTTGGTTGATTTTGAAGGACAATATAACTTTTTACTCTTTATGGTTCTTAAATTGTCTAAATTTTTAATAAGATGAATTTATCATTTGTATAATTAAAACATTAACCAAAGAAAGAAAATACGGATTTTCCTGCAAGAGTGGCATATACTTATTTAATTACTGTTGTGCTGCTAATGAACAGATCAGCAAAAGACAGAGAAGGAGGCTTATGCAAAAGACTCAACTCGAGAAAAGGAGAAAACGCAGTGAAGAGCGATGGTTCTAATGTGACAGAGGTGGAGAAAAGCTGAATTTTTGTTTGGTTGTATCTTAGGAAAAGTTTCTGTAGGCTGATAGAAAACATAAGCAACTTTTATAGTAGAGAAACAAAGGAGGTTTTTAAAAGCAGAAAAATCTCTGACTCAAAACAACATTCAACGGTCCTTCATTAGCTCATCCTCAGCAGCTTTGGGAAAGCATTCAACACGGGACTGTCCTACCTCCCTGGCTGCTCCTCTCCTGGCTTGCTTGGAGTCTCTCTCCTCTCTCTCTCTCTCTCTCTCTCTCTCTCTCTGCCTCTCCTGTGGCAGCCTCCAATCTGCCCCATGGGTTTAATTAGCACCTTCCACAGACAATTCCCAAAGCTATATCCGGAGATGACCTCTCTCCTGGGTCACATTCTTCATATCTAATTCCCTGCTAGCTTCCCATCCTAATATAGAGAAGCAGATCCATAATCCCCCTCATCCTCCTGGTTCCATTCCAGTTAACAATACTACTATCACTCCCCAGCCATTTCATTTGGGATCAGAATCTCTCTCTCTCTCTCTCTCTCTCTCTCTCTCTCTCTCTCTCTCTCTCTCTCTCAGTAATATCGATATTAATACTAACAACATGATGATCACTAAGTGTAGTTTAAGATACCTTTGCAGTTCTTTCTGTCCTTAGGATATATTTCACTAAGAATGCATTTTCAAATTATATGTGTGTGTTTGCTTCTTTTCAGGTGAGAAGAGCAAACTTTATTAACACTTCATGAATTGGACAGTCTCCTTTCCCAGAACTGCAAATGGGGTGGAAGGCAGGAAGCTCTTACAGGAGAAAAAAGAAGAAAAAAGAACAAGGAGGAGAAAAAATAGAAAATGTCTAATTGGCTGGGACCATATAGTCAACCTTGTTTGAAGTGAGAAGACCCAGAGTTTGGCATTTGGGGGATTGGCTGACTGGATATACTGTGTTTCTGGTTAAGCAGAGTATTTACAGAGTCATGAAAGTTACCCGTTTCAGGTAGAAGCAACCACATCTTGGGCCTAGAAAGTTATTATCACAAACAGCCACGTGACCCTTCCCTTAGTATTCTTGGAGCATTTCTTTCCTAGAGTGAATGTTTAAACATGACTTTACTAAAGGAAATAGGTGGAGGGTATATAGCATGAAACCCGATTTTCCAGTTTAACAAGACATAATTTCTCCTCCACAGCTTGTTGTCCACCACAGGGATCCCTTTTAAATCCCTAGCTTGTCCCCAGGAGGCAGGGATGGTGGGAAGTCACTATTATCTTAGCACACCCACTGCCCAAATACCCACCCCATGACCTCATCGACTCCAGCTACTCTGCTGCCCAAATTTCCCTCTTTTCTTGTGCAAGGTCTCCTCTCCCCTGGATGTTGGTGCTGGGATGAGGGCCTCCTTTCCAGAGGACCGAGCTATCTGCCACTGTAAGAGGCATCCACAGTCTAAACACACACACCTGCTCTGGCAGGAAGGGCTGGGTCCTTTCCTGCTTTAGCCTTTGGCATCTCAAATCATTCTCTCTTAAAGGCTTTCTCTCTCTAGACACCTACTCTAGTGGTTAAGAGCTCAGATTCTGGGGAAAGACTTCTAGTTTTCCAATCAGCCCTGCTGCTTCCTAAATGAGTGCACTTCAGCATTTACTTCACCCGAGTCTCTGTTCTTCATGTGTGAAGCACATGAAATAATCCTCTATGTTACTAAGACACAAACCTATAAATTTAAAATACATAGGCTTTACTTTGTTCCATTGTGTTTCCAGTTGCTATGGATTGCCTTATTTGTTGTTGTTTTCTTTATTTTTATCTCATTTTGTTTTAAAATATTTACATGGCCCCAAGGTCAAACTATCAAACAAACTACAGTTAGGGAAGTTTAACATTCACCCTTATCCCCCACCACCCTGTTAATACCCTCCTCACTTCTTACCAGAAAACCATTTACAGTTTTGTGTTTATCCTTCCAATGTTTTATTAATATCACATATACTCACTAGAGGCCCGGTGCACAAAATTTGTGCACTGGGGGGGGTGTCCCCCAGCCCAGCCTGCACCCTCTCCAATCTGGGACCCCTCAGGGGATGTCCGACTGCCGGTTTAGGCCCCATCCCTATGGGATGGGGCCTAAACCGGCAGTCGGACATCCCTCTCACAATCCGGGACTGCTGGCTCCTAACCACTCACCTGCCTGCCTGCCTGATTGCCCCTAACCACTCTGCATGCCAGCCTGATAGCCCCCAACTGCTCCCCTGCTGGCCTGATTGACACCTAACCACTCCCTTGACAGCCTGATAGCCCCCAACCACTCCCCTGTTGGCCTGATTGACACTTAACCACTCCCCTGCCAGCCCAATTGCTTCCAACTGCCCTCCCTGCAGGCCTGGTTGCCCCCAACTACCCTCCCCTGCCAGCATCTGTGACAATATGGCGGTGGCCATCTTGTGACGCCCTGGGAGCGCCCATCTTGTGATGATGTGGGGGTGGCCATCTTGTGACATGAGGGTGTGAGGGTCAATTTGCATATTACCTCTTTATTATATAGGATATCCCACCCCCTCTTAAATAAAAGGTAGCATATTATAAACATTGTTCTGCCCTTGGCTTTTATATATACTAGTGGCCCGGTGCACGAAATTCAGGCACAGGGGGGGTGTCCCTCAGCCTGGCCTGCACCCTCTCCAATCTGGGACCCCTCAGGGGATGTCCTACTGCAAGGATCAGGTCTAAACTGGCAGTTGGATGTCCCTCTTGCAATCTGGGACTGCTGGCTCCTAACTGCTCACCTGCCTGCCTGCTTGATCACCCCAAACCACTCTGCCTGCTTGCCTGCTCGCCCCCAACTACCCCCCCACCAGCCTGCTCACCCACAACTGCCTCCCCTTGCTGACCTGCTTGCCCCAAACTGCTCCCCTGCCGGCCTTCTCACCCCCAACTGCCCTCGCCTCCTGTTCTGATCACCCCTAACCGCCTCTGCTTTGCCACCATGGCTTTGTCCAGAAGGACTTCCAGAAGGTCTCCCAGAAGATCTCCCGGTCTAATTAGGATATTACCCTTTTATTAGTATAGATTTCAGAGAGGAAGGGAAAGGGAGAGAGAGATAAAAACATCAATGATGAGAATCATAGATTGGCTGCCTCCTGCCTACTGGGGATCAAGCCTGCAACCCAGGTATGTGCCCTGGACCAACGAACCTGGGACCCTTTAGTCCACAGGTCAATGCTCTATCCACTGAACCAAACCGGCTAGGGCTGCCCTTGGCTTTTTTCAACTAATTATATCCATAGAAGAATATAGAGGTCATCTATATTTCTGGATTTTCATTTTCTTCAACCACTTCATGGTCCTTTATTGCATGAATGTACTATAGTTTATTTCAACTTATCTCATATTGTTGGACATTTGGGTTATTTTCTATTTTATAATTACAAATAGGATGACTGTGAATTGCCTTATACATATGTCATTGAGTACTTTCCCAAGTAAATCTTTAGGAAAGATCCTTGAAGTGGATTGGCAAGCCAAAGCATAAATGCTTATGTAATACTAGAGGCTCGATGCAGGAAATTAGTGCAAGAGTAGGCCTTCCTTCCCGGGGCTGCCGGCACCAGCTTCCCTCTGACCCCTGGGACCTGGGCTTCCTTTGCAGCCCCGGCTTCATCCGGAAGATTGTCTGGAAGGATGTCTGGTCTAATTAGCATATTACGCTTTTATTATTAAAGACTATGGGCCCAGTGCACAAATTCGTGCACTTTGAAAGTAACTGTGGGCCACAAGGCTACAGTGGGCACAGGGGTGGGTCTTGGCCCATCATCCATGTCCCTGCCTGGCCCCTCCTGCCACAGTCCCTGGTCCCCTGCCTGCCGGCAGCCATCACTCACACCTGCTGATGGTGCCGAGTAATTGGGACTGGTGCCAGGCACCAGCAGCAGGTGCAAGTGCCCAGCGGGACTGCAGCGTACTGGAGCAAAAAATTTTCAGTAACCACCAGAGGCTCGCCTTGATGACAGCAACCAGCGCCCCACCTTGGTCTGGCACCCCTGATCACCTGTCCCACCATCCCACCATGGTTGATGTCCGCCATGTTCCACACTCTGCCACCTGCTGTAGACACTCGCCATGTTCTGCGTGCGCCCCCTTGTGGTCAGCACATGTCATAGTGTTCGGTTGTTCAGCCGTTCGGTTTATTTGCATATTAGGGTTTCATATATAGATTGCTAGATATGGACAAGTTCCTCCACCAGGACTGTACTCCCACCAGCAAAGTATTTCTCCTCAGCCTTGCCCATAGAATCCAATTGTTGCACTCTGGGGTCTTTGCCAATTTGATAGGTAAGAGATGGTGTTTTAATTTATATGTCTTATTATGAGCAAGGTTGAGTATCTTTTCATATCTTTAAGTGCTATTTACATTTCTTTTCTTGTGAACTATATACACTGAGTGGCCAGATTATTATGATCTCTGAACGCATAATAATCTGGCCACTCAGTGTATATCCTATATAATAAATAGCTAATATGCAAATTGTCTCCTCCACCAGGAGTTTGACCAGCAGGCAGGCCGGCCAAACGCCCATGTCCCCTCCCCCTGGCCAGGCTGGCCGGACCCCACCCATGCACGAATTCATGCACCGGGCCTCTAGTAAAATATAGTATACTATATACTATATTTTATATTTTATATTTTATGTATTTATGTATTTATGTATATACACTAAGTGGCCACATTATTATGCATTCAGAGATCATAATAATCTGACAACTCAGTGTATATATGTATTTCTTGTCCAGTTTTATAAGGTTTTGTTTTCTCAATTTGTAGAAAATTTTTAGATATTAGAGATATTAACCCTTTTTCTGTGAAATAAAGTGCAAATATTTTTTGTAGATGTCACCTGTATTTTTTCATGTTTAATGGCATTTTGCCATGCAGAACTTGAAAAAAACATATCCAAAGTTATCAACATTTTCCCTTAATTTGGAAAATTTTCACTCATATGTTATAATTCACCCATGTTTTCTCCTATTATTTGTACAGTTTTATTTTTTACACTCAGATATTTTACTCATTTTGAATTTATATTAGTATACAATATGCAAATTTATTTTTTATCTTTTTCATATGGCTATCCAGTTGTTCCAACGTCACTTTTTTAAAAGTCTTTATTTTCCACTAATTTCAGATGCTGCTTTTATCATAGCCTGAATTTCCATGTGCAATTAGGTTTATTTCTGGATTTTCTATTTGGTTCCATTATTTTGTCTGTTTATTCACTTGTCAATATAATTTCTTCTAATTATAGAGACTTTGTAATATGTTTTAACATCTGGTCTAAGATCTAGCCCCCACCATTGTTTTTCTTTTTTAAGGTTTTCCATGCTATTTATGTTTAATTACTTTCTAAATGAAATATAGTCAATTTGTTCAACGTCAAGAAAAATCCTGATAATATGTGTTATCAGAATAAATATCATTACAATATTGAGTCTCTTCCTATCTCTATCCATGGTATGGCTTACTATTTGTTCATGTCTACATTTTTGTCATTCAGGTATATTTTATAGTTTCTTCATATCTATTTTGGTCATTTCTTATTAGATTTATGTCTAGGTACTTTTGTTATGTTTGTTACAATTATAAAAGGAATCTTTATGTCTTCCAACCAGTTATTTTTTATATATGAAAGCTATTGCTTTCTATATATTGATTTTATAGCCTGGTGTCTAACTAAAGTATCTTAAAGTGTTTTGGTATTTTTTTCAATGATTTCCCCTCCCCAGATATATATTAATATCTGTAAGTAGAGATGATTTTACCTCTTCCTCTCTATTCGTATGCCTCTCTCTAGCAGCACTAGATGATCATTTTTCAAAAAGGTTTTAAATAATAATGATGATATTGTCCATCTTTGTCTTATTCCTGACTTTGGCAGGTGTTTCCTCATTAAATAAGAGGCTGCCTTTGGGGATAAGATACATATAATTATCGAATGCATTTTTAATTCCTAGTAAATCTATCACCTTCTCTGCATTGTGACTGAGAGGATACTTCAGGAATACAGCGGAAGTTACCAAGAATGGTTGCTTTAAAATGTTTAATGTACAGACGAATCACCAGGGGATCCTGTTGAAGTGCCGATTGTGATTTAGCAGGGATAGGAAGGGGTTGGGTGTCTGTATTTTTAACAAACACCCAGGGTAGGCTGGGAGGCTGCTGCTCAGAGGGGACCACACTTCAAGCAGCAATGATCTAAAACAAATAAGTCATTTTCCAGCTTTGATTTTCAAACTACACTTAAAAATTATTCAAAGGAAAGGAAATAATCATGAAAATTCTGGTTTTCAATTTTAAGAGCCTGACACTTGAGAGAGAGAGAGCAAAGGGTTTGTTTGCTTCTTTGTTTTATTTGTTTGTTTTAGGGAATCTCCCAATGCTGGTATTTTAACTCTCTGTGAGCCAAGCCTGGTGGTCTAGGGCCGATGTTTTCTTACAGAATGGGAAGAGGCAGGATGTGACAAAAGGCGGCTTCCTGCCACATAGGAAGAGGAAGCTGGTCCTTTCTGCAGCTGGAGGGAGGAGTCTGGGGAGAAGGACTTGAGATACAGTTCCTGCAGCCCCAGAGAGAAAGCATGCTGGGGCTGGGCACAGGGAGAGAAAGGCAGGGAGCCCACGGTTAGCAATATTGTACTGTGCGCATAACATTTTCCTGAGCGTAGATTTATGTTGTGTCCTTATCACAAAATAATCATCATCATAATGAATAAGAGCACAGGAGGAAACTTTTGAGGGTGATGTGTAGGTTTGTGGCCTAGATTGTGGAGATATTTTTGCATGTGTAGTGATTTTTTTTTTTAATTCAGAGATGTTTTAAGTAGAAAATAAACCCTGGGTTTTGAAAGCTTAGTATGAAAAAGTGTAAACTATCTCTGATAATTTTAAAATATTGATTAAATGTTCAAATGTTAATATTTAAATATATGTGGTTAAATAAAATATTTAAAGTATATATATTTTTTAAAAGATACTGGGTGTGAAAGTATCTAGGACTATATTTAACATATAATGGCCACTCAAAATTTTCTGGTTTCTTCCCTGGCATTGCCACTTTTGGTTAATCAATTAACCTCTTTGAGCACTAGCCTCCTCAACTCAAACACTGAAATCCTTTCCAAGTTTTGCTATGAATCAAGTGAAAAATATTCCCAGGCACTCTGCAAAGCATTATGTAAATCTTAGTTATTGATATGGTAAGGACCGGTTAGCACTTTTGACTGCTTAGCATATAACTTCCCGTTCTATTTCAGGAAAACCCCACAACAGGTGGGGAGCCGGGCCCACACCTCACTATGAAAGTCAAAGGAGGGTAAATATCCCCTGACTCCTGGCAGGGAGAGCAGGCCCTCGCAGAGGCTCCTTCAAAGGCTCAGCAGCTGCAGGACCTTGGAGCACAGTCTCTTGATGGCACACATGCAGGCGGTGCTGCCAGCTGCGGCCGGGGCAGTGCCCAGTGGCATCATCCTCAACAAAGGCAGCCCATGGCAGGAGCTTGGCTGGGCCTCAGCTGACTTGGAACCTGCTCAGGACTGGCTCCACAACCTTCCATTGGAATCTGTTGCACTTAACATAGGCAGAGGCCATTTCTATTTTCATAATTTAAAAATCTTCATTAGTACACACACCACCACATGAGTCAATCCCTAAGCTCAAGGAGTTGGTATAGAGTCTGGATTTAATATTCAAATTGCCAATGATAGAATAATTTATAGATAGTTATTTAATATATGTCAGATCTTTTTAGTATCAGATGAAAGAAAAAAAAAAATCAGTCACCTTCTTTTCCTATTCTACAAACTCTCCCCAACTCACTTAATCACACCTTTGGCTTTTACCCCAAATTGCTAATCACCCCAAATCTCTTTCACTGACTCACATTCCTTTTCTTACCTCCAGATCCATTTATCCAATCTGCAATAAATATGTATTCTGAGATTTGCTCTAAGCATATTCAACTCAGTGTGTCGTTCCAAACCGAATTTGTCCTTTTGCTTTCGTTTTCTATAAACTGGATTAATGAATGACAATCAGTTTCCCAAGCCACAAATCTGAGAGTCATTCTAGATTTTTCTTCTTTTTTTGCTTTCCCTGTACAAACTCCAGTTCCTACTCATTTTACCTGGTAAGCATCTCTACAACCCCCATAGACAATCTCTCTTAAGAGTACTGTTCATGGGACACCCGAACAGAGCAGTCAGCCTGCTCTTCTCTCCCGTGCTTAATTCGGAGGGTTGGGCCGCCTTCCCTTCGGACTTCTCGCCTCCGGGATAGACTTCTTACTCACCTTTCTCCCTCTCCACCACACCAGCCCATTATGGGAAACCAGTTGCCTCTTATGGAATCTTAACCGCCTCAACCTCACGGCCAACATCAAACCCAAATGGCTCATCTTCTACTGCAGCACAGCCGGGCCCCAGTAGAAGAATGAATCTGTCTGGCCTGAGAACGGCACTTTGAATTTCATTACCTTCACTGACTTAGCCAACTATTGCCAAAGCGCCGGGAAATGGTCAGAGATCCCCTATGTCCAGGCCTTCTTCCTTCTCCGCCGTCGCCCTTCTCTGGGTCAGGACTGCACCGCTTACCAGATTCTTCTTCATTCTAAACCTTCCTCGACTAGTCCCTTCCTGATGAACCTCTCTTTGACTGAGCTGATCATTTGGTCCCCAAACCTGCTGCTCCTCTCTTAACTAGAGCACCATTCTCTCCTATAATCTCCTCTTTTCTCTTCCAAATAGAAAACCACAAAATTTGTCTCTTAAATAATTAGAAAAATCTGACCCTTAAACTTTGAAAAGTTTCTTCCCCAATATCAACTCCGGGACAGGGACGTCTGGCCTGTAAATGAATCTTTAAATTATAGCACTGTTCTCCAATTACATTTATTTTGCTAATGCTTGTAGCCCTTTTACCAAGATAGGGATTTAAGGAAAACTTTCCTCACAGCCCCGCCCCCCGCCCCCCCCCAAAACTGCCTGCCTCTCACAAAGGCAGAACAACCTGCTCCCCCACCCCCCATTCCCTTCCCAGGGAGCAGCAGCTGTTTGACTCTTTCTTTGCTGTAAGACTGCGGACCCTTGTTTACAGAACTACAGGCACTTTGCCTATCAGTCCTGCCACTACCAGGAGGGAAGCTCATTATCACCCAAACCTTAGCATGCTATCTCTAAGGAAAGTAATACATTTGCTGCTCATCTACAGGGTAATTAAAACAATCTTTTATTAAAATACTACAGGCCCGGTGCACAAAATTCGTGCATGGTGGGGGTGGGACGGTGTCCCTCAGCCCAGCCTGCACCCTCTCCAAACGGGCAGTCGGACAGCCCTCTCACAATCCAGGACTGCTGGCTCTCAACCGCTTGCCTGCCTGCATGCCTGCCTGATTGCCCCTAGCCATTTCTGCCTGCCAGCCTGATCACCCCCTAACCACTCCCTTGCCAGCCTGGTCGCCCCTAACTGCCCTCCCCTGCCAGCCTGGTCACCCCTAACTGTCCTCCCCTGCCGGCCTGTTTGCCCCCAACTGCCCTCCCCTACTGGTCCTGTCACACCTAACTTCCCTCCCTTGCTGGCCGGGTCACCCCTAACTTCCTTCCCTTGTCAGCCTGGTTGCCCCTAACTGTCCTCCCCTGCAGGCCTGGTCGCCCCCAACTGCCCTCCCCTGTCAGCCCGGTCACCCCCAACTGCCCTCCCCTGCAGGCCTTGTCCCCCCCCCAACTGCCCTCCCCTGTAGGCCCAGTCACTCCTAACTGCCCTCTCCTGACAGCCTGGTCACCCTTAACTGCCCTCCCTGCGGGCCTGGGTCCCCCTCCGCCCCCCCTGCCAATTGTACTCCCCTGCTGGCCCAGTCACCTCTAACTGCCCTCCCCTGCAGGCCTGGTTCCCCTCAACTGCCCTCCCCTGACAGCCTGGTCACCCCTAACTGCCCTCCCCTGCAGGCCTGGTCGTCCCCCAACTGCCCTCCCTTGCATGCCTTGTCCCTCCCATCTGCCCTCCCCTGCAGGCCTGGTCGTCCCCAACTGCCCTCCCCTGCTGGCCTGATCTTCCACAACTGCCCTCCCCTGCCGGCCATCTTGTGTCCACATGGGGGCGTCCATCTTTGACCACATGGGTGTGGCCATCTTTTGTGTTGGAGTGATGGTCAATTTGCATATTACCTCTTTATTATATAGGCTAGTTGGCATACAACATTATATTAGCTTCTGGTGCACAACAGTGATTCAACATTCGTATACCTTAAGATGTTGTGGAGAGCAGCTACAGTGTTTGGACAGGTTCAAGCCTCGGACTGATGAGAGAGCATGGTCCTCTTGTGGCAAATCCACATCCAAGTCCCAGCTTGGAGGGCAAAGCCCTCCCAGCACAATTATAGCCAAAGGCTATGGTTGTATGTAAGCTTGACCTTATAGTCCAACCCTGTAGTCCTAGGTAGCTGAGGGATGTGGGCAGTGGGAGGTGCAGCAAGTGCTGCCAAAACAAAGCTTGATAGAGTTCTCAGGTGCATGTAATTAAATAGATTTGAAATTACCTAGAACATTGTAAACATCTTGACCACTCTCTTGTTTTGCTTTGTGTGATCTGACTATAAAATAAAGACTCGGCTTACAGGCTGTGTCACTGTTTCCTCATCCAGGCACAGTGATCCACCTGGCCCCAACTATATTCCCTTGTCTGTTTTCTTTAATCCTTCACCACCCCCTCCTCAGGTTCACCACTGGCTGTGCTGGACGCGGTTCAGAATGTGATACCACGATAAGTCTAGTAACCACCTCTCACTATGCAAAGTTATTACAATATTATCCTACCTAATAAAATGGTAATATGTAAATTACCATCACTCCTCTACGCCCATGATTGGGCCAGCGGGAGGCGCAGGGGGCAGGACTCGGGGTGGTCGGGGTAGCCAATTGGGCCAGCGGGACGCTGCACCATGGCTGTGCTGCGGCACAAAAGGGGCCTCTGGGGCAGCGAGCTCACGTCCTGCCGCAGACCATCAAAAGCGGGGGAGCTGGGTGCCTGTCCGCTCCGGCACCAGGCCTTTCGGAAGCCTCTGCCGTGCCGGAGGCTTCCGAAAGGCCTGGTGCACCAGCAGACAGGCACCCAGCTCCCCCACGATCGAAAGCAAAAGCGTGTAGGGGACCCTACACGTGCATGATTCAATCATGCACTGGGCCTCTAGTTGACTATATTTCTTGTGCTGTACACTACATCCCGTGTGTAGGGTAATTTTTTAAGGGGCAGGCTCTGACCCTTTGAGAAAGGGGTGAGGCAGTGTAGGCAGCAAATGTAATTCAGGAAGAAGTACTGAGAGGCCTAGTATGAATACATCTAAGTCAGAGGTTTTCAACCCGTGTGCTGTGGCACACTGGGGTGCCACAAGAATTTTTAAAACATGCAATAGCTGAGTCTTCAGTCAGGGGGACTGACCTCTTTTCTCTTAGATTGTCAAGTGAAAAAAAAAAAAATGACAACAGCCAATGCAACAATAGCCGTCCAGGGTGAATGAAATAAAAATTATACCTATTTTTTGGTCTGATCAGCAAAAAAAAAAAAATTATATATATATATATATATAGTATGTGTGTGTCTGTGTGTGCATGCTGCAGAATTTTAGTAATTAGTTTGTGTTCCATGAGATGAAAAAGGTTGAAGATTGCTGATCTAAGCTATATCATCTAATCCAGTTTTTATCTGTAATAAAAGCTAATTTCCTTTTTTTCTCCTTTTACAGAATATACCAAGTGCTCATATTTCCTTCCTTTGCACATATTATTTCCTCTGCTGCTTTTGCATTTGGAAAACTCTTCTCATCCTTCAAACCTCAGCTAACATATTACACCCAGACAGGCTGAAAGGCTCTTATCCTGCTCTCACTGAGGGTTGTCTGTGTATCCATATAGAAATTATCATATTACATTGTAATTACTTATTTGCATATTTGTTTATAGCCTATAAATTACTCTAGATCAAGAAATGTACTTTAATTCAACTTGAATTACTAGATCTTAGCACCAAGTGGCATAGTAAGCCATTAGTAAATAATTATTCAATAAATAGTAAATGAATAAGCTCACCATATACTCTCATCTCTCAAGAAAAAGAGTTTGAATTTTAAAAAGTGTTGGCAGTATAATTATATGAGTACTAAAACTGAGCGAAGAAGTCCTTTTTAAAATGTATGCCAACTTCAGTGAATAGAGAATTATTACTTCATATATGTATCTTAACAGGATACCAGTCTGAAAATAAAATCAGTTCTATTTATAACCCGCTATTCTATAAACTCCCCAAGTAAGAAATTACATATCAGATACCTAAAAAAGGAATGCAGTTGTTCTAGATAAAAATCAGTCTTACAGAAAATTGTACACAATTGATTTTCAAGCTTACATTACTTGCAATTTATGGCCTACAAAAATGCTGATAATACCATTTTATAAGATTCAATCACAGAGAACTGTATTTTGGACAGACCATGGCACCAGTATAATTCCATAGTATTGTATTGTAGAACAAGAGTATAGGTATGTGTTAACTTCAAATGGTAACCCCCTCAGAACCACTCAAAAATAAGAACTGAGCTATTTTAGAACAAATGAATACTAAAACATACTTATACATCATCTCCTTGCAAACTTATTGAGGATGGGCTGCACTTACAACAGGAATGTAATTAAAGAAGGAAGAGAAAAAATAAGTATCAGAAAAACAAAAGAAGCCCTAGCCGGTTTGGCTCAGTGGATTGAGCATCCTGCAGATTGAAGGGTCCCGGGTTCGATTCTGGTCAAGGGCATATTCCCAGGTTATGGGCTTAATCCCCAGTAGGTGGCATGCAGGAGGCAGCCGATCAATGATTTTTTCATATCATTGATGTTTCTATCTCCCTCTCCCTCTCCCTCTTCCTTCCTCTCTAAAATCAATAAAAATATATTGTTTTTAAAAAGAAGAAAGAAAGAAAAACAAGATGACATACTCACTGGGATTACAACACAAAACCTGCCATTTGGTTCTACACATTTTGGAGGTTGCATATAAACTTGGCCTCAAACAGAGATTGGCAAATTCCTATAATTTGCATGTTGTACATAAGCATAAACACACTAGGATCTTAACTTAATACTTAATGCATCTAAGCACATTGATAATTCACAGCAATGGAATGGAATGTAAAAAACAGTCAATAAATCATAAATAATCCTAATCTTAATATATAAAAACCCAGAGTCCGTAACATCCAAAACGACCAAAGGCTCGGCCAACCAGAAGTCAGTGCTGGGTTGCCATGGCGACCCAGCACTGACTGCTGAGGGAGCTGCGGATCAGGCCCGAGGAGAGGCCTAGAGAGAAAAGCAAGGTCTGATCCATAGCTTCCATGGCAGTTGCTGATCAGCCCTTGCCTCTCTCTTTCTTTTGGGGCCTGGCCAGCAGCTGCACTTCTCTTTCTCTCCAGCCTCCGCTGGGGCTGCTGATCAGCCCCGCCTCTCTGATCAGGCCTGTTGATAGACCTGGAGAAGTTGACTGGCATAGAAACCAACCAATCAGAACCAAATCTGGGTGAAGTGCGAGGAACCAATGGCTGCCTAGGAGGCGGAGCTTTTGACGCTGACTAGCATAGAAACCGACAAATCAGAACCTAACATGGGTTAACTGCGAAGGCAGAACCTACAGTGTGGGCTGAGGAGGGGTTTTAGGGGCAACAGCTATTTTGTGTAAGGTGTAAGAAAGCAGTTCAATTTTTTAATGACCAGTTTGGCAGTATAGTGCATATGGCTCGCTATCAGTCCAGATATAGGGATTATGTATTTTTTGTCTGCCAAGAGCATCTCCTCCTGATGAAAAAGGCTTTTCCCCCCATTTAAGCAATCCTATCCTATATAATCTATCTATACTACAAAAAGGGTAATATGCTAATTAGACTGGGTCGACCGGCCATCTTCCAGACATCAGACTTCCTTCCAGACAAAGCCATGGTGGTGGGGGCCAAGGCAGAGGCCGTTAGGGGTGATCAGGCTGGCAGGGGAGGGCAGTTGGGGGAGAGATCAGGCCGGCAGGGGAGGGCAGTTAGGGGCCATCAGGCAGGCAGGCAGAGAGGTTAGGGGCGATCAGGCAGGCAGAGGGGTTGGGGCAATCAGGCAGGCAGGCAGAGGCAGTTAGGGGCGATCAGGCAGGCAGGCAAGTGAGCGGTTAGGAGCCAGCAGTCCCAGATTGCGGTCAGACATCCCCCAAGGGGCCCCCAATTGGAGAGGGTGCAGGCTGGGCTGAGGGAACCGCCCCCCCCCCCCCCCCCATGCACAAATTTCGTGCAATGGGCCACTAGTCATATATAATACTAACTAACCTTTTCTTCTCACAAAATGTTAAAGAATCTGTAGTGGGTAGTTAAATCTAAAGCCAGCCTGCATTTCAAGCACCATTTTGGTATGAGAGGCCCATTTTAGAACTTAAGAAGCTTGAAAAAAGTAAACTATAACCAATAGTTTGCAGCCCTTTGTCTCATGCTACTCTTCATCTCCTAATGTCCCCTGGTCTAATCATGAATACAGACTCTGATGTGAAAACAACGAGGTAGAAATAATCACTTTCCGACACTGGGGCAATGTGGGCTTGCCCGGGGTGGGAATGCTCGGCAGCGGGGGCGGCGGGGAGGGGCGGGGTGTCAATTGGGGAAAAAGGAGACATATGTAAAACTTTAAACAATAAAAAAAAAAATGAAATAATCACTTCCCATACAATCTAAAATAGTTAAGATATAAAAACAATAATCTAACCTATGATATTAGTTTCTAAGAGAAGTATGGAGAAGTTTCTCCAGATTGATCCCAGGTTCTTCCTCTTAGATCCATCAGATTAGGTTACCAAATAAATATGGAGAGAAATATTCTGTAGAAAAATGTATCTGTCTTTTTTAAATGCTTCTAGAAGGAGCTCTCCCATGCCCCAACAGAAGCAATTCAACCAATTGGAAAGTATTTAGAATAAATAATAGTTGAAAAAGATGGCATATATCCAATTAAGCATTGTATCCCTTGATACAGAATATGTAAGTGTGAAGGCAAATTGCATTCATCTTGCCAAGATACTAAATCAGAACCAAAGAAAGAAATTCCTGGTGTATAAGTTGGGGAGCTTATCTATACTCCCCTGAGGTTAACTAGAGAAGGCATCCAATCTACTCTCTAGCCAAAGATTTTTCTCTGATAGCTATAGAGAAAAGTTCAAAATACATGAGAATATTAGAAAATGAATATTCTGAAATCCAGGGTCTGTTTTGAGCATATAATTAAAAAAACAACAGAAAACCCAATGCATAAGGAACTTTACCTTTAGAACAGCAACAAACTAAGTCCTAGCAGAGTCTACTGTGAAGGGACTCCGTCTACTGTTAAGTCACGTGAAGGACACTCAGGTGTGCTGATCCTGGTGGCGGCTTTTGTTACCGAGATTCGCTGGCTCAGAGCCCAGTGGCTGCCTTCCTCCGCTGGCCTTGCTCCTGGCTCCCAAGACATTCTAATTAAAAGAAGTTACAGTATTTTGCTCACACTCAGACCTGGAATGTTACTAGCAAAGACTGACTGACCACTGTTAAGGGAAATGGTCCAGACACTAAAATATAAAAGGAGTGCATAAACTGTTGGGACAAATGGTGCCCATCTAAAAAAAAAATGAAGTTGGATTAAAATCTCACACTTAACATGAAACCAAACCCAACATGGTCAAAATTTTTAATGTAAAAAAGTGAAGCTGAAAGCTTATGAACTTAAAACATTTTTACTTAGAATATTTAAAATGCTGTCTATATGAATCCAAATTAGGAAAAACTATCATCTATAGCCAGACTCAGCTAAAATAATATGAAGACTAATTAGTTTGATGTACTTGATATATTTTCTTACTGTAAAAAAATGATGATGCCTCATCTTTGAAATATTTGAAAATGGTTAAATATAAAGACATGGTTTAAACTGTATAGTGATTATTGTTTCACTTTTATTATTTATTTTTTATTCATTATGTTAAGAGTTCATTTCCTTTCTAAATATTCTTTAATGTTCTTCCCAATCATGAGATTCTATAATTTAGTGGATTTAGGGTCACTGGCAATCTATCAAGGAATCTGTAGTTTCACCTTCATTATAATACTTATTCAACAAGAGCCTGGCATTTCCCAACACTTGCTAGTTTTATTGACTTGTTGGGGAAAGCAACAAATTATGGCTCAGTCGGTGTGTGTGGCTCAGTGGTTGAGTGTCTACCTATGAACCAGGAGGTCACGGTTTGATTCCTGTTCAGGGCACAAGCCCGGGTTGCAGGCTCAATCCCCAGTTGGGGCGTGCAGGAAGCAACTAATTGATGACTTCCTCTCATCATTGATGTTTCTATCTCTCTCTCTCCCTCTCCTCCTTCCCTATCTCTTCCTCTTTTTGAGATCAATAAAAACATTTTTTAAAAAGAAACAAATTATGTATTGTTGGGTGTATTTAAATTTTTATATGTTTTTATTGATTTTTAGAGATAGGAAGGGAGAGGGAGACAGAGAGAGAGAGAGAGAGAGAGAGAGAGAGAGGAAAAGAGACATTGATGTGAGAGAGAAACATCAATTGGTTGTCTCCTGCACAAACTCCAACTGGGGATTGAACCCACAACCTTGGCATGTGCCCTGACCTGGCATCAAACTAGTGACCTATCAGAGCACAGGATGATACTCAACCAACTGAGCCTCACCGGCCAGGTCAGTGTATTTAAATTTTAAATAACATATTTTTTTATTATTTTAAAAAGTAAAACTAAAGGACTAGAAGAAAACATAGGTTTTTTTTTAATAACCTCAAAGTAGGGATGGCCTTTAACTATACACAGAACCCAGAAGCCATTTAATTAAGGTGAATTTAAGGACATCAAAATCAAAAACAACTGCAAGGCAAAAACACATCTGGCTTAGTCTGTTTGGGCTGCTATAACAAGTACCACAAACTGAGTAGCTTATAAACAGAAATTTATTTCTCACAGTTCTGGAGGCTGTGAAGTCCAAGATCAAGGAACCAGCAGATCGGGTGTCTGGTGAGGGTAATAACCTTCCTGTTTCGCTCACACATAGGAAGAGAGCTCTCGCAGGCCTCTTTTATGCGGGCACTAGTCCCATTCAAGAGCTCACCACTGTCATCACCTGGTTACCTTCTAAAGACCCACCTTTCTAATGCCATTACCATAGTGGTTAGGTTTCAACATATGACGCAAACATTCAGACCATAGCAACACTGTAAGCAGAATATAAAAGGAAAGCAAAAATGTATTGGCAACTCATATCACAGACAACATATTAAAAAACTTGTAAACTTGATTAAGAAAATGATTTTAAAGCTAATTAGAAAAATGGGCAAAAGATTTGTAAAGACAATTTCTAGAAAAGGAAGTAAAATGGCTCTTAAATGTTTTAAACCGTGTTTAACCTCACTCATAACAAGAAACATGCAAATGAAAACTATGTTGATACTAATTTTCACATCATAGCAACAAGTATCCCAAAGTTTGATAATATACTGTATTAGGGGTTTATGGAGGTGGGGAGGGGGGAAGACATTCTTAAACATTGCAGGTTGGGACAACCCCTATGGAGGTCCATTTGGCAATATCTAGCAAAATATAAAATTCATTACCCTTTGCCCCAATAGTTGTGTTTATTTAAATTTATTCTATAGTATACTTGCACACATGCAAAATACCACATGTACAGTATTATTCACTCAGGCATTGTTGTAAGAATCTGATTAAATGAGTTATAGCATATTTCCAAAACTGAATCCTACGTTTGGGAAAAAAAAAAAAAAAACACAAGGAAGCTTTTTATTAAAAAAAAAGGAAAAATATACATAGGATACATTATTAAGAGAAAAGAAAACAAAATATAGAACAGTGTGTATAGTATGTTATATTTGGGCTAAAGAAAGTAAGATACATATTCTCATTTGCTTGATAATGTCAGCTTTTCGGTAATCAGACTTATACAACTCTACTCAGATCAATACAAACCCAGGCTACCTAGTTATATTAATCAACATGGTCCTTTATTCTTAAATATAAACAGGAAATCAAACATTTGAGAAACTTAAAGCACAAAAGAAAAAGATTAATAAACAACAAACACCAATTGATCAAGAAGAGAGATAATACATGGAACAAAAAAAGAACTTTCATAAATTATAGTATTCCCAAGGAGATTTAAGAGGATATTTCAAAAATAGAACAAGAATAGGCTGCTATAAAAACAGATCATTAAGAATATAAGAAATAAGCCTTAAAATATGACTGTTAAAAGAAAAACTAGGTAATAGAATAGAATAAACAAGGTTAAAGACCAAATTAGTGATTTTAAAAATAAAGTTGCAGAAATGGGAGATATTACCAAAGAAGAGAACAGAGATAATGCAAGGAAGAAACATTAATAATGTTAATTAGAATAAAATGGCACTGAGAGAAAACTTAGAACCCTCAGAATGAAAGAGTTCACTGAGTATTAATGAATATGAAAGAAAAACACTATACCTAGACACATCCTGGTGAAATTTTAGAATTTCAAGTATAAAGAGAAAATACAAAAAGAGCCCAGAATAGTTGTAAGATGAAAATAGAAAAGCAGGTCATTTACAAAGGAAATAAAAGTTAGCATCTCAATAGTAACACAAGTTCTTGCAGAACTTTAAGAGAATATAATTTTGAATCTAGGACTTTATACTCAGATTAACTGTTAGTCAAAAGTAAGGGAAAATAATGACATTTTCAGGCTGATAGTAATGGCTAATATTTATTGAAATCTTATTATGAACCAAGTAAAGCTCCAAGCTCTTTGCAATTATTAACTTATTTATTTAATTCTCTCCAATTAATTTAGTACCAGTATTATCCCTGGTTTTACAGATGAGAAAACAGAGGCATTAAGAGGTTGGGAAACTTGCCAAAGATCATGCCATTCAGGAGGCAGATCTGGGCTTTCAACCCAGGACGCTTGGCCATAGAGTACAGCTCTTACTTATTGCACAATAGTGCCGATCTGTGGTTTAGGTCCTCAGGAAATGTATACACCATGTTGTCTCCTTGGAAAAAAAAAAAAGATACCTGACGATAACTACAGTAACATGAAATAGAAATTCAAAGAGCAGTGCCACTTGCCTGGGAGGCCAGAGGTTTCAGGATGCCAGCTCTGCAGCATGCTGAGGTTCTAGCATACAAGTTGTATAATCCAAATTCAGAAGTTCCGACTTGTCAAATAATGACATATATCTCTCCTGTCAAGAATTTTTAAGTGTTAAAAATAAATTAAATACTTGGTGAAAAAGGTGTAGGGTTTAGCAACAATAACAACAACAACAAAACACACACATACACAAAATCATAGACACAGACAACAGTATGGTGATTACCAGAAGGAAAGGAAGATCGGGGAAGGAGGTAGAAGAAGCTATAGGAGCTTGGTGATGATGATGGAAAGAAACTTGACTTGGGGTGGTGAACACACAATACAATATACAGATGATGTGCTATAGAATTATACACCTAAAACATATATAGTTTTATTAACCAATGTTCCACTCCAATAAATTCAATAAAAGATAAATAAAATATAAGCTATGCTAGGGACCTGCATATAATAAAATATAAGATATGCCTATGTGCAGTTAAAAAGTTAAAACAATAAAGTAATTTAAAAAGCCAAAAAATATAAATAAAAACCTGAAAATAATAAAATATCATGAGTATAAAATAGACTTTTAAAGTCTAGAAATGAGGACGTATGGCAAAGTAAGGCAAGTGAAACAGGAAAACAAAAAATTAAATAGGTAGCAAGAAATTGTTGCATAAAGCCAGGATGCTGAGCTAGTCAACAGAGTATCTACACTAATAAAAGAAAAACATGCAAATTGACCGTACCTTTGCTACGCCCACAGCCAATCAGAGTGAATATGCAAATTAACCCAAACAAAGATGGCAGTTAATTTGCATTTGCAGGCGCTGAGCGGCCTGGGTCCCAGAAACATCCTCCGGACCCAGGCCACTCCTAGCCTGTAGGCGCGCACTTAGGCCCTGAGCGGCAGGGGTCCCAGAACACCCCTTGGCCACTTCGAGCCTATGGGCGCAGGCGCCAAGCAGCTGGGGGCAGGGCGGGAACATCCCCGCATCACCATAATGCCCCCAGCCACTTGGGAATGCTCCAGCACCAAGCGGTGGTTTGGGTCCACGCCCCCAGCCAGGCGCCCATGATGGGGGGCTGGCTGCTGGCCTCTGGGGTATGTGGAGACCCTGGCAGCCACCACTGTGTGCAGCCCAGGGGTTCCTGCATGCCCCCCAGCCTGGCGCCCATGGTCAGGGCTCATGCAGGAAGCAACCAATCAAAGTGTCCCTCTCACGTTGATGTTTCTCTCTGTCTCTTCCTCTCTCTTCCACACACTCTAAAAATCAATGGGAACATATCCTCAGGTGAGGATAAAAAAAAAAAAAAGAAAGAAAGAAATGTCATATCCTATGAAAGATACATCTTGAAAATGCCTAAAGAAAGTTGTCATTTTTTCACAGTGAAGGGACTAGAGTCCGTGTTGATGAAAACACCTTGGTGGCTGCAGTGGCTGGCAGTGGCTGCAGTAGCGGGGTAATGGGGCTGGTGCCTTCCCTTGATCAGCCCGGTCGCCTGAAATCCCTTGAGGGGTCTCAGATTGGAGAGGGTGCAGGCTGGGCTGAGGGACACCTCTCCCCCGTGCATGGGACACTAGTGTCTTTAATAAGACAAGTAAAGATAAAAGAGTAAGAAATGAGTCACATCATAAAGAAATCCAACTGTAGACCAGCAAGTGGCCTTGGTCCTCAGTAACGTTGTCTGGCTGCACAAGCCTTCCTGAGAAAATCCCCTCCACTCATTGTGCTCTGTATCCACTCAAATCTCAGAGAAGGAGCCACAAGATACCTTCCTCTCTCCTCTTTTGCCCTCAGCTGTGTTTTTACCCAACTTCGTGGAAGACAGCCTGACAGAAAGCAGTCTTCACCTTTCAGAAACTTCAGCACCTACGACCATTCAGTCCCTGGAACTTGATGGCCTCTTGCAAGTCAGAGGAAAGGAATGTGGTTCTCCAGAACAACCATTTACAACTTCATTTATTCATTTACCACTGAGAGCCTACTGTCTACTGGCTCGCCACGTTTTAAGAGCAATCTTCCCTGACCACCCAATCTAAAGGTTCCCTATGTCCCTGTCTCTCTTGTAATAATATTATATTCGTGTCCTTCATAGACTTTTCATAGTTTGCAATGATTTATATGCACTTAATCTTTTTTTAAAAAAAATGTTTTATTGAGATTGAGAGAGAGAGAGAGAGAGAGAGATAAAACATTGATGAGAAACATCAACATGGATCAGCTGCCTCCTGCACATCCCTCACTGTGGACTGAGCCCACAATCCGGGCATGTGCCCTGACCCAGAATCAAACTGGTAACCACTTGGAGCATGGGTCAATGCTCAACCACTGAGCCACACAGGCTTGGCTGTACTTATACTCTTAAGGTCTATTTCTCTTAGTAGAATTTAAACTGCATGAGAACAGAGATCACACTGTTTAGTTTACCTTTACAGAACATGGTATTGGCACTTACTAGCCCTCAACAAGTATTCATTGGATGGATGGATGGATGGATGGATGGATGGATGGATGGATGGATGGATGGATGGATGGATATATAAATGTATGTGTGTATATGTGAATATACCAAGCCCTTGCTATTGTGTTATTTATCTTGTAGCCCAACACCTCCAATGGTGCTCAGTGTACAGTGAAGCTCTATAAATTTGTTGCCTATAGCCTAGGCACTGGGGATGGAAAAATGAGTAGAGCACTGTTCCCACCTTTCAGAAGTTAAATTTCAGAGAGGGAAACATATCAACTAATAATTACAACAATGTGAGATGCATAGTGGGTTAGAAATACCAGCCCGGCACTGTGGAAGCACAGAGGAGAATGTGCTTGTGGGGTTCAAAGAAGCCGCCTCAAGGAGACCGTGCCTGAGCTGAATCTCCGTGTATGCCAAGAAAGTTTCTGAATAAAGAATAGAGGAAAAACACTCCAGAAGATGATAGGTAAAGATGAAGAGAGGCTCTTGTGAAGGATCCTGAGTCATCCAACATGGCTGCAGGACAAGGTGCCTCAGGGTGACAACAGATGAGGCTGGAGCCGGGACAAAGGCCAGACTGTGCTGGAAGTTTTAGCTTTGTCCTAAGTGATGACAAGGCTTAGGATGACAAGCATGAGAATGACATGACCACATTTATATTTTAGAAAGGTCACTCCGGCCGAAGCATAGCTAATAAGGTGGGAGGGCAAAGAGGTGTGGACGACAGTTGGAATTCATGTGAGAAATAATGAGGGCTTGAATGTGGCAATGGCAGTTTAAAAAAAAAGATAAATTCAGGGGATATTTAAACATTAGAATAGGCAGAAGGAGATAGTTACCAATAGGATGTGGAGACTGATGGAGAGGGGTGTCTTGTCTTTTGAATGATTCATAGGTTTCTGGCTTGAGCATGGATGAACTATAATGCCATGAACCAAAAATTCAAAAATTAGGATGGGAAAGAAGAGAACATTTGGGGATGTATTGCCTGTTATGTTCCCCAAATGAGAATGACACAGTGACTGAGAGGATAAGTCTGTAACACCTGACAGCAGTCAGAGGTGAAGGTGCGATTTGGCAATAATCAGTTCATGGAAGGTAATTACAGATATGAGTAGAGAATTGCCCAGGGAAACAGAGATGGGAGAAGGAAAGGGGACTAAGTGGAATATGTACGATTCATTTCAATATCAAATCATGGCTTATTTGGTGTCAATTTCTTCCATTGACTTCATTTTAATAACTTAGTTATTTACTCTGTTAGATAATTCTATAATTTAATTTTAGTAATGAGTATGCAGTGTTGACACTGCTGCTATTTACAATAACTCAAGGCTAATATTTTAAAATGTTTTAATTATTTGTTTGTATAAATAAAACCAAACATACTATACAAATCATGGCCACTTTACATCTTTCGTTTAATTAAAAAATAAACATGTAGACACAGATGAACCTTGAAATGATTTCCTCCTTGCCTCTTCCTTCCTCTGCTTATCTACTGTGGTTTTTATTACTCAAATATTACAAGTGTGGCCCTGCTTTTGAGAGAGAGAAAGTCGCCTGGCAAATTGCCATTTCAAAGTTCTTAAAGAGCTGCTGGAACAAAAATCCACAAAACAGAACAAGTTCATTGGTATTAGCACATTAATAAAATGAGATATAAGGTCAAACTCCTATTTTCATTCCAACAGTCACCTACTTATGTCATTGCTGTTTTTTGTTCCACAGCCAATAGATTAATGCTTATGTGATTTGAATAAATTCTCAGAGGCATTTATCCTTTAAAAATAAGAACATCCAGAAAGAAGATTTTTTTTTTTTTAGTAGTTAAATTAAAATACTGCAGAAGTATAGGCAGCTCTGTAGATCACTTCAGAACAATATGATATCTTTTAACAGCCTTGTAATCTCACAAGGAAAACTTCCTCCCATTCATTGATATTTGTAATAAAAACTGTGATAGCATCATGCTAAAGTAATTTCCCAGCTAATATAATGAAATTAAAATATTCAAATCATCATTGTCTCTTGCACTAAAGAAGCATGGAAATTGGGAGAATTTCTTTAGCATGTTATTCATCAAGAGGCACAAAACACCTCAATGTTAATTTGGAGAGGAAAATGTATGAGAAAATACAGGGAACATTTAAAAGCTCTCCTGGACATTAAAAATCAACATGACACGTACATAAAAATCAGAAGGCAGGGGTATTTTGTACATACCACATGGTACCTCCAAAGTTGGCCCAAAATTTAGGCAAAGAGGTAGCCACTTAAAGATTTGAGAGTCCCAGGCTGGCAAAATGGTGAGGCAGGCTGTGGATGGCCCGCTCCTCTTGCTGCTGCCTCTCCGAGGCAAGCTCTTAATAAAATAAAATTTGATTGGAGAAAGGAGTTATGAGAATGAGACAGCACTTCTACTGGTTCATATCTTGAATTCTACTTCCCCCTCCCCTCGAGGTAAGTCAGCAGTGGTAGGTGGAAGAAAGTCTTTTTCTCCTCCACCCTCGGCCCCCAATAATGCCTAGCCCCTAAAAAGATCCTTTGTGCCTTCATAACTATAAACTGTTCCTCCCCTGTCCTTTTATGCTATTATCTTCAATCAAACAATTTGTCCCCTTAGCAAAATATCAAGGCACAGTTATTTTTCAAAATTGGCTTTCACTCCCAGACACATTCCCCAGTCATACCAAGTATATTCAGCTCTGCACCTTACACATCTGTTTTCCTTGGTCTCCAGCATCCAGTAGCTATCCATTCCCAACACTCACTCTCATAATTTAGGGCCAGCTTGAATGTCCTCCCTCTGTGCAGCCTTCCCTGGTCCCCTTGCCCAAACGCACAACAAATGAATTGCTTTTTTTGTAGGGCATTGCTTCCTTAGAATGGGGTTGAAGATTAAATGCATTATTCCACATAAAGTGCTTAGAACACCACCTAGAATATAATGGGTTTTTTTTTTTTATGAGTGTTGGCTACATCACCATCATCTGTAGGAAGTTCTTTCTGAAGTACCTCCTACAGATTACCTTCACTGTAGCATGACTTTCATCCTATCACTTATCCTTTCTCCTTTTTCTTTTAAATTAATTTTCAGAGCAAGAGAAGGGTAAGAGAGAGAGGGAGAAACATTTATGTGAGAAAGAAACAGCAATGGGTTGCCTCCCGTATGCGCCCTGACCGGGATCAAACCCACAACCTATGTACATGCCCTGACCGGGAATCAAACCTACAACCTTTTGGTGTATGGGACAACGTTCCAACTAACTGAGCCATCCAGCCAGGGCTCTCCTTACTTCTTTATTCAAAATTCACTTTCTCATTGAGGGCTTCCAGCCTATCCATATAAAAATTAATCACTCCCCCACACTTAAAACTCCTTTTCTGATTTTTAAGTCCTTATTACTTCCCACTACACACCATACATTTAGTTCATTATTTTATTATCTTATTTATTAAATGTCTCCCTCATCAGAATGTAAGCTCCATGAGGGCAGTAAATAGTTGTTCAATAAATGAATGAGTTTGCACATGGTTTCCCCTTATCCCCAAAGAACCTAACAGCATTTGGTACCCTGGCACTCAGATGAGTAACAGAAAGGTCTGGAATTCTGAGACCATTCCAGAGAATGGCACATTCAGTTACATCCTGAATGCGAGGAGAGGAAGAATTCTTGACAGGAACATCTTTTTTTAAAAAACATATTTTTATTGATTTCGAGAGGAAGGGAGAGAGAGAGAGAGAGAGAAACATCGATGATGAGAGAGAATCATTGATCAGCAGTCTCCTGCACACCCCACATGGGGATCGAGCCCACAACCCAGGCATGTGCCCTGACTGGGAATCGTACCTGACCTCCGGGTTCATAGGTCGATACTCAACCACTGAACCACACCATCCAGGCATCAACATGGCCATCTTTTTTTTGGCAATGGTTACTAGGGAAGGTTCTGAGTTCCAGACATACTGTTTATAAATGATCTATCCTATATAATAAAAGCCTAATATGCTAAGTGTCCAGTCCTCCAGTCAGCCGTTCAACCAATCAAAGCGTAATATGCTAATGATATGCTAAGGCTGCTCAACCACTCACTATGACATGCACTAACCACCAGGGGGCAGACAGTCAACTGGTCGACCAATCGCTATGACATGCATTGACCACCAGGGGGGCAGATACTCCGACTGGTAGGTTAGCTTGTTGCTGACGTCCGGCCAATCAGGACTGAGCAAGATGGGCCAGACACACCCTGGAGCCCTCCTGCAGCCCCTCCCCAGCTGGCCAACCTCCTGCATCCCTCTCTGGCCTCGATCATGCACTGGTGGGGTCCCTGCGCCCTCTCACAATCTGGGACCCGTCGGGGGATGTTGGAGAGCCAGTTTCGGCCTGATCCTACAGGACAGGTCGAGGGAACCCACTGGTGCACAAATTTGTGCACCGGGCTTCTAGTTATTAAATATAAGAATTACTAAGGCATAGTATTTGGCAAAGAAAGATAAAGCTGACATATATAGTATTTACTTCAAAACATAAATTTAAGGTTAGATGAAAACCCTTATATTACAATACTATATGATATACTGTATACTTTTTTAAATAGTGTCAACAATATTTTTTAAAAAGCATAATCCAGGGGCCATTTTCCTCATTATACCAAACTAGAGGCCCGGTGCATGAAATTCGTGCACGGAGGGGTCCCCTCAGCCCAGCCTGCACCCTCTCCAATCTGGGACCCTTGGGGGATATCCACCTGCTGGCAGGCGGACATCCCTCTCACAATCTGGGACTGCTGGCTTCTAACTGCTCATCTGCCTGCCTGCCTGCCTGATTGCCCTTAACTTCCTCCCATGCCAGCTTGATCACCCCTAAGTTCCTCTGCCTGCCAGCCTGATTGCCCCTAAATTCCCCCCCTGCTGGCCTAGTTGCCCCCAACTGCCCCCCCCTGCCAGCCTTGTCACCCCCAACTGCCCCCCCCTGCTGGCCTGGTCACCCCTAACTGCCCCCCCCCCCGCCAGCCTGGTCGCCCCTTACTGCCCCCCCCTCTCCGTGCTGGCCTAGTCACCCCCAACTGCCCCCCACCCCTGCTGGCCTGGTCATCCCCAACTGCCCCACTGCCAGCCTGGTCACCCCACGCAGCCTGCTATTCAGTTGTTTGGTCGTCCCTCACTAACCCCCATGCCAGCCTTGTTGCCCCATGCAGCCTGTTGTTCGGTTGTCCATCTGGTTGTTTCGGTCATGACGGCCCCTGGCTTTTTATATATCAGGATGGTGTTTCTGTATTGAAATTATCACCAAGATAAAATATTGTGAAAATGCAAGGTAGTTCTTAAACAGGGAGTCATTTTTTGAATGTCCATGTAATTTGACATTTTCTTATTGATTATAATCAAAAGATTTCAGGGCATTTGGGAAAGTGTCAAAAAATAGCTGCTGAGCAGGAATAGTATAGAAAAAAGCAGGGTTTGTTAACTGGAATAAAGTAAGCCTATTTGGAATATGGAACTCAAAAATCCTAGCTCACTTACAGGCTGTCTGCCATGCCCTGTTCACATAGGGTACATTCCTGGGCAGGAATGTTAAGTCCTAAATAATTCTACCCAGAATGAGATAGAAACTGATAAAAATAACCCAACAGCTATGGCAGACCGAATGTCTTATCACACAGATCAGAAAGAAGTTTTGAAGCTCATCCCATTTAGTGGCTGTGTGATCTCAAATAAGAAACTTAACCCCTCCGAGCTTTCCTTGCCTCATCTCAAAATGATAACACATTGGGTGCCGCCTTACCCAATCCTTGTAAGGATCAATAAAATAGTGCATGGGAAGACATTTGTAAACTCTGAAGTGCTACATAAATGTATAATTGTTTTGTTTGTTTTGGAGGTCTGTGGCACCTAATCCTTGCCTCAACAAATGATCTCTTTGTTCTCAAGCTTGCTTTTGTCTTAGCTTACATTGGCTCAACATTTAATTTCTTACCCATGGAAGTTATTCCTTTAGATCTTGCTTCTGCCCAGCTCCTTCTTGGACTACTGGAACTTAATTACTTTTCTGACTTCCATTTGACTTAGCATTTAATTTTAGGCCTATGTTGAACCTGCCACCATAAGAACTGTGAGTGAAAGCTAAGGGCACACTCCCCTGCCAACTGTAATTTATCTCAGTAACATGCACTATTTGGAAAAAGAAAAAAAGAGAGGGTGGAACACAAGATAGAATGGAATTGCACTTCTTTTTCAGATAACTAAACCAACTCCTCATCTTTAAGACTTATTTGAAAGGAATTCCAATTTTTCCTCATGAAATAATGTAGAAACCATTATTCTTTTTGTTTGTCTCTCACTTAAGCACTGAGCCAAATGCATTTACAAACTAGAACTAGAAGGCATTCTTGTTTGCAAAGCACTTTGATAGAAAACCAGAGCTGATGGCTAATGGTAGGGGTAACAAGTTCTATGTACTAGTCTCTTCTTCATAAAAGAACTAGAGACCCAGTGCACAAAGTCGTGCATGGGTGGGGTCTGGCCAGCCAGGAGGAGGGGCTGCAGGCGGTTGGCCGGCCAGCCCCACCCCCCATCGGGGGAGAGGGGTTGATTGGGCATGGGGCCAGCCAGCCCTGCCTCCTGGTCGAACTCCCAGTCCAACCCCCAGTCAAGCGGACAATTTGCATATTAGCCTTTAATTATATAGGATATCCAATAGATATAGCACTTATTTTATGTCAAGGTCTTTAGATGTATTATCTATCTCATTTTCTCTTCACAACTATTAAGCCCATCTTACAGATGAGGAAACTGAGGCACAGAGAAATTAAGTGGTTTACACAGGTCAGATAGTGACAGAACTGGGATTCAAACTCCAGAGTCAGGCTATAGAGTGTATTGTTTTAACTCTATTATATTACTAATAATCATAATATTAATAGAAATTACACTATCTATTGTTACATACTAAATTACACCAAAACTTAGGGGCTTAAAATAGCTTCACAGATGTCTCTGGGTGAGGCACGTGGGTAGAGTTTAGCGAGGACCTCTGTTTCAGGGTCTTTCACAAGCTGTAATCAAGGTGTCATCTGTGGCTGCAGTCATTCCAGAGAATCCACTTCCAAGTTCACTCACCTGGTTGTTGACAGGATTTATATTTTTGCAGCCTTTTGGACAGAAGCTACCCTGATTCTGTGCCAAACTGGCAGTTTGCAAAAGTGTGCAAACTGGGAAGGCAATAGAGAGTCCAACAAAATGGAAGTCACAGTGTGTTTTAATGTATTCACAGAAGTGCCTTCTATCACTTTTGCCATATCCTACTCATTAGCAGCAAGTCACTACATCCAGCCACGCTCAAGGAGGTGGGGATCACTGGGAGTCATGTCAGCAGCTGCTTACCCTGTAATAACTAACAGTAGCTAATGTTTACAGAGGGCTTACTAGGTGTCAGGTAATGATCCAAATACTTTACATATATCAATTCATTTAATCCACACCACAAACCCCAATCAACAGATGCATTAATAACAGGGAGGGTCATGATTACACTTAGGGGTAGAAATAATGAAGAATGCCACTTTCCTGTATGCCAACAGAGATACTGTGTGTTAGAAAGCTTCAAAACTATGGTCACAAACTGACTTTACCACAACCACAATTCCCTTTAGGAATCTTTTGGCTTATTCACAGAAAAGGCCTTCTCCAGCTAACGGCAAACAGCACTTCCTCAACATAACTCCCCCTTTAGCTCTACTTGTCCTGGAGGTGGAGAAAAATAATTATACTAAATAAATAACTAATATTTAAAAATCACTATCTCTCATTCACATAATTTATAAAAATGAACACATTTTTATTCTAATAGTTTAGTTTTAAAAACAGAATTAATAAGAATCATCTTGTTGTTTTTTATGTGAAAAGCTAGCAAGGATTCAAAATATCCAAATGAATTACAGTTTTAATTTAATTCTATATTTGTGTAGATCCTGTTTCTCTTCAAAAAGCTGAGAGGTGCTGGCTCCCAGTTGGCCAACCTTAAAGAAAGATAAGAAAAGAAGCATTTCCTCTCAGAGATTCCAGGCTCCAGGGCACTGGGTGGAGGCGGGCCTGGATGCACTGATTGGCATGGATGTCTCTCTGGGCCCTGCCCTCCAAATGAGAGGCCTGGGGAAGAGGTAGAGTCCTTTAGGACAGGAGGGGCTGGAAGTTCTCTTTCCTATTTTTAATGGGGACTAAAGCAGTTGCTTATTATGAGAGCTATATGGAAGACATCCCAGATTCCTAGGCCACCGGGTGTGTGTCTATTTTCAAGCCTCTGATATTTACAATGACACATCCTTTAAACATCTAGAAGCCAGTTCCTGGTCAAGTTAAAAATATCCGCAAATGAATATAGATTCAAAACCCCAAATGAAGTATGAACAAATGAAATTCAACAGTTTGTTATTAAAAGAATAAGAAGAATAAGAATTATTTACCAAGAAAGGTAAATCCAGTAATGCAGGAAAGATTATCTATTAATAAATTAAGAATTTATCACATTAATAAATTAAAGAAGTAACACATCTCATTAGACATCAAAAGGTAGTTGCAAACTTTTGATAACTATTTATAATTTAAGAAAACTATCTCAGTCAGCTGGCATAGAGGAAGCTTATTTTACCATGACAAAGAATATCTAAATTTATATCATATTTAACAATGAAATCCTAGAAGAATTCCCAATAAAGTCAGAATTAGGGCAAGAATGCTCTTTATTGCATTATTTTTAAAGCACAGACATGAAAATTTAAGTGTTCAGCAATTGAGTATTAAATACACTTATAATGTGGATTACTATGCTGCCATTATAATCATATTGTATATGCATGTATACATTTGTATGCATGAGAACCATATACACAATGCATATAAATCTATACATATATATAGATATGTTTGTAAATAGAAAATATGTTTGAATATAATTGTGCACCGAAAGAGTTAAGAAAATAAATGCAAACTTAACAGTGGTACCTTGACAAGAGTGAAATTGGTAAAACTGAAGGATTCAAATGGAAAGGTTCTATGTAAAGAGAATCCTGTGTAAAAGAGTAATTCTGTACTGTTTAATTATTTTTACAAGAAATATATTTATGCAATATTTAAGCCAATTTTAAAAGACAAGTCAAAGAATACTGATAGTGAAGAAATGACATTTCTAACTGAAAAGCAACCATCCTATATAATAAAAGCGTAATATGCTGAGTGTCCCACTGTTCAACAGTTCGACCAGTCACTATGACGCACACTGACCACCAGGGAGCAGATGCTCCAACCAGTAAATTAGCTTGCTGCTGGGGTACAGCCAATCGGGACTGGGCAAGACAGTCCAGACATGCCCTAGAGCCCTCCCAAGTTCCCTCCCCAGCCCCAATCATGCACCCGTGGGGTCCCTCTGCCTGGCCTACGGGGATCAAGCCGAAACCACCTCTCGGACATCCCCCAAGGGGTCCCAGATTGCGAGAGGGCGCAGGCCAGACCGAGGGACCCAATCAGCACATGCCTCTAGTAAGTATAAGATATATTAATACATTAAAAAAAATAACCTAAATGATGCACCCTCAAATTTTGACTTTGGCTGTTACAGTTTTATGATAGAATTATGGATAATTTTTTCTTTTGCTTTTTTTTTTGTGTTCCAAATTCTCTCTATTAATTATATAATTATTTTGTAACTAGGTAAAAAATTAAAGGAAACTATGGTAATGTTTAATTTATAGATTACACTAGACAACTATTACAGAGTTTGTAGGAAAATCTTTTTATCTTAACCTAGTTTCTGAAAGGGTCATGATGCCTCCTAATTCTATCACAATCTTATAAAACTATTGGGAAAGCTAAATGCTTCCATTTTATTACAAAGCCAAGCTCCCTTTTCTGGGCTTGCTTAACTTGGTAATTTCTCTGAGGTTCCAAATCTTGGAATCATTCTTCCTTCCTTTCTCTCTTTTCTATATGGAGTAACTCATTAAGTTCTCTCAATGAGCCTTCCTCCAGTTGACACGGCTCTTTCCCATTTGAATCCCATACCATCCCCTGTTTTAGGCCTTCATTACCTCACACACAAACCACGGAGACATCTCATTGAGTCCCCTTGCCTGCCAGGTTTGTCCCCTCTATTTACACATCTCCCTGTCTTCACCTCATACCCTTCATTGCCTATATGCCCTCTTTATATCATCCAACTGCTCTATTCCTTGTTTCTCTAACTTGTCACATTCTCACCTCCATCCCTATGGGCTTGACATTGCTCCTTGCAATAGAATCTGTTGCTCCTTGCAATAGTATCTAAGTTCCACACTTTCTTCCCAACTGCCCCCATCCCCACCATGGTCTATCCTTCCTCTTCATCCCTTTATATATCCAATCCCTCATTTAGTACATATTTCTTAACCATCTACTGTATACCAGGTATTGGACTAAACACAGGGGTTACTGACTAATTTTCCAAATTAGTGACTGGACCACAAAGAGTTATGAAACTCTACTGACTGGACCACGAAAGTGATGAAACTCAAGTTCACAACATTATCTGTTTCAACCATATCTTATGTCCTCCAACAGCCATAGAGTTCTCTAAGAGCCCCTCATCTCTCTGCTTCCCTCTAACCCTATTCTCAAATCTTTCTTGTATTCAACAATTTGTACTTGCCTTATATATACACGAAGCTATATGCTAAATGATAGGAATGGAAAGGTGAATAAAACCTGCTTTTTACTTATTGAGAGCTAATTGGGGAAGATAGACAGGAAAAGAAATGCAATAGTGAGTAAAAGATACAAAAGTGCACAGAAGAACAAGAGAGTGTGTTTAATTCTACCCGGTAAGAATAAGAAAGCCTTCGCATATGAGGTAATGCTTGAGCTGATGGGAGGTAGAAAAGATGAGGAAGTATTTCCAGCAGTGCGAACAGTATTGCAAAGGTACAGAGCATTAAATGGCACAGTGTGTCAGGAAACCTCAGGTACTTTAGTATGAGGGGAGCACAGGGAGGCTGGAGAGCTGGGCTGGGGCCAGATCTTATTTTGCCTTGCGTTGCATTGAAGAAAATGAGTAAACACTAAGGAATTTTGAGCAATGAAGTAACATGATTAGATTTGTGTTTTGAAAAGTACCCCTGGTGGCCAGGTGGAAAATAGCTGGGGAGGGGTGGCCAACAGGGCCCAGGGTAGACAGAAAGTTGCTATAGTCTAGGAAGGTAATGAGAGCCAGGCAAGTAATAAAGTAGAGGAGTGGTGGTGGGGGATGGAGAGAAGGAAATGGTTTGAAGAGATATCAAAGAGGTGAAATCAGCAGGACTTATCTACGGTTGGGTATTAGAGAATGAGTAAGAGGAGAGATTAAACAGTGACTTCTGAGTTTCTGACTTGAGTTATCAGATTCCAAGCAGAAAACAGAGGAGGAGGAGGGTAATGCAGTAAGTTACAGTGGCCTGTTGGGTATTGAGGTAGAAGGTCTCAGAGGCTTTTGCATATACACAGGGGTAGGCAAAAATGAGGTTAATAATAATAAATACAATAATAAATAAATAAATAAAGCAAGAATAAACTCTTTTGCATATTCACAACTGTAAACCTACTTTTGCCAACCCCCTATATATATATACCGAGACTGACTCGACTTCAGGATTTTGTTTGGGTTAGAATTAGAGATTTGAAAGTTAGAGTATAAATAGTGGTCAAAATCATGAGAATGGGTAATGCTACCCCGAGGAAATATATACGATGAGAATGGGTATTAAGGACAGAGCTCTGAGGAACACAAACCAGGAGGAATCAGAGTAAGAGGAACCAGGACAGGGCCAGGGGAAGAACTGGTCAGAGAAGTAGGAGGGCAGCCGGAATAGGCGATTGTAGGAGTTTCCTATTATTCTTAACAAATTACAACTTTACTATTAAAACAACACAAATGTATTACCTTCACCATTCTGTAGGTTAGATGTCCAACATGTGTCTCACTGGTCTGAGGAGCCGGTGTCAGCAGAGCGGCATTCCCTTCTGGAGACTCTAAGGAAGAGCGTTTCCTTGCCTTTCCCAGTTCCTGGAGGCCACCTGCATTTTTTTGCCTTTTCATGCATCTTCACAGCCAGCAACGGAAGCACCAGCCTCTTACCTTTTGCCGTCACATCACCTTCTCTGACTCTCTTTCTCTCTACCTCCATCTTCTCATTTTAAGGACGCTTGTGATTATATTGGGCTCACCTGAATAATCTAGGCTACTCTCCCTATCAGCTGATTAGTCATCTTAATTCCATCTGCAACTTTAATTCCTCTTTGCCATGTAACCCACCATCTTTATAGGTTCTAGCTGTCATCTCAGAAACCAATCAACCAAAGGAATTAAAGGCATAGAGGTGGATGTTGATCATCTTAGATAAATGATTCAATCTCTCTTTCTGCCTCTGTTTATCTACAAAATGGAGATAATAATGGTACCTACCTTATAGGGTTGTTATAGGATTACATGAGCTAATATTATGAAGCACATTGAACCGTGTCTAGCTTCTAATATTTTTCAAAAAGCAATTAGAGAGATAGTGGGTTTGGCTCAGTGGATAGAGCGTCAGCCCGAGGAATGAAGGGTCCCAAGTTTGATTTCGGTCAAGGATACGTACCTTGGTTGCAGGCTTGATCCCTGCCGTTGGTCAGGGCTTCGAAAGGCAAACAATCGATGTGTCTCTCTCACATCAATGTTTTTCTCTCTCTGTCTCTCCTCCTCCCTTCCACTCTCTAAAAATCAATGGAGAAATATCTTTGGGTGAGGATTAACAACAACGAAAAGCAATTAGAGAGATTACATAAGGCAAGGGTTAAAACTGGCCATTAGGTTTGTTAATTCGGCAATTAGTGGTCTTCATTGCAATTTCAGGATATGGTGATTACAGTCTAACTAGAGGCCCATTGCATGAATTTGTGCACATGTGGGGTCCTTTGGCCTGGCTGGCAATCAGGGCCGATCGGGGCCATCTTGCCCAGTCCAGGGGGAAGGACCATGGGAGGTTGGCCAGCTGCAGGAGGTTGGCTGTGGGAGTGCACTGACCACCAGGGGGCAGCTCCTGTGTTGAGCATCTGCCCCCTGGTGGTCAGTGTGTGTCATAGCGACCAGTCGACTGGTTGTTCGGTAGACCGGTCATAATGGTCGCTTAGGCTTTTATATATAGAGATTACAGTCAGATAAAGGTGAGAAATTGGAGAGCAGGAGTAAATACAATTATTTTGAAGAACTGTTTAGGAATGTAAGGAATAGGGGGCTGGGACAGTCTTAGCTATATGGGGATAGGTAGTTATAAGAGATTTGAACACATTTCCATGCTATGGGGAAGGGGCTAGTAGATAGAAAGACTAAATATATTAGGGAGGGAATAACTGATGTTGAAAAAAATCCCAGAGGAGATGGAATAGATGTGATCAACAGCTCAGATGTGGGAGTTAACTTTGGACAGGAGAAGAAACAATTAATTCTCTGGGTCTAGAGGGAAAATTATGAGGGTAAATCCCAGGAATTAAATATAGTTCCTTTTCTTGGTTGCTATCAGAAGGAATTACTCACAGGCCTCCACCTGAGGCTGGGACACCAAAACCAGAGCTTTTCCTTCATCATCCAATAGCAGATGCCACACATTATCAAGAGAGTTTATCTCCTTCCACGGATGTTTCCATTGAGTCTGTGAGTGTTCAAGTTAGAATCAGCAAGCAAAAATCCCAGTTCTTTCAGGGGGGTTAATTTCACAAACAATACCTGTCCCTTTCAAAAGTTGTCTCTGACTTGATGGTTGAAGAGGGGAGGGGAATTGAGGGGCTGGGTGAAAAAGGTGAAGGGATTAACAAATACAAATTGGTAGTTACAGAATAGTCACTGAGATGTAAATTATGGCATAGGTTATATAGTCAATAATCCTATCTAATAAAGAAGGGATATGCTAATTGACCATCATGCCCTCACAAGATAGCGGCACCCACAGCCAATAAAGAGGGAATTGGCTGCCATGCCCTCACAAGATGGCGGCGCCCTGTCCCCTCAGCTCCGCCTCATCCAGCCTCAGTCCCCCAGTCCCCTCAGCCCCGCCTCATCCAGCTGGAGTCTCCCAGTCCCCTCAGCCCTGCCTCATCCAGCCAGAGTCCCCTAGTCCCCTCAGCCCCGCCTCATCCAGCTGGAGTCCCCCAGTCCCCTCAGCCCCGCCTCATCCAGCCTCAGTCCCCCAGTCCCCTCAGCCCCGCCTCATCCAGCTGGAGTCCCCCAGTCCCCTCAGCCCCGTCTCATCCAGCCTCAGTCCCCCAGTCCCCTCAGCCCCGCCTCATCCAGCTGGAGTCCCTCAGTCCCCTCAGCCCCGTCTCATCCAGCCTCAGTTCCCTAGTCCCCTCAGCCCCGCCTCATCCAGTCCCTGCAGCATCCAGCCTCATCCAGCCAGAGTCCCCCAGTCCCCTCAGCCCTGCCTCATCCAGCCTCAGTCCCCCAGTCCCCTCAGCCCCGTCTCATCCAGCCTCAGTCCCCCAGTCCCCTCAGCCCCGCCTCACCCAGTCCCTGCAGCATCCAGCCTCATCCAGCCTCAGTCCCCCAGTCACCTCAGCCCTGCCTCATCCACCCTCAGTCCCCTAGTCCCCTCAGCCCCGTCTCATCCAGCCTCAGTCCCCCAGTCCCCTCAGCCCTGTCTCATCCAGCCTCAGTCCCCCAGTCCCCTCAGCCCCGCCTCACCCAGTCCCCACAGCATCCAGCTTCATCCAGCCTCAGTCCCCCAGTCACCTCAGCCCTGCCTCATCCAGCCTCAGTCCCCCAGTCCCCTCAGCCCCGCAGGGGAAGGCAGTTGGAGGTGATTGGGCTGGCAGGGGAGGGCAGCTGGGGACGATCATGCTGGCAGGGGAATGGTTAGGGGGCTATCAGGCTGGTAGGCAGAGTGTTTAGAGGCAATCAGGCAGGCAGGCAGGCGAGTGGTTAGGAGCCAGCAGTCCTGGATTGTGAAAGGGATGTCGTACTGATGGTTTAGGCCCAATCCCACAGCGATCTAAACCGGCAGTCGGACATCCCCCGAGGGGTCCCAGATTGGAGAGGGTGCAGGCTGGGCTGAGGGATACCGCCCCCCCCCCCCCCCCCCGCCCCGCTGCATGCACAAATGTCATGAACTGGGCCTCTATTATCATAACTATCTATGGGACCAGGTGGGTACTTGAAATATAGGGGGTACTAATCTGTAAATCACATGATTGCCTAAGCACTGTGATGTACATATGAAATTAATAAAGAATAATAAATATTTTTTTAAAAAGATGCCTCTGACCAAGGCATGTATGCTACACTGCTCCTCACCACTATTTTGTCCCTATTTTTCTGATAGAAAAATGAAGACAAAGGACACCAGTCCAATTACGCATAACTTCATGCTAACAAAACATGCCTTCTTTATTTATTTTTAACATTTTATCATGGAAATTTTCACACACACTAAAATCAAGAGAATAACATAATAACCCCCATCCCATGTACCTATCACTTCAATAATTACAACCTACGGCCAATTTTGTTTCATCTATACTCCCCCCCGCAATCCTACCTCCACCCCCTCATATTTTAAAGCAAATAAGCTTCCTTAAAAAAAAAAAGTACTTTTATACTTAGTAATTGCATACTTCATAAACCTATCTTTCTTCCATCACATCACCAAGGCACAAAATATAGTATGGCACCACTTTATACAAATTGAAACAGCACAAAAGAAATACTAATCAAGTCTTATTTTAGATGCAAATTTAAAAATAATTTAAATTTTTTTTTAAGAATTGTGTAATTATTAAAAACTGCATAATTGCTGGTAGGCAAGTAAATATGTTTCATGTTTTGGTCACCACGACTGCTCAACAGAAGTGCCTATCCTTGATACACTATGAACACTTCATTTATATGGTTTGGAATTGAATAATTTGGTGACTATTTTGCTGCTTAGCATTCCTCATTACTTTAATGAAAACTTGTTTTTAATTGCCCATACAATGCCATCTGATGCTGGTGCTTGAAAGCTTACTCCCACATCAATAACTTTGGAATAGAAGTTAAACGTGATAAATTGCTCTGAAGAAGGCCAAACTCTACAACAACTAATATTGTTCATTTGGAAGAGGGCACACTGCAAACTATTAGAAATGCTGCTGAGACACGCAAATGGAGCAGATACATCTTTAATCTTTAAAAATCCTCGAGTATCTGGGCAAGGATAATGGGAAAAAACAATACTGGTGACTCAGCTACAAGATCAATATCACTGTAATAGATTTATAAGCTCTGAAAAAGTATTCCCCACTACCACCACCACCACCACTTACTTTCCATTTATTCCTATCGGGATGCTATATCTTCAAGAATGTATCACTGCATAAAATGCAAGTGTCCTGCTCTCAAAATTAATGCAGAAACCTGAGTACATCATTATTCAACACTAAATTATAGTATCTTTAAGGCAATCAAAATAAGAAAAGGAAAAGATTAAAAATTTTATTTTTAATTAAAATACTTCGTACCAACTTCACGGGCCAACCTTCCTAACAGCTCAGTGTAACCCTGTGACTAAGTTCTGGCCAATGGGATGTAAATAAAAGTGTTACCTGGCAGTTTATAGGACCCTTTCTATAAAAGATAGTTGGTGTCTTTTAAACAAGTGATATTGAGAAAACTAGGTTTCTACATACAAAAGAATAAAATTGGATTCTTATCTAACACCATATACAAAAATTCATTCAATATGGATCAAAGACCTAAATATAAGGTGTAAAACTATAAAACTCTTAGAAGAAAATATAGGAAGAAAGCTTCATGACATTGGATTTGGCAGTGATTTATTGGATGCGACATAAAAAGTACAATCAACAGAAGAAAAAAAAGATAAATTTCATTATACCAAAATTAAAAACTTTTATGCATGAAAGGACACTTTCAACAATGTGGAACAGCCACCCATAGAATGGGGGAAATATTTGCAAATCATATATCTAATTAGGAGTTATACGCAGAATTTATAAAGAACTCTTACAATTCAACAACAACAAAATCCAATTAAAAAATAAACAAAGGAGTTAAACAGACATTTTCCAAAGAAAATATATAAATGGCCAGTAAGTGCATGAAAAGATACTCAACATCACTAATCATTAGGGAAATGTAAATCAAAACCACAATAAAATACTACCTTATGAGCATTAAAATGGCTCTTCTGAAAAACACAAACAGAAAATAACAAATGTCAGTGAAGATGTGGAGAAATAGGAATCCTTGTACATTGCTGATGGGAATGTAAAATGGTACAGCCTCTAAGGAAAACGGAATTGCCATTCCTCAAAAAGTTAAAAAATAGAATTACCAGATAATTCACCAATTCCACTTGTGGCTATATACCTAAAAGAATTAAAAGCAGGGACCCAAATACATATTTGGACACCCATGTTTCATAACAGCATTATTGACAAGAGCCAAAAGGTAAAAGCAACCCAAGTGTCTATCTCCGAGTAAATGGAAAAACAAAATCAAAATGTAGTAGCTTATTCATCCTTTAAAAGTAAGGAAATTCTGACACATACTTTGACAAGAACCTTGAAAGCATTATGCTAAGTGAAATAAGCTAGTCACAAAATAACAAATATTGTTTTATTCCATTCATACGAGATATGTAGAGTAGCAAATTCATAGAGATAGAAAATAGAATAGTGGTTGCCAGGAACTGGGGGGAGTAGGAAATGGGGAGTTATTTTTTAATGGGCACAAAGTTCCTGTTTAAGAAGATGGAAAAGTAATTCTGGAGATGGATGATAGTGATAGTTGCACAAAAATGTGAATGTACTTGATGTCACTAAAGTAACCATACATTTAAAAGTTGTTAAAATGATGAATTTTATGTTATGTGTATTTTACCACAGACATTAAAAAATGTTGGTAAACCCTTTGTCCTCTCTTCTTTGTTCATTTCTCCTTCCTGCTGGCTGGAATACAGAAGTGATGGCTGGATCTGGAACAGTCTCCTTGGACCTCACAAGCTGTGTCTTGCACAAGTCTAAGGGTTACCATTTACATAGAATGTATAGATCCTATATAATAAAGATGTAATATGCAAATGGTCGTTACGCCGTGAAGCGTAAGGACCGACGGCGTAACAATCAGATCATGGATCAGCAGGAGGGTGGGGCAGCAAGCTACAAGCGGGCAGCGGAGAGCTACAGGAGGGCAGGGCAGTGGGCAGAGAGCTACTGGAGGATGGCAGCGAGCTACTGGCGCACGGATTCGTGCGCAGGGCTACTAGTATTTACATAAAAGAGAAATATTCTGTCTCATTGAACTACTGTTCTTTTAGATTTGTTACTTGTAAACAAACCTAATTCTAACTGATATACCGTAATAGGTTTTATATATATGTATATCTTATAACCCAAGTATTCATGAGCAATAACCATCTAAGTCCAGAGGCATATGGACTATTACAATAAAGTGAACAAATTCCAAATGTGTGCTCAATGCTGAACATCAGACGATTAAGGCAGGAGAAAAGAGCAATATTTTTAAAATCCAATTTTTTAATTTATTTAGTTATCACAATAATTACCTTATAGTGATAAATGTTGTAAAAAAATATGGAATGGTTCATTAATAGAGGCCTGGAACACTGTTAGAAAAGAAGAAGGCAAATGTATATAAAAACAAATGTCAGAACTGCCTGTATTGTATGGTCCCATTTATATATATAAAAAAATAAAGCTGACATATGTGCTTGCACGTGTGGGAAAGAGACGTAACAATAGCTAACATTTATTAAACATGCCTCTGTCCTAAGAGCTTCTCCTAATTATCTCCATAACTTCTCAGAACATTTCTGGGAGGTATGGAACTTCATTATCCTTGTTTTACAGCTGAGAAAATTGAGCACAGATTTCATAGGATACCTTGTCCACACAAAAATTAAATGTTGGAGCCAGAATACTAAGCATTGCTACCTCTAGGGGTGATGGTAATTGGAAATTATAGTGAGGGTAATGGTTACACTCTTTAATTCAGTATTTTTTTTTTATTATGAGCATGTATAAAATTTAAAATAAATATTTGGGGATATGAGGAGAAATGCCAGAGAAACGTAAATTAATGAAACCATGGTTATACCCTAGAGAATGAAACAGGGTTGAATTCAGCACACATATTTAAGATTTCTGCAAAGGAAATAAAAAGGGATCAATAGAAACTTAAAAAATGTAGTCTATGTCAAAACTCTGGGTGATAACTCTTAATACATTTAGTCCAAGCAGATAGTACTATATAATGCAACATTTGTCAGCCAGTACTTGGACATTGAACACTGCTTGGCCACCATAAAAAAAATAAACACTATTTTTTTTTAATTTCTTTATTGATTAAGGTGTCACATATTTGTCCTCATCCCCCCATTCTCATCCCACACCCCTCCCCACGGATGCCCCAACCCCCTGTTGAACTTAACCGTTGGATAGGTTCATATGCATGCACACAAGTCCTTTGGTTCATCTCTCCCCCCTCCCCCAACCTTCCCTATCCTCCCTCTGAGGCCCGATAGTCCGATCGATGCCTCCTTGTTTCTGGTTCTGTTCTTGTTCATCAGTCTATGTTGTTCATCATTTCCCCTAGATGAGCGAGATCATGTGTCACTAGAGATATACTTATAAGAACTGAATGTGAGACGAGCAATAATAGTTATGCTGACAGGCAGATGAATCAGTCTGTAGTGAGTTTCTTTCTGGACCAACAGTTCTTTAGAGACCCAATTTCAATGTCCACCAGTTCATTATGTGTACATGTCAGCACTGACCCCTCAGCTCTGGATGGTGGACAAATGGTGATAACGGAGCTCCGACTCCCTCTGGTTTGGTCTCGGCCGGACCCAGGGGCACAGCTTCACCCGGACTCAGGTGAAAGTGGCCTCACCCAGACCCAGGGGCGCGTGGCCTCTCCCAGACCCAGGGGCGCGTGGCCTCACCCAGAGCTAGGTGCGCGCGGCCTCACCCGGACCCGGGACCCAGCCTCACCCGGATCCAGGGACACATGGCCTCACCTGGACCCGGGGGCGCGTGGCCTCTCCCAGACCCAGGGGCGCGTGGCCTCACCCGGACCTAGGTGCGCGAGGCCTCACCCAGATCCAGGGACACATGGCCTCACCTGGACCCGGGAGTGCGTGGCCTCTCCCAGACCCAGGGGCGCATGGCCTCACCCGGACCTAGGTGCGCGAGGCCTCACCCGGATCCAGGGACACATGGCCTCACCTGTACCCGGGGGTGCGTGGCCTCTCCCAGACCCAGGGGCGCGTGGCCTCACCCAGACCTAGGTGCGCGAGGCCTCACCCGGATCCAGGGACACATGGCCTCACCTGTACCCGGGGGCGCATGGCCTCTCCCAGACCCAGGGGCGCATGGCCTCACCCGGACCTAGGTGCGCGAGGCCTCACCCGGATCCAGGGACACATGGCCTCACCTGGACCCGGGGGCGTGTGGCCTAAAATAAACACTATTTTATACCTTGCCCAGAGACACAAAAGAATAAAAAGTAAAAATTAGATTAGTGATGGAATTAAAATATCAGATTACACCTGCTGTTGTAGGGGCTGAATCCACCCCCAACTCTGGTGAATTGTAGCACACTCTGTGATGCCCACGCCTTTTGCTGTGCTCTGCCTTCCACTCTCAGTGTCTGAATCTTCGCCCCTGAAAGCTCCTTCACTCCACCCCATCCCAGCACCACCAAAATCCCCAGCCCTTACTTCCAGCAGGCCAGGGTGCCAAGAAATCTACACTCCCACGCCCACCCAGCAGCTCTCATCCAGGAGTTGTTATATAAATACTAGTTTCCTCCCCCCTCGGTTGGGATCATTCTGAGGCATGTTTTTTGAACTATTTCCAAGTTTCCCCATGGAATTAAGCTCCAGCCACTCCTTAGAGTAGCTAACATAATAATGCACCCTTTATTAGCCCTCTTCCTTCCTGGTATCACTTCCTCACTTTCCTGCCCTATTGTTTTCTCCACTTCACAAATAAACGCTCACTCTCAGTCCTTAACTTGGAGTCTGCTTCTGGGAGAACCCATTTATGATTGGGGGCAGAGGGGACGGGATCTTCATTTATATTGCAATCTATGTGAGTAACACCCCCTGGAGTGATGCATTGCTCAACCTGTAAATATATTAGCCTTCATGTCCTCAGCAGCCAGAACAAGAAAGAAGATGAAAAAATGCCATGCTCTCATCATGATTATGATAAATGCAACCTGAAAGTCACTGTTTTTCAAAGAAACAAAAAAAGTAAGAGGGCTTTAAAAGAGCAGCTGGCATGATTCAGTGGTTGAGTGTTGGCCTATGAACAAGAAAGTCATAGTGCAATTCCTGGTCATGGGACATGCATGGGTTGCGTCCTCGGATTCCCAGTGCGGGGCGTACAGCAGGCAATAAATCAATGATTCTCTCTAATCATTGATGTTTCTATCTCTCTTCCTCTCCCTTCCTCTCTGAAATCAATAAAAAAAAATGTATTTTTTAAAAAAGACTAAAGAATTATAACAAACTAGAGGCCTGGTGTACGGATTTGTGCACCGGTGGGGTTCCTAGACATGGCCTGAGGGGATCAGTGGACCTCCGTGCCATCACAGCCTGGCCTTACCCGCCAGGTCATGGGGCTCCAGCCCCCTGTTCAAGTCAATCCAGTACAGCACAAAGAAGTGTGGGAAGCGGCAGGCGGCTGGGGAGGAGCCTGAGCCTGGGCTGGACGTTACACTGCTCCTGCTCATCCCGCCCCGCTGCGCCTGCTGCTACCACTGCTCGGGGGTGCAGGGGGAATGTCCACGGGAGAGGTTCACACCGCCACAGCTGCACTTGCCAGCCATGAGCCCAGTCTTCTGGTGCCCATCTGTCAGCTGAGCAGCACTCCTGTTGTGGGAGTGCACTGACCACCAGGGGGGCAGCTCCTGTGTTGAGCATCTGCCCCCTAGTGGTCAATGCACATCATAGCTACTGCTGGTCATTTGGTCGCTTAGGCTTTTATATACAGTAGGTCCTCGGGTTACGTTGGAGATCTGTTCCTATGGTGCGACTGAACGTGATTTTCACTGTAAGTTGGAACCCTCCTACATAAGCACCTATGTCACTCACATGGAGCACATACACAGCAGTAATAAAGTGAAACAGTAAAAAAATTTTAAAAGAAATATAACAATTCCTGACCTTTACTTGTGTAAATAAATAATAAAAAACATAAAGCACATATGTACATATGTTGAAATGATGGAACTTTTTTTTAAATAAATAAATGGGAGATGGCGACGTAACCACAAAATGATGTACATCGAGTCCGACCAAGGATTGCCTGTATATATTAGCAGATAAGGAAAAAGAATCCATTGGAAACCCAGCAGGAAGATCAATCGTAGCATTGTTATCTGTGCAGTATTCATTGAGCACTTATTTACAACTGTGCAACTGGCACTATAATTTAAATTATAACTGGCACTATGTTTAAATTCTTGAACCCTGGCAAGTGTTGCTCAGTGGTTAGTCGACACGCACACAGAAGGGTTGTGTGTTTGATTATGGCCAAGGACACATGGGGTACAGGTTCAACCCGGCCCAGTTGGGCACACGTGGAATGCAACCAGTACATGTGTCTCTTTCACATCGATGTTTCTCTCTCTCTCTCTCTTTTTCCTCCCCTCCCTTCCACTCTCTCAAAAATCAATCGAAAAAAGTACCCTTGGGTGAAGATTAATTTTAAAAATTCTTGGGTTTAGGACAAAAAAAACAAAACAAACAAAAAGCATTTAAACAGTTAAATCCTATCTAAATCTTAACTTTGCAAAAGCTATTTCGTTCATCAGGATGAAGGTCAGTAATGGATTTTCACACTGGCTGGCCCTCTATACTACACTCTAAAAAATGCAAAAATATTTGAAATTCATATGTCTTATAGGATCATAATGAGGACTCTAATGTTTTAAATGTAATATTTTGGAAGAATTTTTTCAAACACAGAAAATAAAGTCAATCGATGTACAAATAAAAGAATCCCACCAGATAGCAGAATCTATTAGATACCTGCTGATTTATGCATTTAATAAATACTAGGCACCTATTCCTAGCCACCTACTCCAGGTGTAGCATTGTGCTGGGGTGCTGTGAAGAATATAAACTTCATAAAATTATTTAGAATTGGTGGTGTTTTGTTAGGAATAATAACACTGTAGAGCCTCTTTCTTAGAAATTATTCAAGCCAGATCAGCAGGCCAGATCCTTACTTTTAAGAGAAATCAATTACTCTTTATATCCCTATAAAATGTAATGTGGAAATCATATCAAATACTGTATTTATATGTTTTTCTAGGTCTCTATAGATTGAAAATAAAAAATTGTTTTCTATCATATATCTTTAATACATCAACTCCCTTTCAAATCCCACAGGTCTAACATGATGATGTGTTCCATACTTGACATCATCAAGGGTTATAATGAGAGTAGAAGGAGCAGATTTAGTATCATTAGTTTGTGAGACTGGGCACCAACTGGCCATTTTCAATGACTTTTCCTCCAACTTTTTTTGAGTCTGTGGGAAAAGGAGAAAAATTTCCTTCATTGCAGCCAGTTTGGGGGCTGTGTAGTAGTGCATGCTCTCCTGCAAAATATCACGTTGCTACTTTGATGGATTCCTTCAAATGTCAAACCACTGGTAAGGAAAGAGCCAGAGAAATAAGTAAAAGATCATAATAAGTTCCAGTCAACATGGTGGCATAGATAAACACAGCACTTGCCGCCTCCCACAACCACATAAAAATTAGAACTAAAATTCAGAACATCCATCATTCAGAACCACCTGAAATCTGGTTGAAAGGAAGACCTACAACTAGGGAATTAAATAAAAAATACCTGGAGACTGGTAGAAGGGGCAGAGACACGGGGTGGAATTGCAAAGCTGCCTGGTCCCACAGGCATGTGTGGCAGTTTAAAATCAGGAGAAATATCTTGGCAGTGGAGGTTTCCCTGAGGAGCAAGGGGTTCCAGCCCCACACCAGGCTCCCTACACCAGGAAGAGAAGTCCCCACAACTTCTGGCTGTAAAAACCAGTGGGGATTGTGGCTGAGTGACAGGGAGGTTGCTGGAGCCCCAGGCAGCTCCTCTTAAAGGGCCCACACATTGACTCACTCCCTCTGAGTTCCAATGCTGGGGCAGCAACTAGAAAGGAACCTGGGACATTCAGGAAGAAATTAACTTGTCTGGAATCAGGGCAAGAGTTGGACGAGAAGCTTTCTCCCAGACAGAAGTGCTGGCAGAGGCCATTGTTCTTTTGCTGAGCCCTCCCTGCCATAGAGTCAACAAGCAGTTGCCATATGTATCTGAATCTCCATCAACCTGGTTCACGTTTTTCACTCTACCCTAGTGATTTCCTGAGACCCCATCCTTCCCTTCTTGTAGGCTTAACTAAGCCATTTCCAGTGGCTTTTCCATACAACTGGTCTCTCTTACCTCATGCTTTGAACTTTCCTAATATCTGTCAAAAAAGCAGCAGCTGGCATCAGCGTGCCCTATACCTCTCAATAAGTGGGCCCAGGACTGGCACTAATGGCAGCCCACCTTGGTTTATACCTTGGCCTCTCCTGGGCATCTCCAAGCCCAGCACAAGTAGCAGCCATCTTCAAATTGCTTTGTAGCTCATGGGTGGTGGCCCTGGGGCAGGGCACAGGGAGTGGCTGACTTTGCACTTCCTGGGAGCATCCAGAGCCACTGCATGCAGTGGTCAGCTTCAACCATACTGGCTTAAAACCCTACCATCTCCCTGAGTGACATACACCAGGGGTGGGCCCAGTGAGCACCAAAGATCCACTGAAGCAAGTCCTGGGGTTAACTCCTGCATAGCAGCTCTTCCGCTGTAGTCATAGCCAATCCTCACAATTGACTGGCCTGTGGGTCAATCCCTCCCAGTGATGCCAACATCAATCAAGGCTTAATTGCAATAGGACAGTGCACACAGCTCACACAGGGGTGCACCTGGAGAGTCCAGCTCAGGTCACTGGGGAGATTGAGCCACTGGGCCCTACAGGACACCTACTACACAAGGCCACTCTACTGAGTCTGGGAGACATAACAGATGTACCTAATACATAGAAACAATCATAGGGAAGCAGCCAAAATGTGGAAACAAAGAAACATGTCACAGGAGAAATCTCCAGAAAAAGAACTAAATGAAATGGAAGCAAGCAAACTACCAGATACAGAGTTCAAAACAATGGTTATAAAGATGCTCAAAGAACTTACTGATTATTTTAAGGAACTTAGTAAGAACTTCAAGGAACTTGAGAACATCAACATAAAAAAGGACCAGTCAAAAATGCAAGATCCCCTAACTGAAATAAAGAATAATTTATAGGGGCCTTAGCTGGTTTGGCTGAGTGGATAGAGCATCACCCTGCAGACTGAAAGGTCCCGAGTTCAATTCTGGTCAAGTGTACATACCTCGGTTGCAGGCGCCTGGTCAGGGCATGTGCAGGAGGCAACCAATCAATGTGTCTCTCTCACATTGATGTTTCTCTCTGTCTTTCCCTTTCTCTTCCACTCTCTAAAAATCAATGGAAAAATATCCTTGGGTGAGGATTAAAAAAGATAACAATAATTTATAGGGAATCAACAGTAGAGTAGAGGACAACGAGGAGAATCAAATCAGCAATTTTGAATATGAGGAAGCAAAAAACACCCAATCAAAAGAGCAAAAGAAAAAAATAATCCAAAAGTATGAAGATAGTGTAAGGAGCCTCTGGGACAACTTCAGTTGTACCGATGTTTGCATTATAGGTGTGCCATGAGGAGAAAAGAGAGAATAAGAAATTGAAAACCCATTTGAAAAAATGACAAAAAATTTCCCTTACCTGCTGAAATGAATAGATGTACAAGTCTAGGAAGCACAGAGAGTCCCAAACAAGAGGAACCCAAAGAGGCCCACATCAAGACACATCATAATTAAAATGACAAGGGTTAAAGACAAAGAGAGAATCTTAAAAGCATCAAGAGAAAAGCAGTTAATTACCTACAAGGGAGTTCCTGTACAACTGTCAGCTGATTTCTCAACAGAAACTTTGCAGGCCAGAAGGGAGTGGCAAGAAATACACAAAGTGATAAAAAAACAAGGACTTACAACCAAGATTACTCTACCCAGCAAAGCTATCATTTAGTATTGAAGGTCGGATAAAGAGCTTTCCAGACAAGAAAAAACTAAAGGAGTTCATCACCACCAAACCAGTATTACATGAAATGTTAAAGGGCCTTCTTTAAGAAGAAGAAGAAAAAAAGATAAAAAATATGAACAATAAAATGTCAAATACATACCTATCAAAAATTGAATCTAAAAATTAAAACAAATGAACAAACAGAAAAGAAACAGACTCATAGATACAGAGAACATTTTGATGTTTTTATGGGAGGGGATGTGGAGGGATGGGTGAAAAGGGAGAAGGGATTTAGAAGTACAAATTAGTTATAGCCCATGGACAGGTGAAGGCCTGGGATGGTGTGGGAAATGGGTGGAGGGGGGCAAAGATGGGAAAATGGGGGACACCTGTAATACTCTCATCAATAAAATAGAATTTTTAAAAAATCATAAAAATGGTTTAGGTTTTCTAATAATACCTTACAGGATGAGTGTGTGTGTTTGCGCGCACGCGCACGCGTGCACACACACAGATGTATTGAAACATTTTTAAACTTTCTTGGATAGACATTAAGTTAATTTTTATTAAAATAGTGTGTATCAGAACTTGACTCTGAATATCTTCTTTGGGGGGGTTATTTTGTTGTTTTATAAAAAATGGTATCTTTATTCAGGGAGGCAAGACATATAATACAAGCTCTAAAAAATTAATATTTATTGAGCATTGCCTTAGTTTCATATGTAAAGACCTATATATTAAAATTCTGTTTCAACTAAAATAATAGTACTGAACTGTGGGTTTATTATATATATAGACCTAAATAATATATGTTTAATATGCATGTAAGAGAAAACATGTTCAACAATAATATAAAAGTCTAGAGGGGAGAAATGAAAGTATACTATTTATTTTAATATATTTTATTGATTTTTTACAGAGAGAAAGGGAGAGGGATAGAGAGCTAGAAACATCGATGAGAGAGAAACATCGACCAGCTGCCTCCTGCACACACCCCACCGGGGATGTGCCCGCAACCAATGTACATGCCCTTGACCAGAATCTAACCTGGGACCCCCCAGTCCGCAGACCGACGCTCTATCCACTGAGCCAAACCCGTTTCGGCGAAAGTATACTATTTTGAGGTCCTCAATTTATTATTCCCCAAGGGAATAATAGTAAATAATTTTACTGATATTATACTGACTCTAGAAAAATCCTAATTTTGGAGAAACTTTACTTGCCATTGACTCTTTAAAGTTGGGAAGAAGGACATTTATGGTAATCCTGAAATAGAACTGAAATCTATCCTATTAAAATGACATTGTGTAACACTTCAACTTCAAATACTGGCCCACATTTTATTAACAACTGCACACACTAAAATATGAGGAAATACCAAGGAATTAGCCTTGCACATTTAGCTCACACAAAGAGGCTTAAGGAAAGTAAGGTATAAAAACCTGCCTGTTCCCCAAAGTTCCTCCTAGCCAGTTGAAAGTATGACACTGCCTTTGTTAAAATAGAAGCAGAGGAAGACAGCTCCTCGCCATGTCATGCTTCCACTTTAAATGAAAGGACCTGAGGTGCTTGGCAGTGTTGGCTACCAGGATGCAAATCCCAGTTTCATTTTATGGGAATGACATTAGGCAAAATACTTAAACATCTCTGAGCCCTATATCCTCATCTGTAAAATGGGGGAAACTACAGTATCTCATTCATAGGGTTGTTGTCAGGATTCAATGAGGAGATTAATGTAAAGTACACAACACAGTGCCTGGCATATAGTAAGTGTGCAATAAATATTAACTTTGGTTACTCTGTTTTTTTGTACAGGCGTCCAGATTTGATGGAGAGACAAAAAAATCTCTGATGTAGAAAAAAAAGTTCGGTATAAAAATATTACAAAAAATTTACAGGATCAATGATGACAAAACTTTTAGTCACAGTTTTCAAAGTTGACTATTTTATGTCCTACTAATTAAACCCTTCAACCAAAAACTTAAATATAAAGAAAGAGAAGTAAGGCATAGCAAAGTTAATAGTAAAACCGGTACTATGAAACTCTTCATGCTGTCTTTACAATTATACTCTATAAGGAAAGGCAAAGAACTTTATACCAGGGTTTGGCAAAAGTAGGTTCACATTTGTTCATATGGAAAATAACACAATAATTAGCAAACTAGTAGCCCGTTTGCACGAAGATTCGTGCAATAGACCTTCATTCACCTGGCTGCCTGCACCAGTTTTCTGCCGGCACCGGGGACCCAGGCCTTGGCTGTGGCCACCGCCTTCTGCCTTCTTTCAGGGTCTGGGCTTGGCCCTGGGTGGTGGCCTTGGGCTCGGCTGCACCCAGCGTCCCTGCGACCCGATTGCAGGAGCTGACCCCCAGTGGTCTCCTGCGATCCTTGCTGGCGCTCAAGGCCGGGAAAGCCTCGGGCGGCTTTCCGGGCCTTGGACTCGGCCACACCCAGCGTCCCTGCAACGGTTTCCTGGTGGGCGTGGTTGATGGGCGTGGCTTGGGCGTAGCGAATGTGTGGTCAATTTGCATATTTGTCTATTATAAGGTAAGATAATAATACAAGAATAAACTCTGTTCTGCATACTCACAACTGTAAAGCTACTTTTGCCCCACCCTTTTTGTCATTGTTGTTGTTAATCCTCACCTGAAGACATTTTTCCATTGATTTTTTTAGAGAGAGTGGAAGGGAAGGGGAGAGACGGAGAGAGAGAGAGATATTGATGTGAGAAAGACACATCAATTGGTTGCCTCCCGCTGAATGGAATTGAACTGAACCTGGGACCCTTCAGTCTGTAGGCCAAAGCTCTATACACTGAGCCAAACTGGCTAGGCCCCACCGGTATTTTTTTAGGCAACCTGTCTATCATTGAATTGTTACATTTGTCTCATTCAATAAACATTTATTGAGAATTATTAAGTGCAAAGCAAAATTCCAGGTGCTGGAGAAAATCCAGGCAAAAAGTTGACTTTGGGTATGGACATACAATGCAATATACAGATCATGTATCATGGAAGTTTACACTTGAAACCTATATGATCCTATTAATAAATGTTACCCCAATAAATTTAATTTAACAAAATGTAAAGGAATTTGCCTTTACTGGAACAGGAACATATACTATAAAGTTAAAATACTACAAATTTACATTATGTATATACAATAGAAATAGGTCTGGTGTGTTTAGGATCTAATCTATAGCCATTGTAATTCAAATTCTCAAAAATGCAAAATTAGTACACTGTATTGATCAGTCCAATACTGTTATCAGTGCATTTGGTCCTAAAATAGAATTTTAAAAAGTTAAGCTAGCAACCAAATAAAAATTTGCCATGTAGAGCCAATTAAGCTGGGAGAAAAGGCATCTCTCTACCCTTAATATTTGATGTTGTAGAACTAAGACATAAATCTAAAAAAATATATCCAACACTAAAAGTGTTACTAAAAGATAGGAAAAAAGTGTTAATTATAATTAGGCTTTGGGGAATTGTATGACCTGAATATAGTATTCTGATACTCTATATTTTAACCCACAAATTTTGAGGTGGAGGACTTGGGTATAAACCCTCATATGAGTCAAATGAAAACTATGGTTCCTCTCTACAGAAAAATGTACAGAAAGCATGCACCAAAATGTTCACATACCATTAATTTTATTATGATGAACATTGATTTTCCTTACATAATGAACATTTTAAAAATCTTCACTAAGATTTATGTCTTCCTTGTTTCTTCACACAAAAACTAAAGCTTCATTCTGAAAATAAAACAAAAAAAAACATAAATTTTTTGGAGAATACAAAAAGTTAGCTTTAATCCTGCTCAAAACAAAATTTCATAAAGATTCTATTTATCTTGATTGTGAAGCTGACATTGAGGGGTGGTGGTCTTTGCCATAGCAACACAGGTCATCCATAACATTTGTAACAATTTTTAAGATTATCGGAGTAAGTAGATTTCAAAAGATTTGTTTATAGTGTTTCTTTCTTTTTTTTTTTTTTTGTAGATTACAGTCTACAGGAAAATTGGTAAAGTGTTATTAAACCGCCCTAATCTCCCCTCTATCACCATCCCCAAACTTTAGTCGTGGAAGTGCTACCTCCATCACTGAATGGTTTACACAGTTATTTCTCTCAAATCTCCTGACAATCTTAAACAACATTTAAAAATTTACCTCAGTAACTTACCAAAGAAGACATGTTTTGCTCTGTCATACTGTTCTTAGAATGACCTTTGTTTTCTTTCTAAAAACAATAACAAAAGTAAAATGTCTGTCTGAAATTCAATCAAGCTCTTCAAAATTGTTCTTGGGGAAAGTCAGCCAATTTCTGTGTGGTAAAGAAGAGTGTCACAATTCTCGACAAAATTGTTTTAAGGGGCTCACTGGCTTTCCTAGCATCAGGCAAGACTTCTTACAGGACTGAGGCTTTGATGACAAAGCATCAAAAATGAGGTTCACTGATGCGTGAAGTGTTTGTTTGTTTGTTTGTTTTTTGTTTGTTTTTCACCAAACACCACATATATTCTAGAGAATATCCTGGCCTGACTGAGTTAGAGGTATTCCAGCACATCCATCCCCTCTGTCTTTGGAGCAACTGGATGGGGACAGTCTCCTCTGTAAGCAATCAGCTCTGTAGGACCACTTTACCGTACAAAGATTACAATTTTCAGCACCTGCCATGGACATAATGGAAAGGGTTAAGAAGCATAGCTGAAGTTTTACTTGTCAAAGAAGTTTTTCACCATTTCAAAGACATTGATGGCTTTTAAAGGTTCTAAAAAGGGTTCTTAAAATAGACTTTTTTTTTTTCTTTTTGGATGACATGGTGTGCACATAATAGATGGAAACCAGGAACGTCTGCCCTCAGACCTGTCAGGAGTTTCATTCAGTGGCATGCTAAAGAAACTGCAGTAGCTGAAAATTCCTCCATGACCTGCTTTAAAGTAGAAAAAAGAAACAAAAAACCCACACCAAAAACAGTAATTATAGAGTGGATGACATCATTCAACAGAGATATTACTTCAATTTTCTTCCTGTGCCTCAAATAACAAACTAGATTTACCATTTCCAGGGTGCATGACTTCTCCAAAGTTTCTGCAATTGTATGGCTTCTTTTGTTTCAAATCTTGTTGATCCTTCAGAGAAAGTCTGTTTTGTTCAGGGTACAATCCAAATTTGATGTTTTTCCTCACTCCTTTTAGTTTCTCTCTTTAAAACACACACACACACACATAGTTCTTTTTAAAAAAAAAATAATTTTTTATTGATTTCAGAGAGGAATGGAAAGGGAGAGAGAGATAGAAACATCAATGAAGAGAGAAAATCATTGATTGGCTGCCTCCTGCATGCCCCCTACTGGGGATCGAGCCCACAACCTGGGCATGTGCCCCTGACTGGAATTGAACCTGGGACCCTTCAGTCCATTGGCTGATGCTCTATCCACTGAGCCAAACCAGTTAGGGCCACACACAGTTCTTTATACTTTTGTGGGGGCTCTGATAAGAGCCACTTTCAAACAGTAACATGTTAACAATCGATGCTTAGCTAATTAGAAAATGGTGGAACTTACTATTTTGATTTAAGAGAGGAAAGCTGAGGCATAAAAAGGTAAAGGTGAATTGTCCAAAGTAATAGTTATTGGCAAATATTTATGGAGTATCTCTGTTTTAGCATTGTGTTTAGTACCATACTGATGTTTTCTGCTTTCTTAGCCAGGCCTTTAGAGACTAACCTGTCTCTCTTTTTTTCAAATTTAAATATATATATATAAAAGGCTAATATGCTAAGTGTCCCTCTGCCCGTCTGATTAGTCGCTATGACACACACTGACCACCAGGGAGAAGACGCTCAACGCAGGAGCTGCCAAGCTGTACTGACTTAGCAGTGGTGGTTCTCAGGTGATGCACCCTGAAACCAGAAAAAAGGGAGCCCGATTCCTCACAGGGCAGTGCGATTCCACCTTGGCCATGGGTTATGTTGTTGCTGGGGCGCTGTCAGCCCCGAATCTGATTTACTGCACACTTGTATTTGCGTTCCACACCCTGTACGACAGCAACTTTGCAGAGTGCCCTCTTACACTCTGGGACCCCTCGGGGGATGTCAGAGTGCCGGTTTCGGCCCAATCCCTGCAGGCCAGGCTGAGGGACCCCACCTGCCAGAGGGACCCTGCTCACTCAGCTGTGGCACCGCCCCAAGTGCAGCCAGCCTGGGAGAGACCATGGGAGGTTGGTTCCAGGCTGTGTCTGGCCCCTCTGGCCAGACCTGCCCAGCCAGCCACCTTCTCATTAATTTCCTTTCAATGTGCATGAATCCATGCACTGGGTCACTAGTATCTTTATAAAATGAGATGCTATATTATTTTAACTCACTGAGTGTCAATATTTTTTTTATTTTTCCAGCTTTATTGAGATATAGTTGACAAAAATGAGATACCCAAGAATATTTTTTCAATTATTTTGTTTGTTTGTTTTGAGAGATAGAGAGAGAGAGAGAGAGAGATTGAGAAACATCAATGTGAGACACATTGACTGCACATTCCCTGACTGGGGCCAGTGATCAAGCCTGCAACTGAGGTACATGCCCTTGACTAGGAATCAAACCCGAAACCCTTCGAGCACGGCCCTGGCCTATGCTCTAGCCGCCAGGGCCAACTTGATGCTTTGATATACATATACATTGTGAAGTAATCACCATAATCAACCTAATTAACATATTAATCACCTTATTAGTTACCATTTCCTCTTTTTAAACATTTTTATAGTAGTTCTATTTGAGCTAAATTGATGACATATGCCAGAGGGCAAGCTCTCAAATCCTCCAGTTACCATTCTCTTTGGAAAAAAATTTCGTGGTGAGAACACTTAAGGTCTAACCACTTAGCAAGTTTCAAGTATATAATACAGTATAGTTAACTATAGTCATATTACTATACATTATAGCTTCAGAACTTATTCATCTTACATAACTGAAATTTTGACCAACATCTCTCTTTTCCCCCATACCCTAGCCCCTGGCAACAATCATTCTACTCTCTGCTTCTAAGAGATTGTCTTTCTGTGTCTGGTCTATTTCACTTAGCATAATGCCCTTTGGGTTCATCGATGTTGTTGCAAGTGGCTGGATTTCCTTTTTTTAAAAGCTGAATAATGTTCCAGTCTGTGTTGTATATATAATTTTCTTTTCTTTTTTTCAGTTCCATTGAAATATAATTACATACAGCACAATTTATGTTGAACATACAATTTTAAGGTACACAGAGTATAAAGTGTAGCATAACGACTTGATTTATGAAATGATTATCACAATAAGTTTAATTAGCATTTATCACCTCATATAGTTACAAAAAAGTTTTTTTCCTTGTGATGAGAACTTTGAGTATCACACAATATACATGATGGGGCAAAAGTAAGTTTATACACTGAGTGGCCAGATTATTATGATCTCTGAACACATAATAATCTGGCCACTCAGTGTAGACTGACCACAGAGTTGGGATTTTAAAATAAGGTTTTTCCATGTTTAAGAACTGCATTGTGGGTAGTTAGAAAGAAGCAGAGGACTTACTAGCCAGAGGCTGGGGGCTACTATCTCCTGGTCCCTTGACATATCAAGATTTGCAAGCTTTCCCTTATACATAAAGTACACTGAGTGGCCAGATTATTATGCGTTCAGAGATCATAATAATCTGGCCACTCAGTGTAGTTGTTCGTATGGAAAATAATACGATAATTAATAAACATTAATACAAGAGTGAACTGTGTTTCCGATACTCACTAAACCTACTTTTGCCGCACCTGATAGTATCACAGATCTGAAATTCAGAAGATTCAAAGGAGTTTCTTTTGAAGAGTTATCCAGGTGCCCGAATAATAGCTGCAGCAGGGTCAGGGTCTGGAATTTGAAAGAGTATCCACTTCATTTCTTGAGTATTGCTGTCCTATACCCATCTTCTTTTTCCTGTCTACTATCAATGTCCTGCTTGTTAGAAGCCTCTTATTGTTACTACTAGAGCATTGAAAGCTTAACCTAGACTCTTTATTGAAAATGCTAGAATAAAACTCTGTCCCGTAATATATCAGATGTCCTGTGTAGGCACCTGTCACCATAAAATATCTCCAGGTATCATATTCAAATGAACGAGTAATTTTATATGAGATAAAAATTATTTTTGTGTATTTGTATAGTCCCCTTCTATTGAGATATGCATGTAACTTTAGTGATAAAAACCCAGAGGCACATGTTTGGATTCTTCCTCACATTTTACAAGCTTTTAAGAAAAGGTATCCAGCAGAAAATTCTAGCAAGTCCCCAAATCAAGTTCCTGCTGAGTAAGCAAAACAGTTTTTGCTACCACAAAGAATGATCTAAACATATTAAGAGATAAAGAGCCAAGTGTTTTTGCTAATACCAAAATCACTGCTTATCACAAATGGAGTATCTATCACATTTTTCAAAGGAAATGTTGAATTAACTATCCTGAATCTATTATGACAAGTTTGAAATAATTGTCCTGAGTTACTGTGGTGTGTATCATTCTGGATTACTTTTGGAACCAAATTATACATTTTGCTTAGTGTCCTACAAAATTAATGTTCTACATTTTTTTACATTTGAAAGACTACATTTTTAATGGTCTAATATACAAGCAGAGATGTTTAAGAGAGAACAAACACCAAAGTCTTCAAAAAGAAGCATGTGCTAGAAAAACTGTTGTAGGGAACACATATCCTGACTAAGTTTCTTCTTCTTTTCTAGTTCACCATGGTTTTTACCAGTAGAAACCAGAATAGTTCTGATTTCTACTGTCCTAGCTGGTATCATTACAACTGAATTATTATTTCCTTAAAACAAGGACTCTCAAATACATACCTATCAGCAATTGAATCTAAAAATAAAAATAAATGACTAAGAAATCTAATGAACAGAATAAACGTGAATAAAATAGAATCAGAGGCATGGAAATGTGTGCCACACCAGCACGGCCAGGTTCAGTGAGCCTGAGGAGGGGCGGTGAAGGATTAAAGAAGAGGGAGGGGAGAATGCAGCTGGCACTAGGTGGGATCACTGTGTCTGGATGAGGAAACAGTGACCCAGCCTGCAGCCCGAAGCTTTATTTTGTAGTCAGAGCACACAAAGCAAAACAAGGGAAGTGGTCAATGTATTAACAATGTTCTTGTGAGTTTCACCTTGTTTTGCACCTCCCACAGCCCATTAGCTATCTAGGAAGGAACTAGGGAGGACTATAAGGTTAAGCTTAATTATGCTAGGAGGGCTCTGCCCTCCCAGCTGGGACTTGTTTGTGGCCCTGCCACAGGTCAGTCCGAGGCTTAACCCTATAGCCACTCCTTACAGAAATGGAACAGACTGATGCTTCTCAGAGGGAAGGGGGGGTGGAGAGGGTGGGAAGAGATTAAACAAAGATCTTATATGCATAGGTATCACCTATGGACACAGACAATAGGGTGTCAAAAGCCTGGGGCGCAGCGGGAGCCTGGTGGGGAGGGGAGGGAAGAGGGACATCTGTAATAATCTCAACAATAAAGATTAAAAAACAAACAAACATAAGGACTCATGAATTTGAACCTTCAGTTATTTAAAAAGGACAGTTTCTTTTTTAAAAATTTTCATTATTTTCTTCATACATACTAAAGGATACATGCAGAAACATATATGTTTTATTTTTTGTATATTTTATGCTTAGAACTTTAAAATTATAGTATCAAAGTTAGAAAGCCTATAGAAAGAAACACCAAACTAACTTGTGGCCCCTATTTTTATTTGGTTCATTTTGTTACTTTTACATTCAATGCTTAAATCTGTGTACATGCATACCAATTTCTCTAGATTTCTTTCCTACTTGTAACTTGGACTTTCTTCCTGAAATGCATCCTTTTATAATTCTTAGTAGGATTTTTTGATAATAAGTCTATGTTTTTGTTTATCTAGACACATTCCACTTTCATTTTTGAAAGAGTTTTGCTGAGTACACAATTCTAAGTTACCTTCTCTTGGTAGTTTGAAAATATTATTTCACTGTCCTCTTTTTTCCTATTGTTGCTGTTGAGAACTCTTCTGTTGATCTAATTGTTGCCCCTTTGAAGGTGATCTTTTCTCTGGCTTGCTACCAATATATCTATTTGTTTTAGGATAAAGCAATTTCACTAAAATGTGATAAGTGTGTATTTCTTCTTATTTATGCTGTTTGGGATTCACTGGGCTCCTAATGATGCTTTCTTAATTCTGGAAGATTTATTATATATACGAATAAGAAATCTAATGAACAGAATAATAATATATATATATAAATAATTTTCCTCTCCTCATTTTCTCTGTTCTCTTTCTCCTTCTACCCTTCATGTCTCTTTTATGTTCACATATTCCATCTGCTTAAAATCCTGTGATTCATTCTGGGTAAAGCCTTCTGATTTATCTTCCAATTTATTAATTCTCTCTTCTATATGCCTAATCCACTGTTTAACCTATGTATTGCTTTTTAAACTGCCATGGTTATATTTTTCTTCCTAGAAGTTCTATTTGGTTACTTTTAAAATTTTCCCGGTTGTATATTGATATTCCCCTTTTTATCTTACTCATGTTTTCAATTCTATCTCTTACCTAAACATTTCACATTTAGTTATTTTATATTCTGCATCCTATAATGATAATATCTGAAGTCCTTACTGGTCTAAATTTGTTGTTCATAGTTATCCCTTGTGCATTTAAAATAATATATATATTTTTTTACTGTGAACTCATATTTGGCTGCATTTATTTTGAGGACATCTTAAGAGGCTTAAAGAATGCTTTTCTGCAGAAATGATTTCTGATTATTTCTGCTGGGTTGTCAGGAGGTGCTACCAATCTGGGATCATTTTAATTTCTTGGCTCTGGCCTGAAGATGTGTATAAATTCCACCTCCCCCCAGACCCATGTGGTAATAGATAATACATTCTGTTATGTTTATTATTTCCTCTTTAAGCTATGACAATGATGAACACATTTTATTTATTCATTGCTGCAGGTGATTTTTTTCCAGGTCACCCATTCACTTGAAGCTGTAGCCTCTTCAAATTGTCTGTTTATTCACTGTGTCTCAGAATTAGCCCTGTTCCCAATTTCTATGGGCTTTGGTACCTAGTTTCTTGGACTTCTGCATTCTGTATAACACCCCAAACTCTAGGTTTCTGCTCTTAGCCTAAGTCCCCAAAGTAGCCACAGTTCCTCATTTAATTACCTTTCTTATTTCAGCTCAGTGTTTGATTTTGCTTCTTTTTGTTGGGGGTGAGTGGGATTCATGGAGACTTTCCTTCAAGCTTCCCAATACATTTAAAAGTATATTTGTTTATTGCGCTTTATCCAGTGCCTAGGTGTTTAGCTGTGGGAGAGCCTTTTCAAAAACATCGAGCATGTTGTGCTGCCAGTAGAAAAGTCATAACTAGTTTAATTTTCAAAGTTTTTTGTTGTTGGAAATAAAAGATAGATCTTACCAAGTGCAAAATCCTCAGTGTTAGTGGTTTGTAAATTGCAATAACTACAATAATGGTAGGTAAAATTTATTGTGTATTTAACTATATGTCAGGCATTTTATGTATGTTGGCTCATTTATTCTAAGAATGAAGTAATATTATATCTAAGCTATAGGTGAAAGACTTCAGACTTTCCAAAGTTACATAATAAATGGCAGACAAATAAATTTGTCTGATTACAAATTTTTGTGTGTGTCCCTCTCGCCCTCCCCTCCCCCCCGCCCACCACCACCACTGAGCTGGAATACCTCTCTATTCAAGCTCTGCAATCATAGAAGTTATAACAATTTGGAAAAAAATATATTATCAGCTACATTTTGTTTCAAGATGGCAGACTGATCACAGATCAACATGGAAGTATAATATCTTCATTTCTTTATAATGTAACAAATTTGGTCAAAATATGACAATCTCTTCAAAATTTATCATTGATCAAAGACAGACAAAAATGGAAAATACGAGTCAAGCAGAGAAAGAGCTGTCATTCAAGAACATCAGATAAGTTCTAGAAACAATATACTTGTTTTTGTGTTTCAAAAACTATTCTCTGCTTTATCTAAAGAAATTTAAGATAGCTAATAAGGATGCATAAAGTTCTAGATATAAATAAGAAATGGGTGAGAAAAAAAGGAACAAGATTTATAAACAAAGAAGTGAGATTAAAATAAAACTGTATAGCATTGAGCTTGTTATACATTTATTTTTACAGGTGACAAATTTGGCCCTAAGTTTTCTGAGGTCAACTTAAAAAGAGATACCTGAGTAGTTATGAGTCACCATTTGTGTGTATGTGTGTGTGTGTACTCAATTGCTCAGAATAACCACAGATATGACTAATCCCTATGAATAGGATCAAGTTTGTCAAAAAGCAACTCATAAAGAGAATATTGTATAAAGAAAAGAACAATATCCTGATTTGTGGCATTGTTTTGAGAGTGAAAGGGGAACTATTAAACATTATGCTGGGATAATATAGTAAACTGGGACTGGCCCCCAAATAAAAATGTATGCTCTCACCGTACTTACAATAATCACAACTCACAACAAATGACATAGTTTATGAAGACATTTTATTATTGCATCTTGCAATACAAGCTGATGATTCCACACAAAATAGCAATTCAGTAAAAGCAGTTCTACCTAAGGTTGATAAAACGATTGGTTATAACTTTAATCTGATGTAGTTGAATGGTAGATTTTAGAGCATAGTGGAACAGGATATAAAACTCATGGCTTTAGCCGTGAGGAAATTAACCTAAGTGTCAAGTGGCCAGTTGCAGGATAAACAGAGAATCGTGAATGAATAAAACATTTTAAAACAATGTTCTGGAAAACAAAATCTATCTATAGTTCTATTTCGTTTCCAACTAAGTCACGGAGAGTTGGAAATAATAGCATATCCATATCGAATGCTTATTGGATTTCTATGTAAACTGCATTTAACATTCAATAGACATTTAAAACATTGAACCAGGCCTTCATTTTTTCAACTAACTCTTGCTTGTGTTTGTCTCTGTATTGGAAATGTTTAGGGAGTTTTCCCACTTAATTTAAACAACAATTTCTGAATTAATTTCCGACTTTCATAACTGGCTCATTCTTTTGAATAGTAATAATTTCTCAAATTTTTCTCTGACCCCAGCTTCTGGAAAAATGCTTTTTCTTGGTCTTTCAGTATGAAAGAGCTGTTTAAAAAAAATAGCTTATCCAATCAGAGGCTCTATTAGTAAAAGTGTAAGATTTTAAACAAGGGAACTAACAGTTGAAAGGTGACAGTAGTCTCACTTTACGTTGTGCTAGTCAGACCCCATTTACTGCAGCCCAATGTGGGTGTCTTCATTACTAAAGGGAGACACTGACAAAGCACAGGGCCCCAAATGGCAATGCTGCCATTTCCCACCTTTTCCTGGTTTCTCCTCTTTTTTAAGAGACCAGTTCAGGTTCCAGTGCCTTAGTCCCTCCCCCATTTTCCTTATCAGCTCTCAAAAGTTGACTTGGCTTCAGAGACATCAGCAAACAATTCAAGCCTTCTCTCCCCTTTAGATGTGCCTCTGTCCACATAGCTCTAGTTAATGGAGTAGGTGCCCCTTCTTCCTGTTCAGGACACAATCCTCCACAAAACGTTGCCTTTTCTGTCTTCTCAGGAATCCTCTTTTATTATTTACTTTTATTCTAATCTTCAACTTTCCCTTTCTCCACACTCTTTTCTGTGGACAAAGAAAAAAGTCAACTCTTCTTGATCCAGCCTTCCCACTCTAGTTTCTACACTATCTTTCCTCTTCACAGCTTCTGAAGAGGGAGCCTCCAGGCATGTCTTCTTCACCCACTTCCTATCTCAACTCCACAATCTCTGGCAATCTAGATTCTGGTCCCTTCACTACTCTGAAACAGCTCTTGCCCAATGACTTCCAAGTTGCATAATCCAAAGAACAATTTTATCACTGGAGCATTTCTGACTGTTGACTTACTTTAAAAACTCTTCTCTGTTTCTAGGATAGTGCTGTTTCTCAATTTTCCTCTAACACGTTTGCTCTCAATCAACATTATGAGGTCTTCAATCACCCCTTAATGTTGGCCCTCCTCTACACATTTACATGGAGGCTTCAATTAGCACCTGTCCACAAATCCCAAATCTGCAGCCCCAGACCAGTTCCAAACTCCTGATATGAATGGTCAAGTGCCTACCTTTTTCAAACTCAACATGTCTATAGGTGAACTTACTTGGCCCCCTCCATGCTCCCTATGAACCAATGTCATCACCTTTCACTCATTCAAGGTAACCTTTTAAGAATGACCTTTAACACCTCCTCTTCCTTTCTTCCTACATCTACATTTAATTGGTTATTAGGCTCTTATTCACTCTTGAATCAGTTTTCTTCTCCCCAACATCACTGCCTTATTTAAGACATTTCTCAATAGTAACACAGAAATAGCATCCTAACTGGTTTTCCTACCTTCTCTTGCCCACTTTATCTTTACTACTGCCAGAGATCTTACCAAGGTGAAGGTAAATTGTGCAGCATGCTTTCACTAGTTCCCCATTACCTTCAGGATACATCTTTAGTTACTTAGCATGGCATCCAAGGCCATTCGCATTTCAGCTTTCCTGAAAGTAGCCAGTCTGAACAACTGAAGTACCCTGAATGCTCCTGGCTCTCACCTCTTTCCCTGAGTTAGGTGTGCCCTTTCCAACCCCACTATTTAGTTCTGCACCACTGAGTTCAGATGTTTCTTCCTGTAGGGCGTTTCCCTAGCCTCTTTAGCTAAGATTAGGTGTTTCTCTGGTATACTCCCATAGCACTCTGTGTTTACTTATTTTAGGGCATTCATATCAACCCTGCAACTGCTAATTTATGAACCAGGATCCCTCTTTAAACACAGGGATATAATAATAGCTAGAATTTGTTGAAAGCTGTATATCAGGCCTTTAATAAGTGCTTTGCACATATTATTCACTTAATCCTCCAAACAATTCTAGGAAGTAGGTACTAAATACTATCCTTGACTCCTAGGGGAGGGAAATGAATTTAGAGAGGTTAAACAACTTCCTCAATGTTGCAGGATTAAATCCTAACCTTTCTGAGGGCAAGGATCATGTCCCATTTGTCTATGAAGAGAGCTTGATGGATGTATGGTACATGGTAGTTCCCCAATTGATGTTTATGGGTTAAGTAAATGAAGAGGACAAAACTGGGACAAATAAATAGAAATTAAATAAAGACAGATTTTAGTTTAGTCCAAAAAAAGGACTTTAAATTAGTGAGGGCTGTCCCATGGAATGGATCATTCAAAAGAGAGCTACATGTAGCACTTACCATACCGAAGAGTACTTGTACAATTGCATTTTCCCCCCTACTGAGTAAAGGCTGTATCTTACCTGTTTTCATTCCTCAGATCTAACCAAGGGCTAGAAATGCTCAGCAGATGTTTGTTGACTGAATTGAATGGAATTTAAAGGTCCTGAAAACAAAAAGGTGGTTATTTACCCTTAATATAGTCTATTAGAAGTTTAACTCCCATTGTTCTTTATTTCTTCCTATTATTCTTCATTTTCTTTCCAAGGAGCTTTTTTTTTTAAAAAAAAAAATGTTTTTATTGATTTTAGAGGGAGAGTTAGGGAGAAGGAGAGAGCAAGAGAAACATTAATGTGAGAAACAGCAATTGGTTGCCTCCTGCATGCCCCCTACCCAGACAGAGCCCACAACCCAGGCATGTTGAAATCGAACTGGAAACCTTTGGGTGCATGGACGACAACACTCAACCAACTGAGCCACACCAAGGAGCTTTGAGCGTAGAGAGGATAGGAAAGAATTTAGAGACTTCATTTGTTGTTTGTAAAATTCCACCAGACTGTAAGCCCTGTGAGGGCTGGAACATACCTTTTATCATGTTATATCCTTAGCCTAGGACCGTGGTCGGCAAACTGCGGCTTGCGAGCCACATGCGGCTCTTTGGCCCCTTGAGCGTGGCTCTTCCACAAAATACCACGGCCTGGGCAAGTCTATTTTGAAGAAGTGGCGTTAGAAGAAGTTTAAGTTTAAAAAATTTGGCTCTCAAAAGAAATTTCAATCGTTGTACTGTTGATATTTGGCTCTGTTGACTAATGAGTTTGCCGACCACTGGCCTAGGATATAATAGTTGTTTACTAAATATTTGTTGGAACACACACACACACACACACACACACACACACACACACCAACAGTGTGCTGTCTACTCCTAGAAGGGTATAATGGAATCGTATGTCATATAAGGAATTCTGCATTAGATGGGATATTGGATGCCCAAAGTGAGAGAAATAGAGAAGGGAAGAGAGGAGAAAAGCACTACATCACCATTGTCATTTCTAAGACTGAGGCAAGATTCAGAGTAGGAAAAAATCTTCCTCAATGACCCACAGATAGGTAGTAAAGAAACAGTGTGCTGCATGACCTCTGAGGTCCCTACCAAATTTAATATCATTTTATTTTCATTTATTGATCCTAACTATCAATTGAGAGGCTGTATTTCAAGACACTGGTGGTTAGATCTAAAATTCATTTATTAAACACTATTGGAGGTGCTGAGGATACAGCTGTACATCTACCAAAAGAGACAGGAAAATTCTTAACCTAATGGAGTTTACATCCTAATGGAGTGTGGGTTAGGGAGAAAAAAAGAGAAACAAATGTTTCAGAGTGTCCAAAAAAGGTAGCAAGAGGCAAGGAAGTGGCAAAATTAATGGGACAGCATTAGAGTGGTTATATTTTGAAGTTCTGGGCTCTTTGGTTATTGGTATTACTCAATAGGCCTTAGGACAGTTTTTTTTTTTACAGTAACCCCTTAACACTTTAAAGATCCATTCCTTTCTCAATGTCTTATTATCTTTATTCTCCATTTAAGTTGTTAGCAACTTAAGGCTTCCAGCTTTTCCTATCCTCTGTGCATATAAAACTACTAAAATTTTCTGTTGGGCATCATATCAATTTTTTTTAAAAGTCTTTAATAAATCTGTGAAGAAGCATATGTCAATTTTATCATCTTTCTAATTTTCTTTCCTGTCTTTACCTCTTTCAAGTCTATTAGCAAACTCTTCTAACTCTTCATTAGTCTTTCCCTTTCCATTTCTTCAATAAACCAAAAAAAAAAAAAAAAAACTCCTTTCATATTTACCAAGGAATCTTCATCTCATTTAAAATATACTGATTTTTTTCTTCATATAACTTTACCTAACCTAGTATAAATACTGTTACATACCACATATTAGCAATTTTACAATTACTGCCAAGATTTGAAGCCTAAGTCATAAAACACTAAAATATATAGTAAAGGATTGTAACTGAATTTTATGTTTTATATTTTAAACTAGCTTTCCCGTTGCAGGAAAATTCCTGCAATGGGATTTCCTGCTGCACTCTACCCCGCCTCCGTTCCTCCCTTGCCGCCCGCCTCGCCTTCTCCTCCGGCCCGCCCGCCTCGCCTTCTCCTCCGGCCCGCCCGCGTTTCCCTTCGCCCCCGGCCCCGCCTCCGCTCCGCCTTTATCACCCGCCTCACCTTCTCCTCCAGCCCGCCCGCATTTCCCTTTGCTCCGCCATTGTCGCCCGCCTCCGCCCCGCCCCGCCCTTGCCGCCCGCCTCACCTTCTCCTCAGGCCCGCCTGCTTTTCCCTTCGCCCCCGGCCCCGCCTCCGCCCCGCCCTTGCCGCCCGCCTCGCCTTCTCCAGCCCGCCCGTGTTTCCCTTCGCCCCCGGCCCCGCCTCCGCCCCGCCTTTATCACCCGCCTCACCTTCTCCTCCAGACCGCCCGCGTTTCCCTTCGCCCCCGGCCCCGCCTCCGCCCCGCCCTTGTCACCAGCCCCGCCTTCTCCTCCAGACCGCCCTCGTTTCCCTTCGCCCCCGGCCCCGCCTCTGCTCCGCCCTTGCCGCCGGCCCCGCCTTCTCCTCCAGCCCGCCTGCGTTTCCCTTCGCCCACGGCCCTGACTTCGCTCCTCCCTTCTCCTCCCCCCGCCCCCCTGGCTTGCTTGCTTCTTCGAAGCTTTACTCCCCTTTGCAGCTCTTGGCTTCTTTCGACACTGTCTTGATATGCAAATCAGCCGCCATCTTTGTTGGGGCAATTTGCATACTCGTCCTGATTGGTTGGTGGGCGTGGCTTGGCTGGTGGGCGTGGCTTAGGTGTAGCGAAGGTGCGGTCAATTTGCATATTTGTCTATTATTAGATTAGATTGGTTTACCAATGTTTATTTTTCTTTTAACTTCACTGCAAGACCTTGAGACTATTTTTTGAGCTATGTTCTACACTTTCTAACAGGAACACAAGGGACCTAATTAACATTTGACGTCTTGATAGGTTCAGATCCAAATAATAATGATAATTTGTCTGCCATTGGGGAGTCAATACATGGGAATCACATACAAATGCCTGTTTTAATTTTCTCTCAAAGAATTATAAAGACCAATATTTGCTGTTAAAAATATAGTTCTTAAATACTTATCATTCCTAGGAAAAGAGTATTTTTGTTTCAAGTCCAATGAGGCTGTATGTTCTTTATGATCACCTTATGTATTATTTTTCAACCTAAACCTGTTCACTCTAGGGTATACTTTCAGCAATTATCACTTCAAACTTATACAGCACCTTGTACCTAGGGTTCTCAAACAATCGAATTTATCAAATTCTATAGAAAATCTTTTCCCTATTTAAAAGAGAAATGAAGTAGAAATATAAAATTGTTTGTTCAATCTTTAAAAGTAAACTAGTACTAGAGACTAGTAAGATCCAGAACTATTTTTGTTTTGAACCATCCTATATAATAAAAGGGTAATATGCTAATCGACCGAACGGCAGAACCGGTCGCTATGACATGCCCTGACCACAGGGGGCAGACGCTCACTGCAGGAGCTGCCCCCTGGTGGTCAGTGTGCTCCCACAGGGGGAGCGTCGCTCAGCCAGAAGTCGGGTTCGCTAGCCAGAAGCCGGGCTCACGGCTGGCGAGCTCAGTAGCAGTGGCGGGAGCCTCTCCTGCCTCTGCAGCAGCACTAAGGATGTCCGACTGACGGCTTAGGCCCACTCCCTGAGGGTAGCGGGCATAAGCCGTCAGATGGACATCCCCTGAGGGCTCCTGGACTGCGAGAGGGTGCAGGCCGGGCTGAGAGACCGCCCCCCCCTGAGTGCACAATTTTTGTGCACCGGGCCTCTAGTCTCTCTATGTAAAGGCTAATATGTAAAGTATCCCCTTGGGAGTTCAACTGGGAGAACGGGAGTTCGATTGCTCGCTATGATGTGCGCTGACCACCGGGGGCGGGGAGGAACATGGTGGGCGACCAGCGGCGGTCGCCGAGAGAGGGAAGAAGGAGGTGGGAAGGCGGGGGAAACCATGCAGTGATGGCGCGCAGGTGGCAAGGGAAGGAGGAGGCAGGGAGGCGGGGAACCTGATTGGCCCCGATTGCCGGCCAGGGCCAGGCACCTTCTAGTTCTTGTATATTTTGAACCGCGCCCAGCATGGCCAGGGGTGAACCTGAGGAGGGGCGGTGACAAGGGCAAGATGTTTACAACGTTCTTGCGAATTTCAAATCTGCTTTTTTCCTATTGTTGCCATTCTCTGAATTCTATCAATCTTTGTTTAGGCAGCACTTGCTGCACTCCCCATCGCCCATACATCCCTTAGCTACCTAGGACTGCAGGGTTGAACTATAAGGTCAAGCTTACAACCATAGCCTTTTGGCTATAATTGTGCTGGGAGGGTTTTGCCCTCCAAGCTGGGACTTGTATGTGGCTTTGCCACAAGTCATTCCGAGGCTTGAGCCTGTCCAAACGCTGTAGCTGCTCTCCACAATATTTAAATATTTACTATTGCTAGAATTATTATAAATGACTAGAGGCCCAGTGCACGAAATTTGTGCATGGTGGGGGGGGGAGCATCCCTCAGCCCAGCCTGCACCCTCTCCAATCCGGAACCACTGGCTCCTAACTGCTCACCTGCCTGCCTGCCTGATGCCCCTAGCTGCTCCCCTGCCGGCCTGATGGCCCTAACTGCTTTCCCTTGCTGGCCTGATCGCCCTAACTGCCTACCTGCTCCCCCCTGCCAGCCTGATCCCCCTAACTGCCCTCCCTTCCTGGCCTGATTCCCCTGCCTATCTGCTCCCCCTCCTGGCCTGATCCCCCTAACTGCCTATCTGCTCCCCCTCCTTGCCTGATCATCCTGCCTATCTGCTCTCCCCTCCTGGCCTGATCCCCCTAACTGCCTATCTGCTTTCCCTTCCTCTCTGTGCCCTTCGGACCCCTGGCGCAGGCATGCTGAGAGCTCTCTGCTGCAGTCCCGCCCCTGTCCTGATTGGTCGTAACATGATGGCATCCTGGACAATTTGCATATTCCTCTATTATTAGTATAGATTATACTTACAAAAGAAAGCATTTAAGTTCTAGGATTTTTATCATATTGAAAGAAATATCAATTTGTTCACTTACACAAGAAGCATGAAGAATATCCAAATGTTTAATATAACATTTCCTTTTAACTGTAATAAATGACTATGCTGGAAAAAGAATTATTTTATAGTGCTGGGTCTCAGGGAACATTAATCTCATGTCAAGTAAAATCATTTTAACGTTTTAGAGCTGATTCAATCATCTGGAGTGACTGAATGAAATCTCAACCATGAATGCATCTGGTACAGGGTAGGCACTTTGCGCATGTGGTTAGATCTGAATTGAGATTCTACTCTTTAAGTGAATTCACCTGATCCAGGATTTCTTCTGCTCAGATATCCAGAAGCCATGACTGAATCAGGAAGTAGTAAGAGTGAGCTATCAAATCAATAAACATACAGAATTTTTTTTTCAGATTGGAATATATATATATGTGTGTGTGTAACACACACACATATATATATACTAGAGGCCCGGTGCACGAAATTCGTGCACTGGGGGGGTGGGGGGTGTGTGCCCCTCAGCCCAATCTGCACCCTCTTCAATCTGGGACCCCTCAGGGGATGTCCAACTTCCAGCAGTCGGACATCCCTCTCACAATCCGGAACCGCTGGCTCCTAACCACTCATCTGCCTGCCTGCCTGATTGTCCCTAACCCCACTGCCTGCCTGCCTGCTCGCCCCTACCTTGATCTCCTGCCAGCCTGATTGCCCCTACCTTGCCCTCCCCTATCAGCCTGATCACCCCAAACTGCCTGTGCCTTGGCCCCCAGTCTGGCCTCCCTCTGGAGGCACCACCCCCATAACCCCAATGCTGCTGCCACTGCAGCTGGTTATGGCTGCCTGAGCCTTGGCCTTTGTAGCCACTGCAGCTTTGTCTGGAAAGATGTCCGGAAGACAACCACTCTAATTAGCATACTACCCTTTTATTAGTATAGATTTGGGGACCATTACAACCACGCAGAACTTGAAGAAAACACATGGCCCTGGTCAGTTTGGCTTAATGGAGAGAGCATCGGCCTGTGGACTGAAGAGTCCAGGTTTGATTCTGATCAGGGGCACTGGGTTTCGGGCTCAATCCCCAGTAGGGGGCCTGTGGGCGGCAGCTGATCAGTGATTCTTTTTTTTTTTTTTATAATATATTTTATTGATTTTTCACAGAGAGGAAGGGAGAGGGATAGAGAGCTAGAAACATCGATGAGAGAGAAACATCGACCAGCTGCTTCCTGCACACCCCCCACCGGGATATGTGCCAGCAACCAATGTACATGCCCTTAACAGGAATCGAACCTGGGACCTTCCAGTCCGCAGACCGACGCTCTATCCACTGAGCCAAACCGGTTTCGGCTGATCAGTGATTCTTATCATTGATGTTTCTATCTCTCTCTCTCCCTCTCCCTTTCTGAAATTTTAAAAATATATATATTTTAAAGAAAACACATGATCTTCACTTTGGGCTTTGTCATCTTACAATATCCTTTGTGCAGTGTTTTAACTTCCCTCAACTTTCCTTTACCCACCTTTAAAGTGCAATCTATTTTGGGGAAGATGATCAGGAAAGTGATTCCAATGGGTAGAAGTTTTTTTTGGAGGGGATGGGTCATGAAGATATTTAAAAATTGAGCATGGTGATGGTTGTACCACTCTGAATTTACTTTAAAAAACCAGTTCATTGTACACTTTAGGTGGCATGTACAGTATATGGGTTATATCTCAACAAAGCTGTTCTTTTATTTCTTTTTAAATAAAGACCAGTCTTATAATCAATTGCAGATGTTTTCAGAGGCCCCTCAAGATTTGCTCACCATGTCCCAAATCACGGCTGTGATTCCCAGTTGCCTCCAGTCCTGGTGGATCTGGATGGTGTGGTTTGCAAAAGAGAAGGTGGCAAGAGGCTTATGGAATTTCGACAACCCCATTCCCCCGGTCTCCTCATAGGGCACCAGGGCCATTCCCACTGTGCCAGCTCTGCTCCCTTTAACCTGTTGGGCAAAAGAATCCTGCGTGCTCTGGCCAGAAAGTGCATTCTTTCTTAGGTGGCCCGGATGCTTTTTTTAAGGTCGTTTTATGGATTCAAAAGAATAAACAGAGATGTGGAAAGCTTTTGTCAAAATCCTTTTACATGGTTCTTCCAGTCTCATGGGAAATGAGATGTGGCTCTGAATTCATCCCAAAGTGTGTCTTTGGGCAAAAGCACCCAGAACGGCACAACTCCTGCAGAATGCCCCACACACTTTGCTGTCAGGACTCAGGGGGGCTTGAGGGTGAGCGAGGCGGCGGTGCCAGCACAGGACCTGGGAGAAGGTAGCGCTTTCTACACTGCCCAGGCCACGTGGACTACAGCAGTACCCGCCCAGGTGGGCAGGGTGTTTCTGCTGTTTTGTTTTTGGTCTGGCCTCCACCCCGTCAGCCACGGACCTGCGCCTGCACTGAGACTGAATGGTTTGATGGCCCTACTTTTTGGTGGACAGTGGATGCACTCCCAGAGACTGGCAGTTAGACTCTGGCGGCTTCTGAGTCCCTTGCGGGGAGAGCCCGGCCCTAGGTCAAGAACAGACTCAGGCGTCCTCGGCCAGGAGGCCTCCTTGGGCTAGGGGCCGCCACAGTTTGAAGGCTGGCCATGACCCCAATCCTGGCAGGGTCTCCTCTGGGGTGCTGGCAGGCCTGGGCTAGGGCTGCGGGCGGTTTAGAGGCTGGTCACGCCCCCGATCCTGGTGGGGGTCTCCTCTGGGGTGCTGGCAGGCCTGGGCTAATGGCCACCCTGGTTTAGAGACTGGTCAAGCCCCCGATCCTGGCGGGGGTCTCCTCTGGGGTGCTGGCAGGCCTGGGCTCTGGCGCTGCAAAGGGAGAGGTTCCTGAATCTGCTTCCCACACACCTAGGCTAGGATACATCTTGTAGGAGGCGGCTTCAATGCCAGGGGTCGGTGACCAGGTCCTCCAGAGCCTCGCTTTCTGGGCTGCAGTCCCACGTCTCCCAGTGCCCCAGCCTCGGATGCGCCCACGCAGTTGCCCCCACCACCAGCCACCTCAGCGCAGGCCACAGCAGCTAAAGCCAGCCTCTTGGAAGCCAGGCCACCACACCCACCACCGCTAGTAGCTCTCTGCTGCTCGCTCTCTGTGCCCTGTCCACTGGGGTGGGGGAGTGCTCCCAGCCCAGAGGCCCTCCCTCCCTCCGCAGCCTGGCTTGGGAAGCTGGCCTCATGCTGGGGCTACTATGCCAGCATGCCCACTTGGCTACTATGGGTGCGACACGGGCCCCACGGAGGCCAACCTGGAGAACGTGGACCCCAGCTCTGCATCCGGCTGCTGCAGATGGCCTCGGTGGTCAACTACCACCTGCTCCTTCCACTGGCCCCATTGATCCCTCTCAGCACCAGCCATTTAGGCCAGGGTGGCAATCGCCCGGGAACCCCGGCCCTGGAGCAGCTGGCTGGGCCCGGCCACGCCCCCCGGGTTCCTGATCTGCCCTGGGACCCCCGGGAGGCTGCTGGCCGTGCCCGGCCACGCCCCCCCGGGTCGCGATCCCGCCGGGGACCCCCGGGAGGCTGCTGGCCCTGCCCGGCCACGCCCCCCCGGGTCGCGATCCCACCGGGGACCCCCGGGAGGCTGCTGGCCGTGCCCGGCCACGCCCCCCCCGTGGCGATCCCGCCGGGGACCCCCGGGAGGCTGCTGGCCGTGCCCGGCCACGCCCCCCCGGGTCGCGATAGCTCCCCAGGACCCCCGGGAGGCTGCTGGCCGTGCCCGGCCACGCCCCCCGTCGCGATCCTGCCGGGGACCCCCCGGAGGCTGCTGGCCGTGCCCGGCCACGCCCCCCGGGTCGCGATCGCTCCCCAGGACCCCCGGGAGGCTGCTGGCCGTGCCCGGCCACGCCCCCCGGGTCGCGATCCTGCCGGGGACCCCCGGGAGGCTGCTGGCCGTGCCCGGCCACGCCCCCCCGGGTCGCGATCCCGCCGGGGACCCCCGGGAGGCTGCTGGCCGTGCCCGGCCACGCCCCCCGTCGCGATCCCTCCGGGGACCCCCGGGAGGCTGCTGGCCGTGCCCAGCCACGCCCCCCCGTCGCGATCGCTCCCCAGGACCCCCGGGAGGCTGCTGGCCGTGCCTGGCCACGCCCCTCTAGGGTTGCCATCGCTCCCCAGGACCCCCGGAACTAAGAGGATTTGGCGCCGCCATCTTGGTTTTCTCAACGGCCAGATAGGCCACCCGGAGTCCCGCCCCCAGCCTCTCGCAGGCCCAATCATGGGCATAGCGGAGGTGCGGTCAATTTGCATGTTTCTCTATTATAAGGTAAGATGTACACATACACACACACACACACACACACACACATATGTACACACACACACACATATATTATTAATTTCAGAGAGGAAGAGAGAGGGAGAGAGCAAAACATCAATGATGAGAATCATTGATCAGCTGCCTTCTACACGTCCTACACTGGGGATCGAGTCCAAAACCCAGGCATGTGCCATGACTGGGAATCGAACCATGACCTTCTGGTTGATAGGTTGATGCTCAAACATTGAGCCACACCAGCTAGGCAACATCCAAAGTTTTTAATGTTTCTCACCACTGCATGTGTCAGAACAAATTCTAAGACAATATGCTTTTACATACAATTTTATTTTTATTATGGGTGATACCTGATTGTGGGTAGTGTCAGCAATACCTATATTCTACCTGACTCTGAAGTGGTTTTTTTTTTGTGTGTTTTTTTAATAGCTGTTAAACTGACATTTTAAAAAAAAATCCTCACCTGAGGATATGTTTCTATTAATTTTTTTAGAGAGGAAGGGAGAGAGGAATATCAATATGAGAGAGAAACATCAATGGTTTGCCTCCTGTACATATCCAAAATGGGATCGAACCCTCAACCTAGGTATGTGCCCTGACCAGAAAGGTTTCAAATCTGAAACCTTTTGGTATGTGGGACGATGCTCCAATCACCTGAGCCACCTGGCCAGGGCAAGACTGACATTTGAACTTTAAGCTAAGCCTTAAGCTTACATAAACTCAAAAATGGTTGGGATCTCAGTTATAATGCTTTGATATTCTAGTTATGGTCAATTAAGGTGGAGTCTTAGTCTTGTCAAAATACTCTTAAGCTAATCAAACATGGAATTTAATAAATGACATCAAAGAGTTTCTATGATGTATTTAAAATTGTTTTTCTATGCTATCCATGTCTTCCAAGACATGAGATAGAAAACAGAATGATTCCTTATACATATTTAATGGCACTTGTTATTTTATATTAGTTATCTTTGTACATTTTTAACTTTTATAAGTGTCAACTTCTTGAAGATAGTATGCAATGGGCACTTTTAATATTAACTGAATAAATAAATGGACAAACATCCAATAAGGCTACAGTAGAGGACAGATAAATGGCAGATTTACTTTTATGTGCACAATGTAAGGTACATATTTACAAAGTAATCCAACGATGCTTACACAATGACTGGGTACATTAAAAATTCACTGACAAAAATATACCACTTAGGTGTCACACACATGCATGCATGCGTGCATGTATATAAATTACATAAGCTAATGCTGAGAAAAATGTGTAGGTAGGATTAGCTCTGTTTTATTACATCCTGTGAACTGTCAATTATAAAATCACTGCCTGAAAGCACTAAACCAATGTGATATTAAAATCTAAATACCAGCCTAATTGCTTACCATTAAGAATATAAGAACAGAAAGCTTCATTTTATTCTTATACCAAAGCAAGGTGCTGTACCCTTGAAAGACAACACAGAACTGAAATATGTCTATACAAGGAATATTAGGAGAATCCTGATGAAAAATGTGGCTCTGAATGAGAAAGAAAAAATTCATTTGTTTGGAAAAGAAAATGTTAGTGAAGAAGTACATAACATTCTGAAGTATTCCTTTGGATGCTAGGGACATTGTGAAGATGCCTAAAATGTTATGGATTTTTTTTTTAATATTTTTTTATTGATTTTTTACAGAGAGGAAGAGAGAGAGGGATAGAGAGTTAGAAACATCGATGAGAGAGAAACATCAATCAGCTGCCTCTTGCACACCCCCTACTGGGGATGTGCCCGCAACCAAGGTACATGCCCTTGACCGGAATCGAACCTGGGACCCTTGAGTCCGCAGGCCGACGCTCTATCCACTGAGCCAAACCGGTTTCGGCATGTTATGAATTTTTTAATACTAAATATACCAAGTAACATGTGCAACAGACACTCTTACTCCTCCCACTTCTTTAAGTTGTACTTACTTTATCTTTTAAATTCAGAGAAAGAGGGAAGGATGAGATAATCAAAGATAAAGAATATGAGGGGCAGGGTATATGCTGCATACTTGTTAATTATTTTTAAAAAGTGTTTTTAAGCAGTCATTCCAAAGAGGCATGGCCTATGTCAAAATAGCTTCAGGAAAATGTCCTGTTTTAAAGAAGAATGGTGATGATAATGTATTGGCCACAGCAGTGTGAAGGTAAGTAGGGGCAGTAGATGTGGAGAGAGAGAGAGAGACCATGCTGAGGAAGCAGTATTACTAGAATGGAACCATGCACTTTGGGTGAGTCGTAGAAATTAGTCACTATTTCTTGAATCCATCCTCTCATTCTGTGAATAAAGCCCTCACTTTCATCATATCCTTGCATATACGTATGTCTATCATTTATGTGGCAAAAGAAAAATAGATGAGAAATACAGTCTTCAGGAAATAAGTCCAAATTCCATATCATAGATGCCTCTTCCAGACTGACCACAATGTAGCTTTCTGACCTTTATTCTTTTTTCATCTCTACCCCTGCAAAATAGGCTCTTCCAGTGGGCTAGTCATCATTACCAAAACATAGCATACCCTTTCATACCTCCGAGACTTTTAATACCCTAACCCTACCTTCCCCACCACCGACTATGAACATTCTTATTTTAAGATACTCTCAAATAACCCCTATTCTATAAAGCTCCCAGGCTGCCCCAAGCACAGCCAACACCTCCATCATACTCCTTGGTCATATTGTAGTACAATTATTTATATGTTCACTGCTCCCTCACATCATTATAAACTCCAACATTTAAAATAAGGTTCTGCATGTTCTTCACACAGCGTTGGGTCTCAGCACAAGTTGCCTGGCGGGTAGCCTTCAATCAATGGTGGTTTGGAGACAGAAGAAAACAACAGCAACAAAACATCTAGTTTGAAGGGTCATGAGGAACTCTTCTGTCATTTACACGGTAAGACATTCATTTAAGCTACTTCATGAGTATCTATTTTAAAAGGCCTTCAAGTGTTATTAGTAAATATTTTTTTTGGTATCAGATAGCCCTTGTTAAAGTTCTCTCTTACATAGGAAATTCTTACAAAACTGCGAAAAAGGTGCCTAAATTGTCAAAGATGAACTTCACACTACATAAGGGTCCTCTAAAAAGCATTATAAGCCAATTAAGAAAAATATGTTTTAGCTAGGCATTTAAAATGTGTCTATCTTGAAACTGATTTAATGATTGGATAGGCATATTATTTCCTGTTTTCTCTTTTTTTAAATTCAAACAATCTGTTGATATATTTTTTCCTTTTCCTATTTGTTCCTGACACTATGATTATGGTCTTTAATATCAATTAAAGGCAATGAAAACACAAACTTTTAACAGTTTTCACATTTTCAGAAAATACGTGAAAAATAGAGCAAATTTGCAAATTCTTGGGAAAATATTATAAAATATTTCTTGGGAAAATATTATAAAAATTAGAAGGGATTGGATTAAATGATTGGGGGAGAATAACAAATAGGATCGCTTTTCCAAACTACAGACTATTTGTAATTATAAATAATCCTATATAATAAAAGCCTAATATGCTAAGTGTCCGGTTGTCCATTCAACCAATCAAAGTGTAATATGTTAATGATATGGTAAGGCTGCTCAACCACTTGCTATGATGTGCACTGACCACCAGGGGGCAGTCGACTGGTCTACCAGTCACTATGATGTGCACTGACCACCAGGGGGCAGGTGCTCCAACTGGTAGGTTAGTTTGCTGCTGGGGTCCGGCCGATTGGGACTGAGCGAGACAGGCCAGACTTGCCCTGGAGCCCTTCCGTGATCCCACCCTGGCTGGCCAACCTCCTGCATCCCTCCCTGGCCCTGATTATGCACTGGTGGGGTCCCTCGGCCTGGCCTGCACCCTCTTGCAATGCAGGCTGAGGGACCCCCCACCCTTCCCCCAGTGCATGAATTTCTGTGCACCGGGCCTCTAGTGGTTTATAAAGACTAAAAAAATACATTAAAAATTAAAAACAGGTGATTTAAATAGGATTCTTTTACGAAAAATCTACTCTTGTGAATACAGATGGTTAAAAACAAGCATCTTAATCTGCCATACTCCATTTAACATTCATCACCTTTCTGCCCTTTTATGAATTTTAAGTTTGTACCTGCCCTTCTCTCTTGATGATAGCTAATGGAATTTCAGTATTTAGGCACTTATAAATGCGGGTTAAATAAAAAAAAAAATTAAAAAAAAAAAATCCTAGCAAAATTAAAGGGGGAAAATGTACCTTCTTCCCTATAGCTGCTAAAAAGCAGACAGAATTCTATTCTGTATCATAGAACTGCCCCTGCAAATATTATTTCAAAAAAGTAGTCTTGTTGGAGAAATGGATTTCAGTGTTGCTAAATCCTGTGAAAATAACTTTTATAGTCTGCAATTCTGATTGGTTGTCTGATATAATTTGTAGCCTTATTAATAATATTTAATATATTCTGACTTCTGTTTTATTGCAAATTTATTTAAGCTGAGGGGAAAAATCATTGGTATATCCCCTTTCTTGCATATAAATGGACACACACACATACATCTTTGATTATATATAATATATTTAAAGAAAAAGTTTTGACTACCTCATCTTGTTTAAATAATAGTTGCTATGACCAAAACAAAACACGTCTGTATAATATTGAAGAGGGAACTGGTAGCTCAGAGAAAAAATAAATTGGTCTCTGGTATGCAGTCTGTTTTCAACACAAGGTAATAAAAAGTTTTGCTTTCTCCATATTCTGTCTAGGTGGCAGAAAGTGCTGTCCTCACCTGAGATTATACTTGTACTTCTTAGAAGTCATTAACTGACTGATTCTCATCAAGCTTTCTGTTAGTTCTTGCAGACAATTATAAAAACAATAAAGGTTCGTCACTTCTGGAGGAGCTAAAATATCTAATAGTCCTTACAGTTTCTTGAGCTGTGGCTATTAGAAAATGCTATTAATCTTACTAAACTAAGGCTGTGGTGATTTCTTGTTCAACAGGAATTGTTGCTCATATCTTTATTAACCAACTCATTTCCTCTTCTAACTCATTCAGGTGTTACTCTTTTTCAAGATCAGGCCACAAACTAAACTAAAAAACAGAATAAACAAAATCATCCCACTTCAGGAAGCCTTCAGTAAATATTTAATCTTATATATCAGCAATTTTCAACCTTTTTCAGTTCACGGCCACATAAACTAATTACTAAAATTCTGTGGCACACTAAAAAAAATATATTTTTTGCTGATCTGACAAAAAAACAGGTACAATTTTTGATTCATTTTGCAAAGTTCTTCTGTTTTGGATCTATGCTTAATGTTTAAGAAAATGAGTATCTCATCCATCCAACAATTTATTATTAATTTTTGGTTTCTTCTAGACATGGTGTCAGCTTACAGATATAGTTCCTGGTAATGCTGGGTCTATTTAGATAGCTAGTGGGCCTTCTGTTTTGACCTTGGCCTTCTAGTCAAGAAAATTCAACTTCACATTTCAAACATGTCCAAAACCTTCCAGTCCTATTCCAAGAAAATCCATCATGAAGCAACTAAAATCTACAGAAGATAGCACTTAACTTGTCAATAGTAAGGTCTTGCCTCTGACTGCCTAGATTAGAATTTGTTTCCCTTAATTACAGTCCACCTTCTGCTTTCATGCTTTGAGATTTGGCTTTGGTTACTTCTGAACTGGGTTCAAAGACTACAGAACTGTTTAGGCAGATTTACTGCTCTGAAAATCTTTCTGTAAGGAACCTATTTAATTCTTTTCCTCTTGGAAAAGATACCCTTACTTGAGACTTATCAGTCAATACAAGAGAAAGCAAGACTGTTGATCTCTCATCAAAGAAGACTGGCAAATGACCACCACTAGAATGACAAGTGCATGACAATGAACAAGCACTGTGAAGGTTGTTAATTGCTGCACTTCCTTTCCTGAACTTTCTGGCTTTGTTATTGAGTCTTAATTATAAGGTAAGGAGCATCTACTACTAAAGACTGAGTAAAACTAACTTTACTAAAAATAATGGACCTGTACATGGTTATTGCTATTATTTTATATCCTTTGCGATGGTAACTCAAAAGATACATAACAATATATTCCTTAAATGTAGGTTTGTTCTCAATTACCACAAATACTCGTGAAGAAACTCCTATACCAGTGTCCTTTGCCTCAATATGTGCAATGTTTGGACAGCTGAAGATAAAAATCGCCCTTAATGTTCAAAATATGGCATTAGTTTGTCATGATAAAATTTGTGGGAAAATATGGAAATACCTGCCTTACATTTAGCGGTTGATGTACCTGAATTCTTATACTGTGTTAATGGGAAGTGAACTGTACAAAAAAATGCTACCTGGCACTTTGATTCTGGGTGAAACCTCCAACTATAACATGTGACTTTAGGAAATTACAGTAACTTGCAAAGACACACTCTTTTCATTTGTTGAGCTCATTTGAATAAACTTAATCTCTTATCTGGTGGCAGACATTTGGCCAGGCTTCATATCTTCCCATACTTCCCAGGGGGAAATAGTCACATCTGTGAAGCACAATGGTTTAGGGAAATAACATTCCCAAGTGAGGTTATACGCAATCTCAGAAAGATAAAAAACTATGAAAATAAAGTAACAATAAGACGACTTCTCTATATCTGCTGAGGATAGCTATTGCACTAACATCCTATAAAATCATAGGGCTCAGACTTCACCTTGGATAGCAAAGAAAGGGTATGTGCTCTCACTACTAAAGAATGATGCCCCTATGTTTCTGACAATTCAAGCTACTAGTATGTCAGAATTTGCCAACTTTCACCACACTGAAAGCTGGGACCTATTTACAAGGGCTGGTAGCTCTTTATGACACTTAGCAGTTATAAAATTGTACAAAGTATTATTGTGAGGCAAAAAATGTTAGTCCATATGTAGCAGGGACTTTTATAAATATGTTATATAAGTTGTGGCCTTAGAAGATTAATTTCAAATAACTATCGTTAAATTATTTGGTTGCTAAACAAATAGTGCACATTGGCAAAGAAACCCTAAGAAGTGATAAGTGAGTTCCTGCACATTCTAATTTAAGATATATTGCTTAAGAAGACCCAGACCTCATATTTGAGCTCAGTTTTCCAGATAATTCCTTAAAGGCCTTTTATCTTATTCTACCATAGTTCTATTTTTATTTTCCTTATTTTCTGTCATTTCACTGATCAATGACTTCTGTTTAAATTTTTATATACTACTCTTTAAATAATAAATGACTTGGATAAATTTATGGTTCTATGCATATGTGCTTAGCAACTAACTATGATTCTGGAAATTGGATTTTATTAGCAAGACAGAAAGAATGTTAAGTAGAAAAAGCACTAATTTGTAAGCCAGGGGGCATATTGTGAAATGTTTACCTTTTAAGAATGAGCTCAATGTTTAACATATATCAAATGCATCAGCCTAATTATTGGAGTCTGAGTAAAACACACGTTTTCTCTCAAATATGCCCTTTCCCTTTGGTTCAGTTAATTTTAATGTTAATATATAAGTAAAACATGAACAGGTGCTAGCTTTCCCCCTCCTTCAAACAATGCATGGAATTGTGGATTTTAAATAACGATAATTATGCATATAAGAATCTACATATGAAAAAAGGGCACAGAAATAATTAATGTATTAATAATATCCACTGAGCAATTTTTAGGATGCAAGTAGTTAGCATTTTTTTAAAAAAAGCTATGCTGAACTGCAGTCTGATGTAGTATCCTTTAAGTTCCAATTATCATACACTGGGCCCACAAATAAGCTACAGGAACCTGCTGTGGGATGAAGTAGCTCTGTCGACAGATCTATTAAAAAGCAAGGTCTGTGTCAATTCCTAGGTACATTCATCAGAAACTGCAGCAAAGAGCAGCAGAGCAAGTGAACACAGAGGAGAACAGGAAGATGGCAGTGTTTTGGACACAACATTAGAAACATTCTGATCAATGTCACCCATGAACAGGAAGTACACACAACTATGCACACAATGGAAATAGGTTCACATAAATCTTTAGGCATTCCCAATTAGTTGAAGAATTATATTTGGGATTTATTTTGAATAAACTTAAATCTCTTATCTGTACATTTTCAATAGAGGGAAAATTGAAAAATAGTTAAATGCAATTAATTAAACTTTATTTTAAAATCTATTGTGGTTCTTTAAAAACAAATAGATTTTTGCTTGTTTGCTGTAATTCTTACAATTTGATTAACTCAAGTGGTATTCCTTAAAGTTTCAAGCCCAGAGGCCAACAACACATACAATAAAAAACACCACCTCAGGTGATCCTCGAAACTTGTATTTAACAAATAAAACTCCCTAGAAAAATGCAATAAACACATCTTGTTTCACAGGGTTAGTGAACTCCTTGAACACCATAAATAGACCACAAGTTGACTTATTTAGCTGGGAATATACTAATACTATTATTTCAAAAGTCTCTTCAGAAATTGACATTGAGAACAGGATAGGTGAAGGTGAGGAAGGAGAGTATCTGCCGTGGGCACGAGCCCAGTCAGGACAGTGTGGTCGAGGTCTTACTACTATTTATGGTGGCCCCAACTTTAATGGAGCAGGAAAACAACCGAGATTAGCATACGGCAATGTAAAGGATAAATTTAGTTCAGAGGGAAGAGAGCAAATTCCTGCATACCCTTAAGAGAGGGAAGCTTCTTTTCAGTTTCCAAAGGAACAGGAGGATCATCATTTAACCCCTGATTAGCCTTGAGGAAATCTGTCTTTAAATGCAGTTAAAAGTAATAGACATTAATTAGAAGGGCCTAAGGTCATATTTATTTAGGTTATCAATAATCACTAATGGCTAACTGCTACTAATATTAGTATTGCTAAAAAGAGGGAAATTTGGTTATAAAAATGTAGCATAATACTCTTAAAATTTTCATCTTTATTTAAAATATCTGGAAGCATTGTAATTAACTGCAAAATATTGAGTTATTTTATACCCCTAAAACACTGTTTATTAGTATTTTTCATGTACATTATCACACAAAGATAATTCTAGATTGGTTTTAATTTACTTCTACATACTACAAATTATGTCAATGAACCATGGCACTTAAAAAAAATTGTTGCCACTGAACCATTGGTTAGAATTTCCCTTAATGTACAGCAATAAGCGTCAACAAATTACACTGGCCCTGGCTGACTTTTGATTTTTCAGAGAAAAACAAAAGTTGAATAAATTACTATTAAGTCAATACTACTCTAACTCGTGTAGTTAGGAAGAAAAAACTAAACATAGTTTTATGAAACCTAATTATTACATAGTTTTGCATTTTGGATTAATTCCTGTTTTATTGTTTCCTCAACAAGACTGCCAACTCCTTAAAGCTTAATGTGTCTTTGGGGTTTAATTTTTTTAATAAATAGTAAAACACAATGTCAGAAGAGTTAATGTACTAAAAAATTGAAACAGAAAATCAAAATTCATGAAAACAATTCCTGTTTGCTCAGTAGTATATTTTTTACATTCCCTGAACATTCCCTTGCCTTTTCCATAATTAAACAGTTAATTATTGAAATCAGATGTTTTGTGTATCTGAGTTTTCAAACAATGTGATTTAAATGCTGTTAATATTTTTACAGCACTTCAAATAACACTAACATTTTAACATTAATGTAGTGCTGTTTTACACATAATTATATTTGTATTCTAAACAGAATTTTGAATTTAACTCTGTTAAAGATTCTGCTTACGTATTAAAAATTAAGAGCCGTATAGTCTGAATATTTCATTATAATCTTTTAAAGCTAGCAGTTAAGAAAAACCTAGTACTGGAGTATAATTTCCTTCAATTTCTCCTCCCTCACCTTTTGCTTAAGGTAGGCATTCAATAAACACAGGGGTGGGCAAAAGTAAGTTTACAGTTGTAATACAAATAAATAATACAACAATTAACAATAAAAATAAATGTTTCCTATTCAGGCTATCCTACTTATCAAAGTTATTAAATACTATAAACAATCTATTAATCTACTATAAACTGTGATTATACTATAATGAGCACTTTTAGTTGGGGCCTACTTTTCTTTTCAGTCATCAAAAGAGATGAAATAAATACAATTGTAGCACCTTCAACTCATACCAATTTAAAACATTCAGGGTTAGATAACTGACCTAAACAATTGATGAGACCAGCTCCCAGTCAAAAGCACATTTGGGAATGCCTCTCCAAAGAATATTATAATTGGCTAAAATTTAACTTTTTAGTTATTAAATCTTATTAAAGTCTTTTAAAAAAGTAAACTGCACTGGATTTATGTACGAAACATAACCTCTAATATCTATCAAAAAACAAACAAACCAAAAACCTTTTCAGATGCTTTGGGGGCAAATCATCCAGAAAGTTAGCCTACATTAAAAGAGTACAGCAGTAAAGACAGTAAGAGCTGCAAGTGTTCTTATCTTTCTTAAGATCATCTTTAAAGAAACACAAATTTAAGTTCTATAGCCTTGTCTAACCAATTCCTTTAAGCTTTATAGTAACCTAAAATCCAAATATTTCTCCAATGAACTGACATACCAATTCCTCAATTAACTTTTTTCAGCTGTTGTAATCATATACTTGACATGCTTGATTTGGAATTTGGCATAGTTTTCTTAAAGTTGACTTGAATAAGAAAATTTTAAACATTATAATTTCTTGGTTAGATAATATTAAAACTGATAAGGATCAGAGATTCATCTAAAATAAAAGAAACTTCTAATTATGGAGTTAGTATTAAAAATGGTTTGCGTTTTTCACATCAAAAAACTTTTGTCAACATTTCTCATCAGAATAGTAAGCTATACAAATTGAGTTTCAATAATTTTCACTGTTGGTAATTTTTACAGGACTATTTTCCCATTAATGTTTGAAAATTACAAAGTACATTTTATTTATGTCATCAAATTAGAGAATTATCTATTGTAAAACTGTGGGAAATTAACATTTCTTGCCCAGGATCCACCTGCTCTATGCTGCCCACTACAGGAACTGCAATACGTTATCAAGAAATGTAATACTCTGCATTAGGGTGACTTTCAGTGCAACCCCATAAAAAATATTCGCTGGGTACTTGGGTGCTAAGATAAGGTATTCTTGCAAGAGATACAGACTGATTAGTGGTAACCAAATTTATTAAATATAAAGAACATCAGCAGGAATAGACATGACCAGAAACTATCTTGGTAATTCACACACTTGGAGTAGCATCCAGGGTGCGGCAGGGGATGGGCATGGAGCTTAGTGATAGGCGCAGGCTGCAGACACACACAGTTCTGCATCAGAGAGGACGTATGAGGGTCAAAATCAACACAAACAAGACACTTAAAAAAAAAAAAAGAGGTGATATAAAAGTACAAATGATTGCTTCCACTCGGAAAAAAAAACACATCTGAAGTAAATTATTCGTGTAATCAATGTTTCATCAGATGAATTTCCTTTTTCCTTAAACTATTACACACATTCCTTTTACAAGCAAATGCCGTTAATATTAAGCTTACTTTTGCCTTACATTTTTCTAGTCGTGGGGAAGTTGAACCATATAGTGATGTGATAATCATCAGGTTTTTTTTAAATTTTATTTTTTCTTTGACGAGAGCATATCCAAAGTGTTATGAATTTAAATTCTATCCTTCAGACATACTTTAGGAATCCATTTTATAGATGGCAGCTTCTTCTGCAGAAAGGGAATTTTTTTTTTTTCCCCCAGCGTCAATTCTCCAGGTACATATGTCACATCTTAAATTTCAAAGAAAGGCGTTTAAACGTTAGCCTCACACTCCAGGTCTCCAGCCTTGGTACCTGCACGGAAAAGGAAAACACACTCCCGTACACGCAGGTGTGTAGACACACAAACACACACTCAGAGCAAGCCGTCAGTGGCTTAAAAGTGGTTACCTCCCCTCGAAAAATTAAAAAATATAAAATGTCACTCCTCCACGCCGCCCTTCGAAGGAGAAAGAAGATCAATCAGGTTTGCCCACTGCAGAGTGAGCTACCAGAACAGACTTTCCATCGTCTACCCCGAGACCTTAACACACACCCCCAGGTCCCGGACCGGACGGCTGAAAGGTCCGTGTAGGGGCCCTCGGTCCACTGCGGCCCCGGCCACACCAGCCGGGGCCCGGTCCGCGCGGCGACCCCCGGCGCGCAGGGCTGCCCGGTCCGCGAGTCGGCCCGCTCCCGGCGACCGCGGTTCCCGGAGCGGGGACCTCCGGAGCCCCCAAAGCCCACGACTCCGACGAGGGGCTACCGCCTGGGCCGTGAACGATGCCATTTAAAAACCACCGAGAAGTCTCGCTGCCCCAGTGGCGCGGCGGCGAAGGCCGGTGCCGCTCCGCGTCGCCCGGTCCCGTCCCCTCGGCCAGGGCCCGGCGGCCCGGGCGACCCTGCGCGGCGTGGCGCTCAGCTCCCGGGAGCGTGGGAGAGCCACCAGGAAGACGGCGCGGCGAGTCCCCGGAGAAGTCCACCGCGGCCTCGCCTTCTCCCCTCAGTTACAAATTACCCGGAGGCTTCTGGCGTTTCCTTCGAGAAAATGGGGGGAAAAAAATTTTTTTTTTTTAAAGAGCGTAGAGGCTCTGGAAGGCGCTGACACGTTCCGTCGGATGAGATCCCCCTCGACTCCATCCCTTAAGCGGGATTTCCAGACGCAGACGCATCCTCAGCGGAGGTTTTCCATGTTGACAGATCTCTCGCCTCCCACAAAATGGGGCCGAGGCGGCGGCCGCCGTCTCCTCGATGGGCGCCGCCATTTTGTGAGGCGGCGGCGGCGGCCGAGCCCGGGGTGTGTGTAATGGTTGAATAGAATGACCCCCTCTAGGGAATCCCCGGCGCTGACGGTTACGTAAGGGGCGGTGCGCAAGGGCGGCGTTCAGGGAATCCGCACCGCCAGGCCGCGCGGCGCTGCGGCCCACGCCGCCGCCGCCCCTAGAAGGACCGGTCCGGGGAAGGGACCGGCGGGCCGGGGGCCCCCTCCCACCCCGCCCCCCTCGCCGCCGGCCCGGGCCGCGGTCTCCACTCCCCCGGCCGGGTCCCCGCCCCTCAGCGCCTGGCGAGACGGCCACTGGCCCTCGGGTGTCGGGAACCTCCTAGCCACAGCCTTCTTCCGACCCCACGGAAGAAGACAAACTTTCCTTGGGAAATAAAGCCGTTTCCTCGAGTGAGCGCCGGGAGCAGGCTGGACTCCATCACATAATTCCTTTCAACACCGGAGACAGGTTCCCAGTGGAACCACCCCCGGGAACCGTCGCCCATCCGCAGACACGGACTGTGGCCTGTGACCTTGGGTGGGTGGGGGACTTTGCCCGCAGTGGCCGTCACTAAAATGGGAACGACGACCACCCTTCCCACAGGGGGGGACGCTTCTGTGAACGTGGGAAGCCCAGGGTCGAGTCCCAACACCCCTTGTAAATGCAAAACTTCGTGTTTGTTGAGATGTTGGGGCTCTCACTGAGGCAGCCCCCCGTTTTTGTTTACCTTCAAAAATGCTCAGACGGGGATCGCCTTTAAGACATCCGAGAGAAAGCAAGGAAAACCAAGGTTGGATTCAATATTTAAGCGCATCTATCTTTCCTATTCCTTAGTATGAATACATAAACGTTAATTATTGTCCAAGTTCAAAAGATTGCTTCCCAACCAGCTTAATTACCGTTTGCCTAACTCAGCGCAGCATCGTCGAGGTGGATCCGTGGAGCCAACCCGAGGCAGGACGACTCCAGCGCATTCCTCTATGGCCCCGGCGCCAGGGCAGTTCACCCCGCGTGTGATGTCTAGTTTGCTAAAGTTGGTGGGTCATTCGGGGAAAATGTGCTAACCATCCCCCCCAAATACTAGCACAAGGCTTAAAAAAAAAAAAAAAAAAGCCGATTCCTTTAGACCTTGGGAAAAAAAAAAAAAAAAGGGTAACAACTTGACTTTATTCCAATCTGTGAACGATGCGGAGCGTGCGGAGCTGCCCCCGGCGCCTCGCTCTCCTCCCCAGCGCCCCACGGGCTGCGGGGCGGGCCGGGGGCGCCTGGCCGCCCTCCCAGCAGCCGGGCTGGGGAGCCGACGTCGCCTCCACCCCCAACCCGGGAACAGCCGGTAGTGGCCGTTTCCCCGCGCCGCCCCCCTCTCCGCCGGCTTTGTGTGCGTGTGAAATGTGCGGCACATTGCAGATGAACCCTAAACCCGGCGAGCCGAGTCTATTGTTCCCCGCGAGGAGCTGCCGGGGCGGTGCGGAGCCGGGCGCAGTGCCGCGGCCGGCCCTCGGGGGGCGCTGTGCGGCGCAGCTGCCGGCCGTGGCGGCGGCGGCGGCGGCGAGGAAGGCTGACGGGGAGGGAAGCGGGCGGGCGGCGGCGGCGGCGGCGCGGAGCAGCTCGGCTGCCGCTGCCGGTGCCTTCAGCTCCGGACGCCCCGGCCGAGGCGGCCGAGGCCGCGCGTGAATGTGTGCGAGGGCCCCGCGAAGCCGCGGCCGGAACACACGCTGTCACCCCGCTTTTCACAAACCACCACACAGACCTCCCCCTCCCCACCCCCAGCCCCGCCTGCCCCAGCCCCGCCGCCGCCGCCGCCGCCGCCGCCGCCGAAACTCCCGGGCCGCCAGCCTCCCGACCCTCACCGTCCGCTCGCCTATCCCCTCGCCCGCCCGCCCGCCCGCCCGCGCGCCCCCGGCAGCAGCACCATGTTGAATCGCGGCCCCAGGCCGAGCCGCCCGAGCCGGCGGCGCTGAGAGGCGGGCGAGAGCGGGCCGCGGGGAGGGAGGGAAGGCAGGGGTGGGGGCCGCGCTCGCCCCGCCGCTTCGCGCGGATCCGGCAGTCGCCTGCCCCTCTAGTTTCGCTCGGATTTCTTTAAACTTTTTTAGAAATTCCCCTCCCTCCTTCCCTCCGGTCCCCCAGGCCTCTCGCTCCCTCCTTCCCCTCCTCCTCCTCCTCCTCCCCCTCCCTCCTCCCTCCCTGCGCCGCCGCCGCCGCCGCCGCCGCCGCTGCCGCTGCCGCCGCCACCGCCGGCCCATGACTGCGCCCCGCCGCCGCCGGCCGAGGAATGGGCTCCGGGCTCTGGTAGGAAGCGCGGGGAGCGGGGGGCGCTTTTAAAACACCGATCTGGGTTTTTTCTAAAACCTCCTTTGAAAAAATAATGGCAAACTCGACGGGGAAGGCGCCTCCGGACGAGCGGAGAAAGGGACTCGCTTTCCTGGACGAGCTGCGGCAGTTCCACCACAGCCGAGGGTGAGAGCAGAACCGGGGGGGCAGCGCCGGGCGAGCCGGGGCGAACGGGGCTCCCGGCCGGGCGCGGGGTCCCGGCTGACAAGTGCGGGGCTTCCTCTCTCCCACAGGTCGCCTTTTAAGAAAATCCCCGCGGTGGGTGGGAAGGAGCTGGACCTGCACGGTCTCTACACCAGAGTCACTACTTTAGGCGGATTCGCGAAGGTGAGTGGAAGTTTTAATTTGTATTTCCCTCTCGCTGGCCTCCTCCAAAAAGTCTCCTTTGACCCCGGAGTGGGCGCTCGGGGCCGGGGGGGCGGCCCGCGGGGGCCCGAGGCGTCCTTTTCGCTCGCAGCCGGCGGCTCGGAGGCGGACGGCGGCGGGGCTGTTTTCGGCCTGGTGGCTGGCGTGCGCGCGGCGGGCGCGGGGCCGGGGCGGGCGGGCGGGCGGGCGGCCCGGCGCCGGCTCGCGCCCTGCCCGCTGCCTGGCCGGCCCGCGGGGTCTGAGCGCCGTGGCGGGGAGCGCGGGCGTGCGGGGTGCCCGGCGGAGCCCCGCGCCCGCCCCGTGCCCGCCCGCCGGCCGCTCGCCGCCGCCGCCGCCGCCGCCGCTCTAGCACAGGCGGAGACACAGGCACACACAGACTCTGAGAGCAGTTTTCGTGCAACTCAAAATTAGCGCGGGCAGGTTTCACATCGATAATCGGCTGCGGAACGATCCCGGCGGCCGGGGGCACGGCCTCGGCCCCGTCGCCCTCGGTTTATACAGCTAACAAAAGAAACCAGGACCTGTCTCCAAATAGCCATCTTAGGCTTCAAGGCTAGGCAGAAGCTGTAGGCCTCAACGAAGGGCCTATGGAGATGGATAGATCTGGGAGAGGGAGCGGAATCGGCCCCGGCCCCGGCCCCCCCAGACCCCGCGGACGTCGCTGTCCGGAACACTATTGATCCTTTTGAACTTTTTTCTTTCTTTCTTTCTTTTTTTTTTTTTGGTGTAAACGGACCGCGTTGAGATTTAAAAGGGGGCGACAGCGGGACTTGCGATTGGTTATTGTCCGGGCTTCAAAAACAAAACAAACCCAGCAGACCCCCTCTCCCACTCCCCCCCACAAAACAAGTGCTGTGAAATACGGGGCTCTCGGGGGGAACCAGGGGTTCAGGCTGTCTTTGCTTGGTAACTCGTGAGGGTCGATCTGGAACACCCATTGATGCCCGGGTATCTACAGATCTCTGTAGAATGGGTATTTATTTCATAGTTAGGTTAGAGTTCTCTTGGATTGTGTATTTTCAGACAAGTGTGGTTGTGTTTTTAACAGGTTTCTGAGAAGAATCAGTGGGGAGAAATTGTTGAAGAGTTCAACTTTCCCAGAAGTTGTTCTAACGCTGCCTTTGCTTTAAAACAGTATTACTTGCGGTGAGTGGTACTGACTCTTGAACAGTATTTGGAAATAAGGGACTTATGGGGAGATTTGTTTTTATAAATAAAAAATAGCGCGCGCTCGTGCGCTCGCGCGAACACACACACACGTACACACACACACACACACACACACACACAACAAACAACAAACCTTGCACACCAGTTTCTAAGCTCATGTTAATTTTAGTCTGGGAAACACTAAATATCCACAAAGTGAGGTTTTAGGATGGTGGGAGCTTTCCTCACCTCTTGTAGGATTGTTTACATTTTTTATACAGAATCCTTACAGGTGACACCCCACCTCCATCTTGACAAACATTCTTTTGTGACATTGTTATTGATTGCTTGATATCCAAAGAGGGGCAGAAAGGTGATGTTTAGTAAAAGAGTTAAGATAGTTAATGAAACTTTGTATCCCTTGGGAAAATTTTTTCTTTGTTTTGGAAACTTCTTTGTCTTTTTAAATTCTGACTTTAAGATTTTTATAAAATGAAATCTCTTGTGTGGAACCTTGACACGGAGTAGTTTTTCAGTGCAATATTTCTACATAGCATAACATGCTGGTGCCTGAGGTGACCAGGATTGATTTTTTTTTTTTAATATCAAGTCACTTAACACTCAAAAGGATTATTATATAGTTAGGAGAATTAGGGATACTATGAAAGGAAATGCTTTGATTTGGATTTTTCTTTCATTCTCCCCTTTATTTTGACTTTATTTGACAAAGTAAATTTCTTATTCAGTTGGTATGTGATAAGTTTAGATGGTATATTTTGTGATTCGGCTTTGTTTTTCTTCTGCCAGTTGTTTCCTAGAAATATTTTTATATTGTAACTTATTATGAGGTCCTCTTTTATTTTTAATGTTTACTTGGCCATAGAGGGTCCTTAGTTGGTGGTGGTTATTTAAAACTAAAATATTGCTCTTTATATTTATTACTTTGTAATAATGAGATTATAGGATGGCCTTTTTAAAATAATGTGGCTTCTGCATAATTTGAGTTTGGCATTCATTATTGCTCCAAATGTAATAGCCCAGTGTGGATAGTCTGTGTTATGTTTAGCATTCTGAAATAGGAATGTTGTAATTACACAGGTGTACTTCTATTGGCTATCATAGATTGACTTAAGGCTTGAAGCTGAAGAGTTCACAGAACTTTGTGGGTAGTTACTGAGCTATACAGAAGTCTAGAAAATAATTAAATATGGTTAGTTGTTATCTACTGTGTGTCTGTGATGTGTGTTAGAGTACATTTTTAGATAAAGGACTAAAACTGAAAGCAAAATAGAACAAAATTAACCTCCTAAACATTGCTTTAATAATATGGTAAGTTGATACTTTTATACTTACAGTGATATTCACTTGCTCATTTTCATTTATAATATTGAGAGAAATACTCTTAATACATGCCCTGGCTTTCTGCTAATCAGTTTGAACCATTTGGATTTTAGACTGTTTACACATTTAAATTTATGACTGATACTTACTGAATTGATTGATTGATTGATTGAACTTTAATATCCATAAGGTACTATATGATATATATGGTTCATAAGATGTGTTTTTTCTGAAGAATTTACATTCATTCTAACAGAGTTTTAGACTTTCAGTTTTTTACAAGTTACATACATATTGTTTTTCCAGTTTTAATTTCTATCTTGAGATCATATCCACTGGTTATACTTATAGGTGCTATTTTTAACTATGTAGTTTCAAGGTTTGCAACTTTTTACATTGTTCTCAGATCAATTTGAGCTTTATGTTCTTATTAAAAGCTGCTTTTTTATCTGTCTTTAGCTAAACTTGTTTTCCTCCATATGTCACCCTCTAGGTTTGTTTTTGTAGAGTTGTAGCTAGGCTACTAGGAAAAAGGTTGAGCATTTGTTTTGGAAAATAAAAGCATGTGAAGATTTGCGTGGTTTCTAAAGAAATACAAAAGAAATACATTGGTCAAAAATTGGGTACTACCAAACTTGATTTTTTTTTCATAGTGGTGTAATATTGCACTGTAGAGGACATGTATTATGCTGGATTTTACACCTTCCTCTGAAAATCTTAACTGGCAGACAGGATGTTAAGCTTTCACAGTGATTCTGTTACTTAACCATAAAAGTGCCTCTTCATAGTAAGAAATAGTAATCAAGTAACTTTGTAAGTTTCCTCTTTCATATATCAAATTGAATGTCATAGTTTCTGATGAGCAGATAATGTGTTTTATAAATCATAGGTGGAATAATTTGACCTATTGTAAGACTGTCCTTACATGTGATAGTTCTCATTTACTCTACAAGTTTAATATTTGCTGACATCGCTCTGTTATTTTATTACTAGAGGCACGGTGCACAGATTCATGCACCGGTGGGGTCCCTCAGCCTGGCCTGCGTCCTCTCGCAATCCGGGACCCCTCAGGGGATGTTGGAGGCCGGGATTCGGTCTGATCCCCGCAGGCCAGGCCAAGGGCCTCTAGTATGCATGAGATCTTTGGTTAATCTCTTCCCGCCCTCCCCCCTACTCCCTTCCCTCTGAGATTCATCAGTCTGTTCCATGTTTCCATGCCTGTGCGTTGAGTATCTGCCCGCTGGTGGTCAGTGCTCGTCAGAGCTATCGGTCGAATGGTTGCTTAGGCTTTTATATATATAGATTAATTGGAGAATGGCTGTTAGCCTAGTATTTTATGATATATCTTCCATGATATTACAGACGTTTAGATAAGTAAGATCAAACTAGCATGCTGGCCATGTATATATTCTAACATTTTAAAGTTTGTTTTGATACAAACATACATAGTCATTAAATATAGAGACTTGAATTTAGTGATCTGCCAAAAGTTAGCTTGATTGTATCAAACATGTAGATCGTCTACAAAGATTTCTCAAAGTCTAAAATTGAAATGATTATTTGTTTCAACGTTGGCATTTAATTTTAAAAATGTGTTTACTGATGTGTAAAAGTACTCTTTAAAAATTGATTATTAATCATCCATGATGTCTACATATTTTGTTTGTACTTCGTTCCTTTCTTGGCATGTACACCTCAAATATTCCACAAAAGCTTATTATTAGGTTATCCCTAAAGTGTAAATGCATAAGGTATAATTTCACAGTAGAGGACATGTATTATATTTCATAAATGGAGAAATTAAAGTGCAAAAAAAATCAAAATGGCGTTGGGGCATTGATTAATTGGAAAGAAAAATTGTATTCCTTACATGTATTTAGTAATGTTTAATCTGTCTATTATGAATTCAGTTTGTTAGTCACAAATTATTTTAAGAAATTAAAATATAATTGGAAATTACATATGGTTAAACTTATGCCCAAGTGTATCTAAACCCATTGTGTTCCTTATTTATTCTGTGAATTTTTGTTGTTGTTGTTCTGTTTTGGTATTTAGGTTTGGGGTAAAAATATTATTCTTATTTCCATTAAGAGTTTGAAGTCTTGGTATGAAGATTTAGGTAAATATTTCAAATACTTACTTGAAGAATTTTGTTTAACCTACTGACTCCAGTAGTACAGCTATAGTCAAGGCTAACTTGATGTTTCCATTATAAAACTTGATTTTTTGAAAGGAAGTAAAATATTGTAGACATTAAAAAATTATTGTACAAATTTACATGTTACTGGTTTTCTTATAATAATGAATGATTTTTTTAATCAATTTTATTTCTTTCCCCAGTCTCTTTCAGTATATTTTTGATTTCAGAGAGGAAGGGAGAGGGAGAGAGAGATAGAAACATAAATGATGAAAATCATTTATTGGATGCCTCATGCACACCCTCTACTGGGGATCTAGCTTGTAACCTAGGCATGTGCCCTGACCCAGAATCAAACTGTGACCTCCTGGTTCAGAGGTCGATGCTCAACCACTGAACCATGCCAGTTGGGCATATTAAATAATTTTTTTTTTTTTACTCATACCTACCTTTAGAATAGTCAGAAACTTAAATGTAGAATTCCACCCACCATAGTGAATTTTCATTTGCACTCTAAGTTTATTCTGTTTCCCTTGGTTGATAAAGCCCTTCCTAAGTTATACCAATAGAGGTTACATTTATTAGTTAAATAGATGGATGCACTCATGTGTTCTGTGGTTAGTGTTCACCATGTAGATCACTTCTTTTAAGAGAAAACCTTTTATGAATTATTTGAGGTTAATTGAAAGAATGCTTCAAGATTGTGATAAATATGCAAATGAAGTAATACATTGAGAGTTGATAAACAAAATTTATAAACAGATTGCTCTCCTTATTCAAGGAAGGAAAATAAAAATAATATGGAGACTGGAAGAACAACTGTATCTAAATAAATTATTCATATATGTATTTAAATTTAATTTTTTACACTGTATCCTTTCATTTTGAGCAAATTTGATTTTGATATCTCCTGATAGTCTGTTATACTTTAAAGGGCATGCAGATTTGTTTAAAGGAAGAATAGAAAGTGGAGAAAGTTGACTTATCAGAGCTCAGCGAGGTTAGTGTTGTGTCTTACCATGTTTTAAGCAGCTTAAATTTGCCCTAAAGAAGAAACAAATCTCTTTCCAAGATAGATAGTTTACTAAAGATAAAAATTTCACTGAAGATTCAAACTAAGAACTCTTAACTCTCAAAAGTGTTTATATGCTTTTTTTGCATTTATGCTTTCTGCCTCAGATGTTAACTAAAAAAGTCTATTTCTAAATAGGAGTACTCTTTTATAGTGCCACCTCTACTCTGTTATGGATTCAATATTCTCATAGTTGGTCGTGTGTGACATCCACTGTAACTTTGATGGACAAGTATATTTCTTCTGTGACTCTTACATTCCCAAACTGAATGATATTAGAAGTTGGAAAGGAAGGAAAAACATAAATTTTAATTCATTGGAATTTAGGTGCATTACTCAGCAAACAAGTATTCAATATATATTTGTAGGTAGAGTACTTATTATTACTTGGTAAAGGCTGCTTATTGCTTATTTTTCAGAGTGGTATAGACCCTATTAAGGTTTACTGGTAAAAATAGGGTTTGTTGGAATTGGGAATTAGAGAGACATATGGGGCAGGGTTGATCTGCCACTACCATCATCACCACATTCTTTGTTATTTAGGATCAATTAGAGTAGAAATTCCCAATTCGTGTTGTATTAAAAACTCGTTTTCCTGAAATGTCATTATGTTTCCTTGAAAAAAGCCAAATGAATTTGAGCAATAAAGCTAAACTTGGTTACTGTATTGCAGGACTTCTTAGACACTTCCGTTTGTTAGTATGCATTGTAGAACTGTTGACAATTTGGACAAACACTACCTCCCTACCCCTACCCATTGTAAATGGCAGGGGTCCTCAGACTTTTTAAACAGGGGGCCAGTTCACTGTCCCTCAGACCGTTGGAGGGCCGGACTATAGTTTAAAAAAAACTATGAACAAATTCCTATGCACACTGCACATATCTTATTTTGAAGTAAAAAAACTAAACGGCAAAAACACCCGCATGTGGCCTGTGGGCCTTAGTTTGAGGACGCCTGGTAAATGGTGTTTCCCAAACACCTACCACACATCACCAGAGTGTGGTGTGAAACCCTATGTTTGAGGAATGCCTACTGAGTTCTGTGGATACGGTTTGGGAAATATAACAATACTTTCTCTAATGGGTAAACCATAATTTGATGAAAACCTGTGACCATGATTAAGATTTTTAAAAAATTTATTAATTTGAGAGAGAGAAAGAGAGAAACGTCAGCTTATTGTTCACTTAATTATGCTTTTATTGATTGCCTTTTGTATGCCCTGACTGGAGATTGAACCCGCAACCTTGGCGTATCTGGACAATGCTCTAACCAAATTTTACATTATAAAATTTATTAAAATAAAATTTATTAAATAAAACTTTTGAGGGACCTGGAATAAATAGTTGATTTAGAGTAAATGGTCACTTATTCAGGTTATCTATGAATTTCATTAAACTTTCCAAGAATTATGTTATTAAAAATAGAGTCTAATATGTACTTTTCTGTTTCAAAACAAATTTCACTTGTGCTTGGATACTTTTTGCATATTATGTTGTAAATTGGAAATTAATGCCTTTCTATAAGATACTAGAGGCCCAGTACACGAAATTTGTGCATGGGGTAGGGGGTCCCTCAGCCCGGCCTGCACCCACGGGGATCGGGCTAAACTGGCAGTCGGACATCCCCCTCGCAATCCGGGATGCTTTTCATACTGGTGAAAGGCATCTTGCTGTTGTATGGGCAGGTACATTTTTTTGTCCTCATTATGAAAAGTAGTACATAACATGATCCTTCTGAGGCAGTAGTACCATTTTCCCCATCTTATGGGTGGAAAAACTGAAGCAGAGAGAAGTTAAGTAATTGGCTTTGTCACACATTTGTGTCAGAATCAGGGCTGACCACAAAATGTGCAAGCCAGAGTCCATGCATGTCATTGCTGCATTATCCTATTTTTTCAGTGTAGAGTAGCCTTGCCAGGTTTTAATTTTTAAATCTAAGAGACTGTTCCCAATATATAGGCCTGGCCAGTGATCAGGGCTGATCTTCGGGGCGACCAGTGGGTGGGGTGATGGGTGGGCGGGGTGATACCTCCCTCTCCCTCCCCCCGCTGGCATCCACCTTGGCTGGCAGCCTGGCACTGCCCACTGGCTGGCGCCACCCCCCGTCACTGCCACCTGTCGCCTCTGCCCCCTGGTGGTCAGTGTGCGTCATAGCGATGGGTTGTTCTGCCCTTTGGTCAATTTGCATATTAGGGTTTACCCTGTTGATGAAATACATTGCAATAACAGCTTCACATTCTGAATTGTTGACCAAAAATGGCAAGTCCATAAATTCTATTACTGTCTAAGTCAGTGTTTGCAGGTTCTTCCTCATCTTACGGAAAGAATTTTCTAGTGGGGCTGAATCTGTTGTTTTGTCTGTTTTATCTCATTAGTTCCCTTTTCCTTTTCCCATTATGCCATTGATTTGTTGAAGTAATGGCTCTTTTGTCCTTTAGAATGTCCCAAATTCTGGATTTGGTTGATACCTTCCTCCTAGTGTCAATTAACCCGTTCCTCTATGCCCTGTATTTATTTCCTGAAAACTGTTAGTTAGATCTAAAGGTTGATAACATTCAAGTTCAATATTTTAGGTATTCCTAATAGGTAGTGCTGTGTTTTTTAGATCATGAGGTGTATAACGTTTAGTTGTCCTGCTTTAGTGGTGCAAAGATTGATCAGTAGTTTTAGATATTAATACTCAGAAACACTGTATTTTTAAAATGTGGTCCCCAGGTGATTCTTAAGTATGCTGAAGTTTGAGAACAGCTGATCTAAGTATTGTAATGAAACCAATTTAGTTGCTGAGATAACTGGTTTAACTTGGCATCAACATGTTGGCCAAGGCTACATCCAGAACAAAACTTCTAGGTGACATCTGGTCTAGGGCACCTGCTCAAGCTGCACCTGTCATCTCTAAGCAGAGCCTAGACACACCCTTATACTTTGTCTCTGGGCTCAAGAGACATAACAAGGGCTCCACTTCAGTTAATGGGGAAAAGGATAAATGAAACTGCTAATTTGAACTTATCCTAACTGTATTTGTATTGTTTGGATTTTAGGAAATTAATTAAAAATAAGTTTTCCTTAATGTCTAGGTTTTTTTTTTCTATATAGTACTTTATAGTATTCTCCACAACTGGGATACCATTTGTTTTATTGAATTTACTGAATGCTTTTTTTCTCTGTGAGGATTTTGTTGATCTATCTTAGTACTGCTTGAGGGAGTTAACTTACATTGTATAAATGCCTATAAAAAATCAAAACTAACAATAGCCTGTTTTGTTAAATGCACTTTGTTTTCATTTTTTAAACTATTTTCATATGTGAGATTTTATTTTTATCATTTAAAATTTCAGAAGTAATTGCTGTTATTCAATCTAAAAAAATAACATTTAGAAAAAATGTATTTACACTACTCCAACTTTTCTTCTGAAGCATTGAGTTACTTCTTTTTAAAAATGGTTGTAGGTTATATTCAATTCTCCATTTTAAGTGTCAGCCATAATTGCCAGTTAGGAAAGTATATTCTACTTTTCAGGCCACATTTTCTCCCCTTTATCTTTCCATTCCCTTCCCTGGTGATAGACCTGCTTTACATTTTATGAAGCATTGTCTTATACATAATCCTCCATTATCCATAGTTGTTAAATATCTTCAAGTACTATTTCATGTTCTAGGTATGTTTACCTTTGTTTCTATTACCATATAATGAGGCAATTAAAATGTTGCTTTTTATAAAGCAGTATTCAAATAAAGTTATATAAGAATCCATTGTTTGAATATACATACAGCTTATTGTGAGATATAGAAAGTATGTAATTCTTATCTTTCTGATTTTTTACTGTTTGGTAAAGTCTTACAGTGTTTAATGGTCAGTTGCTGTGTGCACAAAGATGATGCTTATTATATAATCATGACATACTCATCTTTAGTCATTTTGGATGAAATTTTATTTTGTCCATTGGTTAATTTTAAATAAATAAGGTATTAAATGTACATGTGGTCAGAAGGGACATTCTTTTAAAATAGGACAAAAAGACTAAGTTAGGGCTCTATGCAGAAAATACATAACTTTTTAAAATTCTTTAGCGATGGGGCTGAATTTAAATTTGTCAGTAATAATGCCCAGGTTGATCACACTTTCCATAATGGTTTATAGATTAAGTGAATTTTAGTGTACTTGAGCTCAGATCAGACCACTTAGTGCTTCATAAACAGTAGTTAGTACCTTAGCAGGCTGTACCTCCAAGTGCACTCACAAGTAATAGGTCAAGAGTGCTTAAGTGCTTTGGTATAATTTTTTTAGTTTGCACCATTAAAAAGTCAAAAACTTCTGAATTTATGAGTAGTTTTTCCAGGTAGTCCCATGTTGCAATGTATTAATTCAATCTAGTAGTAAAAAAATCTGTTTGTAAGAGAAATGGTGAACCTTTTTTCCTTGCCATGTTTATTTTTTTAATTAAGTTAATTTTGTTATATATATGTGAACTCATGTTTACACTTCATTAAAATCAACCATTGTTATTTTGCCACATTTACTTTATATTTTTCTCTTTTTTGTGATAGTGGGTGTGTATTCACATACATTATTATTAGTGTTACTACTTTTTAATCCTTTGATATAATTGTGGATTAATGCCCTTTACTCAGAAATATAAGTGTATGTCACCTTAGAATAAAAACATTCTCTTATGTGACAATAGTACAGTTATCAAATATAGAAAACTTAACATGGATATAATTGTATTATCTAATATGCAGAGCTTATTTAAATATTACTAATGATCCCAAATGTGTCTTTTTTAGCAATCATACCCACCTTTCTAATCCATGATCTTGTATTACATACCTTTAGTTCTTCAGCTTTCATGATACTACCATTTTTTAATAGTATAGGCCTACAAATTTGGATTTGTCAGATGTTTTTCAGGATTAGATTTAAGTTAAGCATTTTTGGCAGGAGGCATGTGATGTCACTTTGTCCCATTAGTGCTGATGTTAACTTTGGTTAAGGTGGTGTCCTCTTGATTTCTCCATTGTGAAGTTTTCATTTTCTCTTTTATAACTAAAAAGTAATTTGTGGGGACATACTTTGAGACCATATAAATATCTTGCTCACCATCAAACTTTTACCCAATAATTCTAACATTCATTGATAATTCTTTTTTTTTTTTTTAAATATATTTTACTGATTTTTTACAGAGAGGAAGGGAGAGGGAGAGTTAGAAACATCGATGAGAGAGAAACATCGATCAGCTGCCCCCTGCACACCTCCCACTGGGGATGTGCCTGCAACCAAGGTACATGCCCTTGACTGGAATCGAACCTGGGACCTTTCAGTCCCCAGGCCAATGCTTTATCCACTGAGCCAAACTGATTAGGGCCATTGATAATTCTTGCTTGAATCAGTTATTATGAAGAATGTACAATGCTTATTTCCTAACGCTATTATTCCTTCTACATTTATTAGCAATCTATGTTAAGAAAATATTTTCATTCTTATGTATTAGATTTTTATTTTATACAATGGGTTAAAATCTATTACGTTATGCATTTGGCCTTTTAAATTGGGCCACTATGAGCCCTTTTAAGATGGCTTCTATGTCTTTTTAACATGTTTCCATTATTTTTGAACTCTTTCTTGCTTTCTGACAAGATAAGATCTTCCAGGTTCAATTTGTGTTTTGCTTATCTAGCTCTCGTAGCATCAGCTATTTCTCCAAGGAGTCCTGATTCCTATTTGTATGGAGTGATATATAGAAAACAAGATCTGGATAGTAGGTATGCTCATTGTTACTTAGGCCCTTTCAGAGGACAGAGCTAGGAAGTTTTGTTTATTTTAGATATAAATGTACATATTTTGAAAATCATAAGGCTGTACTGATATCCCTAATTATTAGTCCACACAAGTTTCTTAATGCCTTCTTCCATTGCATGCATTTCCCTTCATCTGCATTGGGAATCTTAGTTCCCACTACTCATTTTGTCAGTTTTATAATACATAAGAGAATACTTTCAGAATTGTTATACACATACCACTACTAACAGGAAACCTGCTAAGTAGTTAAAGATTTGTTTGCAGTTCTTTTTTGTGTTCATATTGAAGATATATCATCACTAAAGTATGGTGCTAAAAAAATTCGGTGATTTTCTTAAAAAAAATGTATTTTATTGATTTCAGAAAGGGAGAGAGAGACAGAAACATCAGTGATAAGAGAGAATCATTCATTGGATGCCTTCTGCACGTTCCACACTGGGGATCGAGCCCGCAACCGGGGCATGTGCCCTGACCAGGAATAGAACCGTGACCTCCTGGTTCATAGGTCAAGACTCAACCACTGAGCCATAGCAGCTGGGCTATTCAAATTTTTTTGGTGTCATTTAAGAATCTAAAATTTTTATTTTATAGAGTTTGATCATTTCTTAAGTTTATTCTTAAGTATATTATCACTTTTATACTTATTATTTTATACTTATGTTGCTATTGGAAATGTTTTCCGTTATATCTTCTAATTGGTTATCATTTTTATATGAAAGTTTTATTTTTGTAATCTGTTTTAACTGTTTTTACTGTTGTATGATTTATTATTGATTTAAAAATTTTTAGAGATACTAGCATATCATCTGCAAATAAGGACAGTTTTACTTTTTTTCTAAATTTTATTCCTTTAATTATTTTCTTTTATCTAATTGTATTGGCCACTATTTAACAGTTGAGAACATGAGGGCATCTTTTCCTTGACTTGATGCTGATCTTAGTTTGGTATTTCTAGTATTTCCTCATTGAGTAAGATACTGCCTGCTATGTGTTCTTAATGCAGTCTTAATTCTGTATATCTTACTAATATAGTATGTCTATATCTGTTTATTGAATGAACAATACTATTGGACTTAGAAATCAGAGTTAGTGATATTTTTTATATGTTTTATCTACTAGCATTTGGTTTTAATTTTAAAATCTAATTATTTCTTTATTATCTGTATTCAAGAGAGGAGCTAGATCAAATGTTAAAAATTTTAAATCTCATTTTGTGGATTATATTTGAATGTGAATATTTCTCATGTTCTAGGAATTTAACATAAATAAAATCAGTTAAAATGCTAAAATATATAAATTATCTTTCCTGTTCTGTTTATTAAGCAGACTTTACTGTTTCTTTGCTGGTCATTGCATCACTCATTATACAAAAACAGGGCAATAATTTAATTTATTGCTTGATTTTTATATTAAGACTAGTGTAAACGATGATTTAATCATTGCTTGATTTTTTTTTTAAAGATTCTACCCACGAAGAAGTAATATTTTAGTTTAAAAGTCTTCTTAATTAGGGTATCCAACCTGTGGAAATGAAAAGCAAATTTATCTTTTAGTTACATCAGAAATCTTATATGCTTGTTTGGGTGACTCCATTTAAGTCCATTATGACTAAATTAAACGTGTTATGTTACATTGTATATTTGATCCTCAAAGTAGATATAAATTTTGATGATAAAGTCTTTCTAGTTTTGACATTTTGTTAGATCATCTTCTTTATCCCCCTCCTTATAAACTATAGGCGTTAGCTTAAGTGGATGAGTGTATGTGCACACATGCATGCATACATGCAGCACTATTTATTAGCTTTAAGCAAATTGCTTGGTAATTTCTTGATCAGTTCCTGGGCATACCAAATCTTATCTATATTTATCAAGTCTTACGCATTTAAAGGGCTAAGTTGAGGTAGATATTAGTATTATATGCAAATTCAATCTTTTGTAGAGGCCTAGTAGTAGTGTGTACTGAGCCTGAAATTTAGGTTAATAAGATAGGAGCAAAAGTATGCAGTTAGCAATAATTGGATATGGCTACTGAACCTATCCATTCATAGTATCATTCTTAGAACTGAGGGGATTAAAAAAATTTCTTTTCTTCTATTGATTTCAGAGAGGAAAGGAGAGAGAGAGAAAGACAGAAACATCAATGAGAGAGCATCGTTGATTGGCTGCCTCCTGCACGCCCTGAGCCCTTATGTGCCCAGATCAGAATCGAACCGGGACCTCTTGGTTCATAGGTTGATACTCAACCACTGAGCCACGGGTGAGGCAAAACGGGATTTTAAGAAGGTGATCTAGCCTCATGCTTTCTCTAGTAAGCTATAAATAAAGATATTTTTTTCTGGTAGGCCTGCATAAGGATAATAGACTTGCATAAGATCACTATTCCTGAATGATGGGAAGGGTAACTGAAAGTTAATTCAGAGCTGCCTTTGATACTGTAGCCACTCCATTCTGATTAAAAAGGCAAATGTAGAAGATTGCCAGATTTCTTTGCTACTATAAAATGTGACCTTTACTTTTATGTTAAGACTAGTAGCTCTCTGCGGGGCCTGGCCGCTCCGCGCTCGCTGCCCAGAGGCTCTCAGAGGCCTATCCGCGGCTGGGTGCGGAATGTTTGCCTCGTCGCTGAGGCGACGAGGCAAGCGTCCTTCTCCCCCAAACCCTCCCCCCCCCCACCTGGCCACTCCGTGCCCACTGCCCAGAGGCCCTCCACGGTCAGGGTGGAATGCTTGCCTCATTGCCGCAGTGACGAAACAAACATTCCGCCAGGCCACTCACGCTGCCTGTTCTTAGTGGCTCCCCCCCCCCCCCCCCCGGGACTGGGGGACTCCAGCGGGGCTGAGAGGACTGGGCGCTGCCATCTTTGTGACAGAGTGATAGTTAATTTGCATATTATCCTTTCATTAGATACTAGAGGCCCCTTGCAGGAAGATTCCTGCAATAGGGCTTCCTGCTGCGGTCTCTGCTGCCCCGCCTGCTTCCCTCCTTTCTCCGCAGCACCTCCGGCTTCTCTCCCTTCTCCCCACCCTGCCTGCTTCCCTTCCTTCTCCCTGCCCCGCCTGCTTCCCTTCTTCGCCACCCCGCTTGCTTGCTTCTCCACAGCTTCGCTCCCTTCTGCAGCGCTTGGCTTCTTTCTACGCTGTCTTCAGTCTTCGCTCTGGCCTGGGCATGCAAATTAACCGCCATCTTGGTTGGGTTAATTTGCATACTTGCCCTGATTGGCTGGTGGGCGTGGCTTATGGGTGTAGCGAAGGTACGGTCAATTTGCATGTTTCTCTTTTATTAGAGAGGATGATGATTTACTTACACCATCTGTGAGGAATAGGTTTTAAATTGTAGTGGTGATAAAAATACACCCTTGATTTGTCATTTGTATCTAACAGTTTTATCTATTTCCCCTTCCTGTCCAAGGGATTATCTATAATAATAAAAGCAGAATATGCTAATTAGTCCGGACGTCCTTCTGGACTACCTTCTGGACGAAGCCGGGGCTTCAAGGGAAGCCTGGGACCCGGGTGCCTGCTGGTAGCCAGAGAGAAGCCCGGGTTCCGGGTGCCAGAGGGAAGCCGGTGCCGGCAGCCTGGGGAAGAAAGGCTTACTCTTGCATGGATTTCATGCATCGGGTCTCTAGTGTTTATATAAGACAGGTGAGAATTATTGGAGAACCCATAGCAAAACATATAACAACCATAAGGGAAAACCCCTTTTTACTTCATATATTCATTTTAAATGCTTTGCTTGGAAAAACTTAAACTTGCATATTTGATAAAGCTGGCCATTAATTTGTGTATGTGTGTTTTTAATAATCAGGAATACTAATTTAAAGTTTTCAGTCCTATACATTACTTTTTAGATGGAGACCTCTACTGGAAGTATGAAGCAATGGATAGATTTTATTATACATTATAAAGTATATGGACAAACAGATGGTAGGAAGATTTATTTTTAAAATAGTCAATATAGGATATCCAAGAGTCCTTTTAAAAGACTCTTATACTTTAGATAATAGTGTACTTTTATGTTTGACAGATGTTTTAAAAAGCAGAATACAAAGTTTACATTTTGATTTTTTTATCTATTTATTGAATTTGCCATGTGTACTAAATGATTTATAATAACTAATTTCTTCTTCACACCTCCCTGTATTGTTGTTATTATCCTGATGTTATATAAAACAGGACAAAGGGAGACCTACAGTAAGTTCAGGAGCTAATATTTGAACCTGGGTCATATAGCTCTAGAAAAATCATGCTATGGGGTATGATTTTTCAATCATGGGGTAGTTGTAGGATTGTCTTTTTTCAATCATGGGGTAGTTGTAGGATTGTCTTTCTCCAAGTGCACATGATTACATTTTTTTAAAGTGTATGAAGATAGAACTTGAAAAATATGAAAATTGCCCTAACCTGTTTGGCTTAATGGATAGAGCGTTGGCCTGTGGACTGAAGGGTCCCAGGTTCGATTCCGGTCAAGGGCATGTACCCTGGTTGCGGGCACATCCCCAGTAGGGGGCGTGCAGGAGGCAGCTGATCGATGTTTCTCTCATCGATATTTCTAACTCTCCCTCTCCCTCTCTGTAAAAAATCAATAAAATATATTAAAAAAAAGAAAAATATGAAAATTATTGGGGTAGTTGTAGGATTGTGGTTTTTTTATTTTAAAAATTTCTTTACTGCATCTTTTTATAATGAAACTTGTGTGCTGTAGTACAGTTTATTTCTACAGATGTTTATTTTATTGGATTTTTACAATTCTACAAGATGGGTATAATCCTGTCTTACAGGATGAGGAAAAAAGCCTCTGAGTAATGTTGCTAATAAATAGTGGTGTGAGGATTATAGTTTAGCTTTGTGAATTATAATTCACTGCCCTTATTTCATTGCCACAGTTTTGGGATCAAGCACTTTTTAATAAAATGTTTATCTCTTAAAGCCCCTAATTTAACATTTGATACTTTGTAGTTGACCTGAATCAGAGCCCCTGTCTCTGGGAAGGTATTTATGAGCTCAGGTGGGTATGGTGAGCCTCATAGCAATGGAAAATGGAATTTGGGAAATTCTGAAAGAATTGAAAAATTCTATAATACAAAGTTGGTAGCATATGGCATTATATTGATCTGGCCCTAAGCTTCCTTAACCTTTTCTTGTGTGGTTTTATGAAACAAGCACCAAGAGTCAGTTTTAGTTGTAAAATATGTATTAACATTGTGATAATTGTAGCATTTTGTGCAATTTTATATAGCACTTAAAAATATTTTTGTAGGTAGACATGAATAGACTAATGTCTCCCCATTTCTCTTCACAAGCTACAATAGAATAGAATTTTATTTAAGGTGAGAATTGATCCAGAGTAATATTGATTGTGTTTCAAACTAGAATGTGAAGATCCAAGGATTTTGAAGGGTAATTACCATTTCTGAAAAAATGGATACTGGGAATGATGTGATAACTCCATGGAGGCATTTTGGCAGTTAGGAATGTTTATTATCATAGTGATAGCTAACATTTATCTAACACTTATTATTTGCTAGGTACTGTGTTCAACCTGCAGTATTCTAATCCTCAAAACCATCCTTTAAGATTGACACCATCATCATCCTATGTATTAAAGCCTAATATGCTAAGTGTCCAGTCGTCTGGTGACCGGTCAACTGTTCAACCAATCAAAGCGTAATATGCTAATGATATGCTAAGGCCACTCAACCGCTCGCTATGATGTGCATTGACCACCAGGGGGCAGACAGTTGACCAGTCGCTATGATGTGCACTGACCACCAGGGGGCAGACGCTCCGACCAGTAGGTTAGCTTGCTGCTGGGGTCCGGCTGATTGGGACTGAGCGAGATGGGCCAGACACGCCCTGAAGCCCTCCTGCAATCCCTCCCTGGCCCCAGTTGTGCACCGGTGGGGTCCCTCGGCCTGGCCTGTGCCTTCTCACACTCCGGGACCCCTTGGGGAATGTCAGAGAGCTGGTTTTGGCCTGATCGCGTAAGCCACTTCCCTCGGGAGGGCGCCAGATGCAGGGTTCACAGCTGGTGAGCGCTGCTGCGGCGGCACGAGCCTCTCCTGATTGGGACTGATTGGGTGTGAGCCTGCAGCAGGCACAGTGGGCTGGGATGAGTGGGAGCAGCAGGTTGGAGTTGCAGGCAGCATTGGACTGCAGGTTTTGGCCCGATCCTTGCAGGCCACCCTGAGGGGCCCCACCTGTGCATGAATTCGTGCACCAGGCCTCTAGTTATTTTATACATGAGGAAACACAGATTTAGAGAGGTTAAGTAACTTGCAGTAATTACAAAGTATAGGAGAGCTGGAATTTAATCCGGGTCTTTTGCCTCAAGAGACCAACTTTTTAGCCATGATACAGAATAGTGTCCTTCCTTCCCTCCCTCCCTCCCTTCCTCCCTCCTTCCCTTCCATTTTTCATTTGCCAGACACTATTCTATGCACTGGAAATGCGTGAGTGATGAAAAGAGAGAAAATGTTTTCCTGTTTGGAGCTAGGGAAAAGAGGAAAAGAAAAAGTAAAACAGTATATTTTAGATAGTAATACATGCACGGAGAAAAATAAAGGAGATATTTTTTCCTTTATTTAAATAAAGGTTTCTAATGGGAGAGTGTTATATTTTTAGATAGTGTGAACAGGGAAAGTTTTTCTAAGATGGTGACATTTGAATAAAGACTCAAAGGAGATAAAGGAGCAAACCAGGTAGATATCTGGTTAAGAGTGAACTAACAGCAATGGATCATGCCTGGTATGTTCAAGAAACAGTAAGGAGGCCATAGTGGCTGGAGTTAGTGAGCAAAGAGGAGAGAAGTTGGAGATTAGAATCAGAGAGATAAGAGAGCACTGCTACTAGATTTTAGTAGGGCCTTTGTAAGGTCTTTGCCTTTTACTAATGCCACTGGAGGATTTTGAGTAGTGAATTGCCATTATCTGGATCTCTCTGAGTGTTTTGTTGTAAATAGGTGAGGATGTGTATGTGGGAGCAGTGGGGGGCATGGATCAGGGGCAGAAGCAGCAAGGCATGTTAAAGGGCTTATAAAATAACCCAGGTGGAAAAAATGGTGGTATGGTGGTTTGTAGTAGTGAGGTTAATAGCTCTTGAGATGGTAATAGTAGCCATATTTTGGATATCTAAAGTTTCAAATCTAAAACTTGCAAGATTTTAATTAACAGAGACTACTTAGATACTTATTGATAACCCATCAGATATCAAGTTTTATACTTTTTAAATTATAAACTTTATTTTCCTTATCAAAGTATAGTAACACGTGCTCATTGTACACAATTTAGAAAATACAAAGAAAGGGAAATAATGAGCCCTATTAATATCTTAGGATGTTTTTCCCAAGTCTTTTGTTATAAAGATTACACCTTAAAATCTATCCACCATAAACTGGCTCTCCGTCTCGCCTGCTAAATTGTTAGCTCCTTCAGTGCAGGAGCTGTGCTTTTTAATTTCTTTATCTTGGGGACCTATCTTGGGTATCTGGTTCATAATAAGTGTTCAGTATTGCTTGTTTTGTTTGAATTAATTGTGTCAATCAACTTGGTGCCATATCCTTGTACATTCTTTGAGGATAGATAGCATAGTTGTTTTTTAATATTATTTATTTTAAGGCTTGGTAAATGGGCAGTCAGTAAGTGTTGTTAGATTTAATGTACTCTGAACTCTAGCCATGCTTGTCTATTTATAGTTCTCTAAACATGCCAAGTTTTCCTTGCTTCTGTCTTTGCATATGCTATTTTCTCTTTCTGGAATTCCTTTCCCTTCTTTGCCTGATATACTCCTACCTATCTTTGAAACTTAACATAAATGTCACCTTCTCTAAAAAGCCTTTTCTTATTTCCTGAATCAGCTTAAAGTGATCCTTTATGATCCCACTTTTCTCTCATTTAAACCTCTATTATAGACCCAGCTATAATGACTTTTTTTCATGTCTATCTCCCTTATTGCGCTCTGAGCCTAAGGAAGTGGGGATTAACTTTTATGTGTCTTTGTAGCACATTCATCATAGTCATCATAACACAGTGAATTATTAGTTCATGTGTAAGAGTTTATGTGTGGCTAAAAGAACCAATGGATGAATGCTGGGAAGGGTCATTGGAAATAAGAAAAGAAGGAAATCACTGGTTTGAGGGTAGAGAGGAGTTTATGGAAGAGGCTTTGAGCTTGGCATCCAAAGACTGGTTGGATTTAGTTAGAAAAAAGGTGGGGGGAGGAGATGGTCATTTTAGGTAAGAGGAAACGGGGAAATGAGCGTATGTACAAGGTGTTGTATAAATGAACCACTGCATGTGATTGTTGGAAGGTAAGATGGGACCAAAGATTGGTATCAGATTGTGGAGGATTTTGAAACAGGTCAAGGTGTTTGACCTTTATTATTCTACTAGAAGCCTGATGCATGAAAATGTGTGCAAGAGTAGGCCTTCCTTTGCTCAGCTGCTGGCACTGGCTTCCCTCCGGCACCCATGACCTGGGCTGCTTCCCTCCTCCATCCACCTGGAGGCACCCAGGACCTGGGCTGGCTTCCCTCAGGCCACCCACAGGCACCTGAGACCTGAGTTGGCTTCCCTTGGGCCGCCAACAGGCACCTGGGACCCGAGCTGGCTTCCCTCCAGCCCTGGCTTCATCAGGAAGGATGTCTGGTCTAATTAGCATTTACCCTTTTATTATTATAGATATATAATGAGGATGTAATGTTTGGGGTATCTATTTTTTAGCAAAACTACTTGATGAAAATGATGTTTGGGAAACATTATTCTTACATTTTCACTACATTTGGATAAACAGGAAGGAATGAAATTGTTGGGTTATACAGTGACTATATATTTAACTAGAGGCCCGGCGCACGCATTTGTGTAAGGGTGGGGCCCCTTTTGGTGGCCTGCGGGGATTGGGCTGAAACCTGTGGTCCAATGCTGCCTGCAGCTCCTACCTGCCACTTCGCTTATCCTGGCCCCACTGCACCTGCCGCGGGCTTGTGCCCAATCAGTCCCGATCGGGAGAGGCTCGTGCTGCCACAACAGTGCTAGCCAGTGGTGAGCCCTGCGTCTGGGGCCCTCCCGAGGGTAGTGGCCTGCAGGATCGGGCTGAAACCAGCTCTCCGACATCTCCCGAGCGGTCCCGGATTGCGAGAGGGTACAGGCCAGGCCGAGGGACCCCACCAGTGCATGATTGGGCTGTGGAAGGACTGCGGGAGGGCTCCAGGGCATGTCCAGGCCCATCTCGCTCAGTCCCGATCGCTCAGTCCTGATCGTCTGAACCCCAGTAACAAGCTAACCTACCTGTTGGAGCGTCTGCCCCCTGGTGGTCAGTGCACGTCATAGCAACTGGTTGACTGTGCCCTGGTGGTCACTGCACATCATAGTGAGTGGTTGAGCGGCCTTAGCGTATCATTAGCATATTACCTTTGATTGGTTGAACAGTCGACCAGTCACTGGACGACCGGACACTTAGCATATTAGGCTTTTATTATATAGGATTGTATAAAAAACTGCACAGGTCTTTTTGAGAATGGCTGGGCCATTTTGCATTTTTCATATTAATGTCTGAGAGTTCCAGTTTCCCCTCATCCTTGTTTGTTTTTTAATTTTAGCCATGCTAAAAGTTGCATAGTATCTCATTGCATTTCCCTAAATCACTAATGATGGTAAGCGTCTTTTATGTTTATTTGCTATCTATATGTCTTCTTTGGTGAAGTATCTGTTCATATCTTCTGCTCGTTTATTTATTGGTTGTTTTCTTACTGAATTTTTGGAGTTTTTGAAATATTCTGGATAATTTTTTTTATCAGATGTATGATTTATAAATAGTTTCTCAGAAACGATTGCTTGTCTTTTTGTTCTCTGTGATTTTTAAAACAGCTTTATAAAAAACAATTGGTATACAATAAGCTGAACAGGTATAAAGTATACAATTTGGTAAGTTTTGATATATGTGTATATACCTGTGAAATCATTACCCCAATCAAGAGAATGAACATATTCATTACCCTCAAAAGTCTCCCCCTGCTCCCTTGTAATTCTTTCCTCCTCCCACCTATCCCCAGGCAAGCACTATTTTTTTTAGTACAAATTAGTTTGCATTTTTTAGAATTTTATATAAATGAAATCATAAAATATATGCTTTTTATTTGCCTGCTGTCTTTCATTCAGTTAAATTGTTTTGAGGTTCATCTATGTTACATATAACAAAGTTTATTAAGTTCATTCTTGTTTTATTGCTGAGTAGTATTCTGTTGTATCCAATACCACAGTTGGGTTATTTCTTGATTTTTGGCTATTACAAAAGCCACTATGAACATTTGTAATATTAGCCTTTTAATAGATTTATACTATCATTTCTCTAGGCGTGAAATGGCTCAGTAATATGGGACATGTATGTTTAATGTTTTAAGAAGCTGCCAAACTGTTTTCCAGAGTGATTGTAACATTTTACATTTCCATCAACAGTATATTAAGAGTTGTAGTTGATCCACATTATCACCAACACTTGATGGTCAGTCTTTCATTTTAGCTGTCATAGTAGGTATGTAGTGATATGTTATTGTCATGAGAATTTGCTTTTCCCTAATACTATAAGTAGTGAGGGCCAGTTTTTTTTGTGTGTATGCACTTTTAAAAATTGAGTTACTGGTTTTCTTCTTCTTCTTTTTTTTTTTTTAATATATTTTATTGATTTTTTTACAGAGAGGAAGAGAGAGGAATAGAGAGTTAGAAACATCAATGAGAGAGAAACATCGATCAGCTGCCTCTTGCACACCCCCTACTGGGGATGTGCCGGAAACCAAGGTACATGCCCTTGACCAGAATCGAACCCGGGACCCTTGAGTCCGCAGGCCGACGCTCTATCCACTGAGCCAAACCAGTTTCGGCTGGTTTTGTTTATATTCAACTTTGAGAGTTGTTTTAATATATTCTGAATATTACCAGATATGTGACTTACAATTTTTTTTTCATTCTGTAGCTTATCTTTTTTTTATGAGGAGTTTTTAATTTGATAAATTTATCAAATATTTTTTCTTTCAAGATTCGTGCTTTTGCTGTTATATCTGAGGAATCTTTGCCTAACCCAAGATCAGAAATACTTTCTCATATTATCTTCCCCTAGTTTTATAATTTTAGGGTTTTTTTTTAAACTTTATTGAGGATAATTGACAGATATAATTGTATATATTTGAAATATACAATGTGATGATTCGATATACTGTAAAATGATATAGAGTTTTAATTTTACATTTAAATGTATGATCATCTTGACTTAAATTTTTCATATGGTGACACCTATGATTAATACTATCAGTGTCCTTCTAATAAATGTCTTAGTGACATCCCACAAATTTTGATACTTTGTGTTTTTATTTATACTTTTTAATTTCCCTTTATTAGTTCTGTGACTCATAGGTTATTTAGAAGTATTTAGTTTCCAAATATTTTAGGCATTTTGCCAAATATCTTATTGATAGTTATTGACTATTCATTTCATTGTATCGGAGAGCATTTTTTAATTAAAAATTTTTAATGTTGACATTATTGCCAGGTTTCCCTTCATTTCCCCTCTCCCCCCCTTTTTCCATCTCTACCCACCCTGGAGAGAGCTTATTTTTTTTATGTCTTTAAACCCTTAAAATTTTTTTTGATTTTTTTAATATCTCAAGAAAAACGATTTTAAATATAATAGTTACATGCACTAAACACCAATTATTCAAGAAAAATGATCTTAAATAAAATATTACATTAACATTAATAAGTAAACATTAATATTTCAAGAAAAAAGGATTTTAAGTATAATAATATTACCAAAACTGTACTGACTTAGTATGATATCACAAAAGTTGTAGGAAATATTAAAATAAAAAATTAAACATGTTTTTTATTGATTTCAGAGAGGAAGGGAGAGGGAGAGAGAGAAAAACATCAATGATGAGAGAGATTCATCGATTGGCTGCCTCCTGCATGCCCCCTACTGGGGATCGAGCTGAATCAAACCCTGGACCTTTCATTCCGCAGGCCGATACTCTATTCACTGAGCCAATCCAGCTAGGGCCCCTTTAAATTGATTAAGAGTTGAGTTGTGGCCTGGAATGTAGTCTTTCTTGGTAAATGTACTTTGTGCACTTGAGAAGAAAGTTTATTCTGCTGTTGTGAAAGTATTCTATAAATGTTAATCAAGTTAAATATGCTAACAGTGTTGTTAAAGTCTATACCTTTTCTGAATTTTTGTCTACTTGTTCTATCAGTAATTGAGAGAGGAGTATTTAAATTTCTCAGTATATTTGTAGATTTGTCTTTTTCACCTTGTAGCTTAATTGTTTTGCTTGATGTATTTTTGAATCTCTGTTAATTTTGTACATAAACATTTAGGATCATATATCCTCTTGGTAAAATTACCCTTTTGTGACCAAGAAATGGCCTTTTGTATATTTGGTAATATTATTTGACTTGAAATCTACTTTGTCTGATATTAATATAGCCACTCTAGCATTCTTTTGACTAATGCCAGCATGGTATATTTTTGTATTCTTTTACTTTTAACTTATTTGTGTTTTTATATTTATAGTGCATTTCTTGTAGACACCATATAATTGAGTTATCTTCCCCCTGCCCCCTCTTTAATCTGACAATCTCTGTCTTTTAATTGGGGTGTTTAGACCATGTACATTTAATGTGACTAATAATCTGGTTCAACTTAAATCCACCATCTTGCTGTTTTTTATTTGCCTTGTCTGTTCTTTGTTTCTTTTTCCTCTTCTACTTTCTTTTGGGGGAAGTTAGAACTCTTTTTTTTTTTTTTAAATATATTTTTATTGATTTCAGAGAGGAAGGGAGAGGAGAAATAGAAACATCAATGATGAGAGAGAATCACTGATCAGCTGCCTCCTGTACACCCCACAATGGGATCAAGCCCACAACCTGGGCATGTGCCCCTGACCGGAATCGAACCCAGGACCCTTCAGTCTGCAGGCTCACATTCTATCCACTGAGCCAAACCAGCTGGGGCTAGAACTCTTTGTTTTAATGGTTGCTTTAACATACCATAGTTTACCATCTAATGATAGTATACATATAGTGTTACCTTATAGTAGTATATTTACATTTCTTCCCTCTTGCTCTTTGTACTATTATTTTCTTATATTTTACTTTTATATATGTTTTAAACTAAGCACTACATGGTAGTTAATTTTTAAAATGTTATCTCTTAAAGAGATTTAAATATTAAGAAAATACTTATGTGTTTTTTTCATTGTTGCCATTTCCAATTCTCTTACTCTTTTGTTGTACATCCAAATTTACATAAAGTTTTATCACTTTATTCTAGCCTGGCTGAAAGTAGAAGTCTTACTTTTTTCTTTTAACCTCTATCTATACCTGTACTCTTTGCTTTGGGGATTTATGCTATATAAATTAATTAATTGGTTCCAGTTGATTTGCTTTTAGATACCTTAACTTCATGTTTTTTTAGTTCAGTTTTTGTTTTGTTTTTTTATTTTATACATCACACACTGAAAGATAGTTTTCATTCTTTGAAGATAGTGTAAGTAAAGGAGATTTATTCCTTCTTGTATATACTTATCTACTGGTAACCCAAAGTTTCCAGTATTGAATTTAGTTAGTTTCTTATAGATAATCCTATATAGTTCAAATAACTCTAATATTCTTACATAAGACTAATTTCTCATTTTAGCTTTGAAATAACATGCTTGTTATTTTTCTTCCCTTCTCTTCTCACCATATATAGAAAAATAATCTTGTTGAATATATTTTTACTGATTATTTAGGTCCACTTGCTGAATTGGAGTTTCCAGTAGAAATGAACATTATTATAGAAAATGTAGTTTTATATGTTTCGGATCTCCCTTGGTAGTTAAATTTCAAAATTGTATCTTAAATGGCTTAAAGCCAACCTGTAAGTCTTCAGTAAGTCTTAAAGCCAACCTGTAAGTCTTCAGTAACTTCAATAAATGGATGTTTTCTTCTTTGGGAAAATTAGGTGGGTGAAAATCTGTATTTACAAAAAGGGTATATTTAGGGAAATATAACTTACAGTTTTTGTTTAAATGGTTTCTTGTAGAGTCAATTTAAATAATGTTTTTTTTCCATGCTTTAAGTAATTCAGTAAATGAGAAAATCTCTAATGACTGGCAAGTCACTAAAAACATCGACAAACTCTGGGTTCTGGGGAGGGTGGTGTGTGTGATAATGGGATGTATCTGTGGAAATAAAGTTCATACATCTTTTTCATTGAGGGTTTGAGAAAAAAAACCTTAAAAAATATTTTTATTGATTTCAGAGAGGAAGGGAGAGGGGAAAGAGAGAGACATCAGTGATGAGAGAGAATCATCGATTGGCTGCCTCTTGCACATGCGTGTGCGCGCACCTCCCCCCCTCCTCCGCCCCCGCATATGTCCTGACTGGGAATCAAACAGGTGACCTCCTGGTTCCTGGATTGATGCTCAACAGCTGAGCCATATCTGGCTGGGCAACTTTTCTTCACCTCTGTTGTTGGTAGTCATCTTCTATTGTGGAGGGGCGAGAGGACAATGCATTAAGAAGTCCTTAAAAGACAATTGAGTTATAGCTTTTGTTAGGACAGCCCAATTCTGGCAGGTCAGCATGAGGCTCTCTGGTATAAATTGTTTTTTAAAAAGTAGTTATTTAAAGTCTTCCTAAGGGCATACAGCATATGAAGAAAGAAAATCTACTAAAAATGGTAAAAAAACAGCCAAAGTTGTGGTATTTGAATCAAGACTTGCTTCTTCCTCTCTCCTTTTTCCTAGCTCAGTAAGATGAAAACTTCATTCCAGACTGGCATAGCCAAGAACATGGGATTCTCTCTCTCCACCCCCTACATAGTTGGAGGGTGGGTACCTTCTTGGGAGGAACAATGTATCAGCATTTCTCATTCTGTCCCCAACTACCTGTTGCTGAGGCTAAGTTCTGGGCAAATAGTGCTGCGAGGCAGGGGCTTAGTTTTTCTGGCTAGTTTTCACTCCAGGCACAGAGCTCTACTTGTGCACCACACCACTGAAAATACTGGTATAACTATTAGTCACCCATACTTCAGCTCTTAAGGGAGCAGTTACCCATTGAAAGAGGAAAGTTGAGAAGACCTTAGTCTACTGCCCATTACTCCAAAAAATGTTCAGGGCCTAAAGATGAGTTGTCACTCAGAAGTGCACTACTATCCCTTCCCCCAGCTCCAGAGCCATAATGGCTCAGAGACTTTCCTTGGGGGAGAACCATGCTGTAAAATAGCAAACTAAATTTTCTTCCAAAGGAACTAACTTCATTTGCAACAGTATGTGGATAACTTCAAGCTTAAGGGTGCTCTCAAAAAACAGTGGGGTTGTGAAAGGCAATTAGGAGGAGATTGGTGTATGCATTGGAAATAAATAAACCATAGGCTGGCTAGTTTGTTGGAGAGAACCAGTAAAATAAAGAGCTGCTAGGAGATCTCCTGGGGTTAGAATAAATCTCAAACACTAAAACACTAACCTTGGAAACTATCCTTTTAAAGGAGCCCAGATTTGTTTGGATCAGTCTATGGAACATTTTATGCTTCAGAGCATTGCTGAAAACAGTAGGGCAATCAGCTGGCAAATAGTGGTGCTTAACAGCTGGGTTTGACCAGGGGAAGAGACAGGGAGTCCTGCCAAAACCACTGTCACCTTATAGTAATTTGGGGAATACCCAAGGCTGTGCTTCCTGAAGAGGAATATTAGGGGCTTCACACTGAGTGACCATAGGGGAATAGATTTCACCAAAATAATCCAGACAATGGCTAAGTAAACAAACAAGGGAATAACAGTAACAAAACCCAAACGGAAGCAGCTAGTATACCGAGTTGCTGTAATACGGTATCTAAAATTTTGATACTATACAATATATCTCAAATACGATATCAAGATTTGAACAAAATATTATGAAACAAGGAAAGGAATAGGAAAGTATGACCAGAAAAAAGGTAGGCAACAAACTGCCAGTGAAATTGATCAGATGTTGGTTTAACAAAGATTTCAGAGTAGCCATTATAAATATGTTATAATGAGAGAACTCTAAGAGAATTAATTTAGAGTGAGTAAACTGGAGAATCTATTCTTTTTGTGAGTGAAAGAAAGGAAATCATGATTAAAGAAGTAAAGTATGATGATAATTTATATCAAATAGAGACTATCAATAAAGAGAAATTATAAAAAAGTACTAAATGAAATGAAAATTTCAGCCCTAGCTGGCTTGGCTCAGTGGATAGAGTGTCAGCCTGCCTACTCAAGGGTCCCAGGTTCGATTCTGGCCAAGGGCACATGCCTGGGTTGCGGGCTCAATCCCCAGTGGGGGTCGTGCAGGAGGCAGCCGATCAATGATTCTCTCTCATCATTGACTTTTCTTTCTCCTTTCCTCTCTGAAATCAATAAAGAAATATATTTAAAAAAATGAAAGAAATGAAAATTTCAGTAGAGGGGCTAAATTATAAATTTGAATTCACAGAAGAAAGAATTAGCGAACTTGGAGATAGATTGATAGAGATTTTGCAGTATGAAGAACAAAGAAAAGAAGACTGAACAGTCTCAGAGCATTGTAGCAGAACACAGTTATAGAGTCCTGACATACACATAATGGGAGTACCAGGAGAGAAAGGAGCAAAAAAAAAAAAAAAATAATAGCTCGAAAGTCCCCAAACTTATTGAAAAATGTAAGTCTACATATTTTGGAACCTCAATGAACTCCCAAGTAGGATAAACTCTGAGAGATCTACAAATAGATATATCTTAGTAAAAATGCTGAAAGTCAGCAGATTAGGAGAAAATACTAAAATTCGCAAGAGAGAAACAAATCATCACTTACAAGGGAATCCCAATAAAATTAATAGACTTTTCTTAAGACAGAGGCCAGAATGCAGTGGGATAACACATTCAAAGTACTTAACAAAAAAATCCCCCTGCCAACCAAAAATCCCATGTCTAAGAAGCTGTATTTCAAAAATCAAAATTAGGTACATTTCCAGATGAACAAAACAGAAAATTGGTTGCTAGTAGACCCACCTTACAAGAAAATACTAAAGGAAGCTCTTCAGGCTGAAAGTAAGTGACCCCCACATAGTAATTTGAATACACACACACACACACACACACACACACACTACATATATATATATATATATATACACACACACAAAAGTACACCAGTAAAGGTTTTTATGTAGTAATAAAAGACAGTATAAATGCACATTTCTTCTCAACTGATTAAAAAAGCAGTTGTATAACATATCTATATAATGTATTCTGGGTCTATAATACAGAAATGCATTATATATGCCAATAACAGCAGAAAGGAGTCTTATGGAAGCAAAGCTGTATTGAACTAAAAAAGAAAATAAGATGGTAACTTGAATCCATAGGAACAAGAAAAGAGATAGATATGAGGCTAATATAACAAAAACCATAAATATATATACTTGTTCTTCTCTCAGCTTATCTCCATTTCATTTAATTCTTCTGGAAAATTCTCTTATTCTTTCATTTGGGCTGCCTGTTTGGGTTTGTTTGTGCTAGTAAGTATTAGGCAGATCTGCTATGACTCCCAGTCTTTTTGGAGGGTCTCTGGTGCAGGCCAATGTCAGACGCTGTTTATGGCTGGCCCTGAGTATCCTGATTTTGAGCTATCAGCAATCTACAGCTTGTGGCTCCCTCTGTTGGGGCTGGGTGCATTTGGAAAGGACCAAGATTCACACCAAAATCTTCTTTTCCTAGCCTCTGTTCCAGAAGTAGATTAGGCAAAGACTCAAAGCACCCAGAGATCTGCCTCTGCCTGCAGGCTGATTGTTCTTCTCAGTCTCTTAATGAGCTTCAGGCTGTAGACCACAGCAAGGTGTGTGTAAACTTCACAGAGTAGAGGGAGGAGTTTTCAAAGGGTGGGGCAATTGCTTCCCCCTTCCTCACCCCCAGGCAAAAGCTGCCTGGATAGTAAAGCTCTGTCTGAGAAAGATATCCTCTGCAGTGTGGGGAATAACTCAGCACAGGAATCCAGGTGGCTGCCCTCCGAGCTCTTTCCCCAGAGCCACCAACCCTGGATTCTCCTCACACAGCTCTAGTCTACTCTGCCCTCCCACTGCCAGAGCTCAAGGTGGGTGGACATGAAATTTTGTGCATTGGCCCTTTAAGAGAGTGCCTGCATTTCTAGCCATCTCTTTCTCCTTGTCAGACAGAAACCCCACTGCTTTTTATAGCCAGGTGTTATGTGAGCACCTTTCTTAGTTCTGGTGCTCTGGGCTGGGGATCCCAGTTTGGGTTTAGACTAAGGTGACCAGATTTTAACATTGGTAAAGCAGGACACCATTGACCTGGGGGGGGGGGGAGTTGTTTTTTTAAAAAATATATTTTATTGATTTTTTTACAGAGAGGAAGAGAGAGGGATAGAGAGTTAGAAACATCGATGAGAGAGAAACATGGATAAGCTGCCTCTTGCACCCCCCCCACTGGGGATGTGCCCGCAACCAAGGTACATGCCCTTGACCGGAATCGAACCTGGGACCCTTGAGTCTGCAGGGCGATGCTCTATCCACTGAGCCAAACCGGTTTCGGCCGGGGGGCAGGGGGGGAGTTCTTGATTAAAAATTTGGTCTATATTGTAATCGCTTTTGGTTTTTTTAATAAAAGGAAATTCACTTCTTAGATCATCATTGAATTTGCATCCTCTTTTCTTACTCATTATGTTAAAAATCTAAAAAAAATAATTTAAAATTATATTATAAATTATATACATATTGCTTAAAAACACAGTAAGTAGGTACATAATTACATGAACATATTTTATTGTTAGTTTATAATTAAATTAATTTGATTGTTATAAAGTAACTATATTTTAAAAATTATTTTAATCCTATATTTCTTTCTAAATAATAACAATACTGACTTGTATTATTTTTCCTCTGAATTTGCCGTAGCGTAAGTCGTGTCACTTTCAAGGCCGGTGCTAGACTTTTTGCCGCCACTATAAAATATAAATAATACGAGTACTGTCTGCTAAATTCAAGAAAATTTATGTATTTATGAAATAAATAAATAAATTACTTACCTAAATTATCTGAATAGCTGATTTGTAATGACATCACTTGTTTAACTAGCTTACTAGCACGCAGTACGATGTGTGTTGTCTGAGAGACAGTTACAAAATGTTTTCGTTGTTGCCAATCCCAAAAAATGCCATTGTTCATTAAGTCCAAACAATGGTGGTCGAATTCTAACAACTGATCAACAATGCGAACTTTGATAAGCAGTTCTCGATAATCAGTTCTCAACAATTACTTGTTATTATTAAAGTTTAACATTATAAAGTTAACAAAAATAATATAAAACTCACATTCTGGCTAAATAGCCACATGGTCGCCAAAAACCGTATAGTCCCTTCCCGTTCTCCCGCCGTTCCCTAGCTTGTCGTGCTTTCTTTCCAAAAATCGGGACTTTTTAAAAACGCCGCGGGACGCGGGACAAATTGTTAAAAGTCGGGACTGTCCCGCCAAAAGCGGGACGTCTGGTCACCTTAGTTTAGACCCCAGAGTTCTCAGTGGGAATCCCCCTGCAGCTGAGATATCCCTCCAGAACAGCTGCTGTCTCTGGGAGCCCAGCCAGCCCTCTCATGCCTCTGTACTTCCTATCCATCTCTATGTAGTCTCCACTTTACATCCTTGGTTATAAGGGTTCTCAGTGGGTTATTCAGGATAGTTTTTCTGTATTTTAGTTGTAATTCAAGTTTGGTCCTGGGAGAATGTCAGTGTAGCTTCCACTTAATCTGCTGCCTTCTTGGAATTAGTCCTCTCAGCTTCTTTAAAGTTCCTAAATTATGTGAAGTAATAATTACAACCATTGTTATAACATTTATAGTTTGAGTTATAACATTTTATTGTTGAGTTTGTTATATTTGTAGGTGTAATATATATGTAGCTAATAGCATTAAAGAGGGGGGGGAGGGAGTAGAGTTACATAGGAATGACGTTTCTGTATTTTACTGGAGTTAGTATAAATCTGAAGCTGACTCTGATAAGATATATATAGGAAGACCCAGAATAATCATGAAGAAAATAACTAAAATATATATATAGTGAAAAAATCACTAAAAAATTAAAATTCTGCTTTATAAAATACATATTCAATTAATGTAAAAGAAAGTAGGAGAAAGAGGAATAAAAAAACAAGAGACATATGGAAAACAAAGTAAAATGCAGACATAAATCCAACTATAGTAATAATGACATTAAATGTAAATGAATTAAATAATGCAAAGTCAGAGATCAGATTGGATAAAAATATGTATAGGACCCAACCATATGATCTCTATAGGAGACACGTTAGATGCAATGATGCAAATAAATTGAAAGGGAAAGCATGTTAGAAGATACATCATGCAAACAGAAAGCATAAGAAAACTGGAGTGGCCATACTAATATCAGAAAAAAAGAGACTTCTAAAAGATGAAAAAAAGTTGCTGGAAATAAAAGAGGTAACTTTTATATTGATAAAAGTGTCAATTCATCAGGAAGATATAAGATATATATATATATCAGGAAGATATATATATATATATATATATTTCTAACAAGGCACCAGAATATATGAAGCAAAAATCTGGCAAAATTAAAAGAAGTTAAACAATAATAGTTGCTGCAACTTTTAAACTTAGGTAGAACAAGGAAATATGTCTTGTATAGCAGTATAAATTAATTGTTCTTAACAAACATCTATATAACACTCTAACCAACAGTAGCAAAATATGTACTCTTGTGAAGTGCACATGGAACATTTTCCAAGGAACACCAGATGCTAGGCTGTATGGAACAATCTTAATACTTTTTAAAAGATAGAATTAACACAAAGCATGGCTTCAAACCACAATGGAATGAAATTAGAAATCAACTTCAACTTGGGAAACCTAGAAATATGTAAAATTAAGCAACATACTGCTAAATAACCAGTGAGTCAAAGAAGAATTCAAAAGTGAGATTAGGAAATGAATGAGATGAATGAAAATGAAGACAAAACATGCAAAAACATGGCTGCAGCTAATGCAGTGTTTAGAGGGAAATTTTATAACTAAATGTATATTTAAAATGAAGAAAGATCTCAAGTCAATAACTTAATCTACCTTAAAATGCTAGAAAAGGGGCAAACTAAACTTAAAACTTAATAGGAAATAATAAAAATTAAGAATTGTGAAACAATAGAGAAAATCAATAAAAACAAAAGTTGGTTCTGAAAATATCAATAAAATTGACAGTGGTTAGCTAAAAAGGTTTCTTTTATTGATCAAGAACAATGAATGATTATTCAAATTACTAGGGTCAAACTTGAAAGATGGGTCATTACTATCCTTTTAATTTTTTTATTTTATTCCTCACCCAAGGACATGCGTAGAGAGAGGAAGGGAGGGAGAGAAAGAAAAACATTTATTTGAGAGATAAACAGATAGGTTGTCTTCCTGACCCGGGATCAAACCCCACAACCCAGGTATGTGCCCTGACTAGGAATTAAACCAGCAGCCTTTCGGTGCATGGGACAACACTCAACCAACTGAGCCACTCTAGCCGGGCATTACTATCATTCTGAAAGAGATAAAAAATATTATAAAGGAAGAATAACAATCATATTCCAATAAAATTGATACTTTATGACATGGAAAAATTCCAAGAAAGATACAATGACCAAAATTGACTCAAGAAAAGTAGACAATCCAAATAGATCTATATAATAAGAAAATAATTGAATTAGTAGTTAAAACACTATCCACAAAGAAAAGCTTAGGCCCAGATGGTTTCACTAGCCCTGCCAAACATTGAAAGAAAAGTTAATACCAATTCTTCACAAACTCTTGCAAAAAAAAAAAAAAAAGATTTAGTTGGGGTTATGTATACTCTGTACACTGGTGGATTGGAGAGGGTGACAGGAGCATCAGGAGAAGGCAGTGACTGGAGAATTAGGGATCCTTGCTTCAAACAGAAACCTATTTTTGTATAGTGGCTTACTGTATTAATTAACCTGCATTTAGTTTGTAAGACTTCAATTTATACATCTCCTTAAATAATATTGTATTACCTGAGTGAGACAAACATTTAAAGACAGATCCCACTGATGATTGAATCTGAATTTATTACAAAATAGTAATGGTTTTGAGTTTACAAGAGAATAGTAAATACTGGTTGTATTAATTGGTTCTAATAATATTGCCAGTCTAAAGGCATAAGTAAATTCTCTGTTTTCATGTTTTTAATGGTTCTTATTTTTAGTGTTATGATCTAATATAAGAATAAAGTATCCTTACATGTTCCTTGTACCATTTTGGTTAAGGTTGAAGTACAAGCCAGGGTTGAATTTGCTGATTCTGTTTTCATTTGTACATTTTTTTGTTTATGTTTTTTTCTACTTTACATCTTAACCAACACTTTTTCCAGGGGACTTTACTTACATTTATATAGCATATTTGTCAAAGATCATTTGTGTAGATCTCATTTGAGTCTCATAAATTCTTGAATTTGGTATGTTATCTCTTATCCTCTTTTTCTTCGTATGTATGTATACATAGGGGTTTGGAGTGTGTGTGTATGAATAACTTTTTTGTTAACTACTATAGGAAGCTGGTTGTTCAGATTGTTGTTATTGCAAGTGCACACACAACCATATATTTATACAAAATGATAATAGTAACAGCTAACATTTATTGAGTACATAAGTATCAGTAAGTGTGACCAGAAAATTGTTCTAGCTAAAATCTACATTATTTGAAGACATTCTGAATTTACTGCTGTACTTGATCTTAAGCTAGGATAGTGGTTCTCAACAAAGAAGGGCAATTTTGACCCCCAGGGAACATCTGGCAATGTCTGGAACATTTTTTATTGCCATAACTGGGGAGTTAGAGGGTAGAGACTAGGTATTCTGCTAAACATCATATAGTGCACAGGTTGGAAGATTGACCAAAGTTTGGGGAAGAATGGCTTCTTTTAGTTTTTGGTTCAACTATGATATTTCCATGCCAGTATTTCTCAGGACCTAAGTTGGCCACCAGAATGTTTAACTGGAATGGTTTAGATGTCTGCCATCTCAGGGAAAACCTGAAAAAGCTATTTTTGGATTACTGCTCTATATTGCCTGACCCAGTCTACCAAAATGTCTATTTCTACACTGCCAGTAATTTTATCCAAGATATCTCAGTGCCAGGTATTTTGCCCTTTGGTTTTGGTTAAAGGCACCCTCATTCCACCTGATAAGATTTAATCATTTAATGCAAGTGAGAAAAAAAATTCATTTCCATTCCTTCCCTCATAGAAGCTTCTGACTCCTTATGAAAATTTATTCATTCCAATTTTTTTAACTTGATGCTCTGAACATCAGTAGTTTCAGGGAAGGGAGGTTATAAACTATAAGACATTATAAACTATATCTCTCTGCCATATTGGAACTCTAAAAGAAGGAGGCAGATACTAAGTCATGTTAGCTCAATGTCACATGAGCTGAGTGTTTGGTGAAGCCATGATGCAGCCTTACCTATGTGTCTGACATAAAAGCATACTATGTTTATTCTACTGCCACTCAGATACAAATAGAGCTTATCCTATCCTATCTAATAAAAGGCTAATATGCAAATTGTCCCTTCAACTGGGAGTTCGACCAGGGGGCAGGACCGGCCAGCCAACTGCCCGTGTCCCCTCCCCCGCAGCCGGCTCTGCCCCTGATCAGCCCACCCCGATCTGGGGCAGGGCTGACCCGCTAACCACCCACAGCCCCTCCCCTGGGCCGGCCTGGCCTGATTGGCCCCGTTTGGGGGAGGTCGGCTGGACTCCACCCATGCATGAATTCATGCACTGGGCTTCTAGTTTTAAATAATATAGTAAGGAACAAGTCTTTGTTTTATGTTATTTAGGACTCTTTTTTTTCCTGTTTGCTTGAAGTACTTTATAGCTGACATTTGTTTCAGTAGTTTTTAGCAGGTAAACTGTTAACCTTCTGAAGAATGTGATTAACCTCTGTTAGTAGTGATTGGTGAAAATCCAAATGGTTATTTTTCTCTGAAAGAATTTATTTCTGGTAACTGTAAGGCAAGAGAGTATTTGCTTACAAATATTTAGATTTGCATTTTATTTCTTAACTAGAGGCCCAGTGCTCGGGGTTCGTGCACTGTTGGGGGATGTGGCCTGCAGGGATCGGCCCGCTGTGGGAGCACTGCTCATCCCGGGTCAGCCAAGCAGCTTGGACCCGCCCTCTGAGCGGCTGCACTGTGGGAGTGCACTGACCATCAGGGGGCAGCTTCTGCGTTGAGTGTCTGCCCCCTGGTGCTCAGTATGTGTCATAACAACTGGTCGACCGGTCATTCTGGTTGTTCTGCTCTTTGGTTGCTGTGCTTTTATTATGTAAGATTAGAGATTTTCTGAAGGAAGTCAAAATTTTTATTTAAGACAGTATAATTCACTATATTCCAGTGGTTCTCTGAGTGAGAACCCTAGACCAGCAGCATCAACATCATCTAGGGGCTTTTTAAAAAATATATATTTTATTGATTTTTTACAGAGAGGAAGGGAGAGGGAGAGAGAGTTAGAAACATTGATGAGAGAGAAACATCAATCAGCTGCCTCCTGCACACCTCCTACTGGGGATGTGCCTGCAACCAAGGTACATGCCCTTGACCAGAATTGAACCTGGGATCTTTCAGTCCGCAGGCCGATGCTCTATCCACTGAGCCAAACCGGTTAGGGCTAGGGGCTTTTTAAAATGAAAAATTTCAGACCTACTGATACCATCTCAGACCTACAGAATCAGAAACTCGGGGGTTAGGGCTAAGCAGTCTGCTTTGTAAGTTCTCCAGGTGATTCTCTTGCTTGGTAAAATTTGAGAACTCTATAGAGAGTGTCTTGTTGAATTGAGTTCTCTTAATTTTAATGCGGTGCACTTGTTCTCTTTTGGTGTTGCCACATTTTAAAACTGTTTATTTGTGGGGAGATAAATTATCCAAATTATTTACTGAAATCAAATAGCCTGTATTATAAAATGTTCAAAGAAACACTTAGGCAAATTTGAGAAATATTATTTCAAGGTATCAGGATAGGTATTTGTATATCATAATAAATTAAAGCCCTCAAGAGGTTTAATTCAAAGTCCTGCATTGTGGAAATATAATTGTTTGGTACTCAGGGGCTGCTGAGTTAAACAGACTTCTGAGGCATGAAATCAAGAAATATTAAAACACACACATGGTCCCATAGTAACTTTTAAAATGGAAATTAGGATATCGAAGACTATGGAGTATGCTGAAAACTGTAATTGTATTTTTAAAATTTCTTAAACTGTACTCTAAAAAGTCATATTGTTTAGAGATAGTATTTTAAATAGTGGTAAAAAAGAATTCCAGCTTTGGGTACCTATAATACCACAGTTAGCCTATTTGAGGGTTGTTATTTTTAAATAGAGGCCTGGTGCACAAATTTGTGCATGGGTGGGGTCCCTCAGTGTAGCTTGTGGTGCTAGAGCTGAAACCAGCAGTCCAATGCCGCCTGCAACTCTTGCTCATACTGGCCCTGCTGCTCCAGCCACGTGCTCGCACCCAGTCAGACCGCAGTGATGCTCGCCAGCCGTGAGCCCTGCATCTGGTGCCTGTCCCGAGGTGGGTAGGGGAGAGCTGGGATGTGATCAGCCCTCTGGGTGGGCGGTGGGACGCCCTTGCTGGCCCGGAATCCGGATCTGTCCCACTGATGTTTGTGCCAGTTGTTGGGAGCCACTTGGAGGCTGCTTTTATATTGTTCCTTGAGTAGCATCTAGGGAGGGGATGCAGCCACGGTGCCCGAGGACAACTTCCAGGAGGCCAGCAGCACTGTTGGGATTGTGCCGACGGCGCCAATCAGTCCATCAGTGCCTGACCTGTTCTCTGGAGATTCGACCTGCAGGACTACTGAGTGGCTGCTGCCGGGCTGGTGGGTCGCCAGACGGATCGGTCAGCTGAGCAGCACTCCCATTGTGGGAGCCCACTGACCACCAGGGGGTAGCTCCTGGCTGAGCGTCTGTCCCCTGGTGGTCAGTGCGCGTCATAGCGACCGGTTGATTGGTCGTTCGGTTGCTTAGGCTTTTATATATGGAATTGTAGTTTAATGAGTATTAATGCTTTAATTACGGTATTTATAATGACCAAATTACCATTGATATGATAGTCTGTTACCTATAGCATATAAGAGATACAATAACATTAATTTTAGAAAGCAGTGCTTTGTATAGCTTCTAATCTTTGGGCCTTGCTTCTTATTGCACAAGCAGTGCATGAATATTGAGGTATTTCAACCCTGATTTTTCTCTCTGTAAGTTCTATTTTTTCATAAGCAGGTTATAGTACTAAGGTCCAACTTGAGTCAGGTTCCTAATTCTCTTTCAGTACAGGTGCTATATGTATAGATGTTATATTTATTTTTGTTGGATTAACCTTTTGCACTTGGATGTCGAGTGTGACTCGACACAGTTAGCATTAGAATAAAGGAATCGAGAAAAAAGCAAGCGAGTGCAAAGGGTTAATTTATATTTAAAGTTAGTTAGCAATATGTTAAGGTTAGTTTAGCTCAGACATTAGTGATGTCTTAAATTGTAAAGTTCTAGGTCCAGGGACTATTATCTCTAAAGCTTATGTTATATGCAACAAGTAAGATTTTAACAAATTTGACTATTTAGGAATTTTGCTAATAAAAGTGATTAAAACCCCAGGTAATGCCTGGCTTGTTGCTATTTATTTATTTATTTGAACACCTTATTATAGATTCAGGATATACATAGCAGAGTGGGGTATTCTCATATACTGTTAATTTTTGGTTTTACTTCTAACTTTGGGGCATCTAACCTCCATAACTCTGAATAGAGGTCAGGGGTATTTGCTTTCATTGTAAAAAAAGAATGTTCATAAGTTGGATGTCTGTTAGTACTGAGTCCTATTTTTTTTTTAATAAATCTTTATTGTTCAGATTATTACAATTGTTTCTCCTTTTTTCCCCCCATATCTCCCCATCACCCGGTTCCCTCCCCCCGTTGTCCTTATCCATAGGTGTATGATTTTTGTCCAGTCTCTACCTATACCCCCCACACAGACACCCCTTTCCCCCTGAGAATTATCAATCCACTCCCATTCTATGCCTCTGATTCTATTATATTCACCAGTTTATTCTGTTCATCAGATTTTCAATTCACTTGATTTTTAGAATCACTTGTTGATAGATATGTATTTGTTGTTCATAATTTTTATCTTTACTTTTTTCTTCTTTTTCCTCTTTTTAAAGAATACCTTTCAGCATTTCATATAATACTGGTTTGGTGGTGATGAACTCCTTTAGCTTTTTCTTATCTGTGAAGCTCTTTATCTGCCCTTCAATTCTGAATGATAACTTTGCTGGGTAGAGTAGTCTTGGTTGTAGGTTCTTGCTAATCATCACTTTGAATATTTCTTGCCATTCCCGTCTGGCCTGCATAGTTTCTGTTGAGAAATCAGCTGACAGTCGTATGGGTGCTCCCTTGTAGGTAACTAACTGTTTTTCTCTTGCTGCTTGTAAGATTCTCTCTTTGTCTTTTGCCCTTGGCATTTTAGTTATGATGTGTCTTGGTGTGGTTCTCTTTGGATTCCTCTTGTTTGGGGTTCTGTTCACTTCCTGAACTTGTAAGTCTATTTCTTTCACCAGGTGGGGGATGTTTTCTGTCATTATTTCTTCAAATAGGTTTTCAGTATCTTGCTCTCTCTCTTCTGGCACTCCAAAAATTTGGATATTGGTACGCTTAAAGCCATCCCGGAGGCTCCTTATGCTATCCTCACACTTTTGGATTCTTCTTTCTTTCCGCCTCTCTGGTTGGGTGTTTTTTTTCTTCCTCATATTCCAGATCTTTGGTTTGACTCTTCGGGTGCGGTGGTCTACTCTGTTTATTCTTTGTTTCCGACAGTGTATGCACAATTTCAGACTGGTCCTTTTCCATTTTTTTGGTATTCTCATATAGGTCCTTGAAGGTCTCTTCAAGTTTCTCAGCGGTTTTTAGAAGATTCTTGAGTAACCTTATAAATATGGTTCTGAACACTGTGTCGTCCATTAGTTTGCTTTCATCTATCTCTCCTACTTGTGACATACTTCTATGTCTCCACATTTTGGCTGCCTCCCTGTGTTGATGGAGTGGCTTTGTGTGGTCGGTGACCTATAGGGGCCGGTAGCTCAGCTTCCCCAATCACCCTAGGTGGTCGCTCTTGGTACTCCCCTTTGTGGGCTGAGTGGAAAGTCTTGGTGTAGTTAAAAGCCCTGATTGCTGTTGGTACACTGGGAGGAATTGACCTCCGGTCCAATTGGTTGTGAGGGCCTGCTGTGTCTATAACGGAAGAATTGCTGTGCTGGGGACACAGTAGGGCTTTGGTGCTCACTGAGTCTGCCTCTTGAATGTGTCCCTTATGAGAGTGGTTGAAATCTGGTGTCGTCCACACCGACAGAAAAGTCACTCTCACTCTCCGACCGATGGCCGGGAATCCCGTAGGCGTCTGGGTCCCCCGCGTGTCCCCAGAAACTGGAGTTCAGAGTGGTTGGGATTGTTCGTATCACTGGCAGGAATTGATCTCCAAGCCAGTTGGCTGTGAGGATCAGCAGTGTCTCCGCTGGGAGAGCTTCTGTGCTCAGCTTGGATGGGGTGGAGTCTCAGGGTGGCGGAGACAAGCTTTGGTTTCCCGTCTGCTCTGCCCTAAGAGGGGCGGTTTCTCCGTGCCCGAATTAAAGGCTGCGCGCCTCTGAGAGAAGGCAGCTTTCAAGCCTCTTTCGCTGCCAAACAGCTGGATTTCAGTGCAGTCAGGAGGTTTTGTTTTTCTCCCAAACGAGAAAGCTAGCCACGCAGCGTCTGCTGCCCTCCCTCTCCGCGCGCTGCGAGCAAGCCTGCCGCGTATTCAGCTGCCCGCCCTTTCTGCGCTCATGGATCTCCGCACCTCCACAGTTCCTGAGGTTCAGCATCCCGCTCTCTTTTTTTCTCTAGTTGTAGGTTTTCCACTCTGCCAGCTTTCCAGTGGTTCTGGACGGTGTGCGCTCTGTTTTTCAGTTGTAGTTTCAAAATTGTTGTGGTAGGCAACAATTAGGTGTTTACCTTATGCCGCCATCTTGGTTTCTGAGTCCTATTTTTTATACTAGTGTGTATATAGACAGAAGGCAGAGAGAGGTGGAGAAATGGGGAGGTGGAGCAGGTGGAGAAAGAGAGAGAAATAGTAATAAAAAGACTACAGGGTCTGGATTGATCTATATTTGCTCCAAAGTTATATACAGTAAATATAGTTTACTGAGCAGTGTTTTTTTTGTCTGTAAGAAAATCAATCTCTTCAGGACTTTTAGTTAATAATTTTAAATTTAAATTAATTAAAAATTTAAAATAAATGAATACTCTCTAATAATGAAGAGTAATATGCAAATTAACCACCACTCCGCTACACAAGCCACACCTACCAGCCAATCAGGGCGAGTATGCAAATTAACCCCAGCCTAGAGGGCTACCAGAAGGGAGGCTTGGGTTTCCCCGGCAACAGAAGAAGCCAAGCTTTCCACACCCTCTGGTGGGCCCAGGCCTCCACTTAAGAATACAAAGTTTCAATTATAGAAGGTAAACAAATCCAAACAGAAATGGTGGCAGCCACTGATCGAGCAGGAGGCTTGGCTCTGCTCCAGGCTACAAAGTTTCAATTGTATAAGGTAAATAAGTTCCAGATACCAGGGCCTCTGCTTGGGTCGCCAGGGGGCGTGGCTGGCCTGCAAACCACCACAGGCCCCAAGCTCAGGCCGCTCCATGCCCCAAGGGAACACCACCCTGATCCAGGACACCCTTCAGGGCAAACCGGCTGACCCCCTACCCTAATGTGGACACAAGGTGGCTACCACAAGATGGCCAGCAGGGGAGGGCAGTTGGGAGGCACCAGGCCTGCAAGGGAGGGCAGTTGAGAGGCCCCAGGCCTGCAAGGGAGGGTGGTTGGAGGCAATCAACCCTGCAGGGGATGGCAGGGGTGACCAGGCCGGCAGAGGAGGGAAGTTGGGGGCAAACAGGCTGGCAGGGGAGCAGTTAAACATCAATCAGGCTGGCATGGGAGTGGTTAGGGGGTGATCAGGCTGGCAGGCAGAAGCGATTTAGGGACAATCAGGAAGGCAGGCAGGCAAGCAGTTGGGAGCCAGCAGTCCTGGATTGTGAGAGGGATGTCCAACTGCCCGTTTAGGCCCAATCGGGGATCGGGCCTAAACGGGCAGTCGGACATCCCTCAAGGGGTCCCAGATTGGAGAGGGTGCAGGCTGGACTGAGGGACAACCCCCCTCTGTGCACGAATTTCATGCACCGGGCCTCTAGTTCATTTATAAAATAATGATTTGTTGTATTATAAAATTCAAAGACTTTTATTTAATCACCCGAATTCAGCACTTTGGAAAATAATGAGCTTTTAAATCTTAAAGCTAACACTTGCTAACTATAGAAAACATGAAACGTTCTTATTTAATTAAATTTATTTGGGTGACATTGATTAATAAAATTATGTAGGTTTCAGTGCACATTTCTATGATGTATATTTCATTGTGTGTTTACCACCCAAAATGAAATCTTTGGTCACCATATATTTGATCCCCTTTATCCTTTACTACCTCCCTATCCCCCTTCCCTCTGGAAACCACCATACTGTTACCTGTGTCTATGAGTTTTTATTTTTATTTAAATTATTTATTGTTTAAAGTATTACATAAGTCTCCCTGCATTGACCTCTCCCCAGCCGCCCTCACCCCCCTCCTGTCTGTGACCATTGGTTATGCTCATATGTATGTCTATGAGTTTTTGTTTGTTTGTTCATTTGTTGCTTTCAGTTTACAACCCACACTAGAGGCCCAGTGCACAAAATTCATGCATGGGTGGGGTCCCTAGGCCTGGCCGGCGATCAGGGCCGATCAGGTTCCCTGCCTCCTCCTTCCCTCACCGCTTGCGTGCCACCACTGCGCAGTTCCTCACCTCCTCCTTCCCTCGCCACCCGCGCACTGCCACTGTGCGGTTCTCTGCCTCCCCACCTCCCTTCCCCTCCTTCCCTCACTGCCTGTGTCCGCTGCCACCCACCCCTGGTTCCCTGTCCCAGCCCGGGTGATCAGGGCCTGCTAGTCGGGGGAGGGACCCAGAAGGTTGGCCGTCGCTCCGAGGAGGGAGCCGACCTTCGGCCCCCCTGGGAATGGGGCCATATCCACTGCCACCCACCCCCGGTTCTCCATCCCAGCTTGGGGGCTCGTCCCCGATCAGGCGATCGGGGCCTGCTGGCGGGGGGAGGGACCAGGAGTGTGGCCAGCAGGTCCCATCGGCAATCTGGGCCTGCGGGCTGGGGACAGCTTCTGTGTTGAGCGTCTGCCCCCTGGTGGTCAGTGCCCATGATAGCGACCAGTTGTTTTGTCGTAACGGTCGCTTAGGCTTTTATATATATATAGATATGAGTTAAATCATGTGTTTCTTGACTTTTTCTGTCTCACTTATAAGATGATATTCTCAAGATCCATGTTGGCTAAGTAGTATTCCATTGTATATATATATCACATCTTTTTTATCTAATCATTTATGGAAGAATACTTTAGTTGTCTTGGTCACTGAATAATGCTGCAGTGAACATAGGGGTGGTGGGTCATATGGCAACTCTATTCTTAATTTTTTTTAGGAACCTCTATACTGTTTTCCATAGTGGGAGTACCAGTTTACATTCGCACCAGCAGTGAAGGAGGGTTTCTTTTTCTCCACAACCTCTCCAACACTTATTATTACTTGTCTTGTTGGTATCTGGTTATAGTTTTGATTTGCATTTCCCTAATAGTTAGTGAAGATGAGCATCTTTTTATATATTTGTTGGCCATTTGTATGTCTTCTAAGGAGAAGTGTCTGTTCAGGTCCTTTGCCAATTTATTAATTGGATTGTTTGTTTTGTTGTTGAGTTGTATGAGTTGTGTATATTTTGAATATTAACCCTTTGTTGGAGCTGCTGTTTGCAAATATTTTCTCCCATTTGGTTGGTTGCCTTTTTTAAAAAAAAATATTTTAATTGATTACACAAAGGAAGAGAGAGTTAGAAACATCAATGATGAGAGAGAATCACCTCCCACATGCCCCCGACTGATTGAGCCCACAACCCCGGCATGTTCCCTTGACCAGAATTGAACCTGGGACTCTTCAGTCTGCCACTCAGGCCGACACTCTATTCACTGAGCCAAACTAGCTAGGGCAACCTTTTTGTTTTCTTGATTTCTTTTGCTGTGTAGAAACTTTTAGTTTGATATAATCTCATTTATTTATATTTGCTTTTACTTTCCTTGCCTTTGGGACAAATTCATAAAATCCTCTCTAAGACCAAGGTCTGTAAGTTTGGTACCTATGTTATCACCTATGTAATTTATTGTTTCAGGTCATATATTGATGTCTTTGATCTTTTTTTAGCTAATTTTTATAGATGGGGACAAATAGCAGTGCAGTTTCATTCTTCTTTATGTGGCTTTCCAATTTTCCCAGCACCATTTATTAAAGAGACTTTATTTTCTCCATTGTATATTTTGTCTGAAACATTTATTATTTGCCCATATACCCTCCTATTGTAGCTGAACCTGAATTGTTGTTGGCATGTCAATGGGAGGAATTTGTCCCCAGACTTATCAGCTTCAAGGACTGGCTAAGACCACCATGGAGGATCAACTATGCAGGGGCCCACCCCATGGAACAGGACTTACTTCATTGGGGGCTCTTGTGCTTGTTGAGTCTGCCCCTTGAGTGTGTTGCTTGTGGAGGTGGTTCGGTGTTGCTTCAGTGTGGTCTGAAACTGTCCACAGGGTGTGCTAGCTCTGGGGCCTCCCAGGAGGTGCAGGCTAAGGTCAGCCACTGCCTGTGTTCTGCCTTGGGCTACCTGGCATGAGTTACAAAGCAATCTGCATATGTGTACTATTGGCACTGGGTTTGGAGGTACCCAGGATAGGCCAAGTTGTGAACAAAGGTCTCCTGCCTTAGTGCTGGCCCTGGGGCCACTTAGCTAGAGGTACAGGGCATGCTGAGGCCAGATGCTGCGGGTTTGATAGATTTTAGAAAAGACTGAAGCATGAGCCAAGACAAGACATTCCTATGGAAAAAGCCACTGGAAACAGCTTGGATCAGAAAGTTTGTGGGACAGGGGTCCAGGGAATCACCAGGGTGGGGTGAACAGTGTTAGCCAGATTGATGGATACTCAGATATGGCACCTGTCTGCAGGCTCTTTGGAGGACGGGCTCAGAAAACAATCAATGGCTTCTGCCAGTGCTTCTGTCTGGGAGAAAGCTGCCCCTCCAGGTCTTGGCCTGATGCCAGACACTTCAGTTCCTCCCAGTAAGTCCCTGGTACCTTTGAAGTTGCTGCCCCAGTGCTGGAACTCAGAGGGCATAAGTCAGTGTGCGTTCATGGATGGGATCCTTTAGGAGGAACTGCCTGGGACTCTAGCAGCTCTCTGTTTCCACTCAGTTACAATCCCCGCTGTTTTTTTACAGCCAGAAGTTTTAGGGACTTCTCTTCCCAGCACTGGAACCCTGGGCTGAGGGTCTGGTGTTGACTGGGACCCCTCACTTGTCAGGGGAGACCTCTGCAGTTGAGATATCCTTCCTGATTTTTAGCCACCACTCATTGGTGTGGGGCCAGCCCATTCTGCATCTTCGCCCCTCATACTGGTGTCAATGTGGCTTCTTCTTTATATCTTTAGTTGTAGGACTTCCATTTAGCTAGATTTCAGGTGGTTCTTTATGATGGTTGTTTTGATTTTGTATTTTTGATGTTGTGGGGGGATGTGAGTACCACATTTATGTATGCTACCATCCTGACCGGAAGTTTTAGGGTTTTTATGTAAAGAATCATGTCATCTGCAAAAAGTGACAATTTTACTTTTTCATTCCCAATTTGGATGCTTTTTATTTCCCTCTCTTGCCTAATTGGTCTGGCTAGGACTTCCAGTACTATGTTGACTAACAGTGGTGAGTGGACAATCTTGTCCTGCTGATCCTAGAAGAAAAGCTTTAATTTTTTTTTTTTTAATATCTTACTATTGAGCAAGATATTAGCTGAACGTTTGTCATGTGGCCTTTATTTTGTTGAGGTACTTTCTTTCTATATCCATTTTATTGAGTGTTTTAATCATAAATGGATTTTGTATATTGTCAAATGCTTTTTCTGCATCTATTGTGATCATATGATTTTTATACTTTATTTTGTTAGTGTGATGTATTACATAGATCAGTTTGCGTATGTTGAACCATCCTTGTGCCCCTAGAATGAACCCCACTAGATCATGATGTGTTATCTTTTTAATATATTGCTGTATTCAGTTTGCTAGCATTTAAAACATGGAAAAATCTGTAAAAATATTTGGAAGAAAATGCAAATCACATATGCTTCTACCACTCAGAAATAATCACATTTTGTTATATTTCCTTCCAGTCTTAAAAATAATTTTTAAAATTTGAGATCACTCATATCTTCATATTTTTTAATTTAATGCATTGCAAGAACTTTTCCATATCTTTAACTAGTCTTTAAAGTAATTTTACTAATTGCATATTTTTGTCATAATTTTATTTAATATTTTTATGTTGTCACACATTTGTTGCCACTTTTCTTTAATATTAAACTCAGTGAATCTTACTGTTTATAAATCTTTATTTGTATAAATCTGGAAGTATTTGTGTCTGATTATTTCCTCCTAGATTCCTAGATGGGAAATTACTGAGTCAGAAATTATAAATGTTATCAAGATTCTTAATGTGCATGGCCAAATTACTACCCAAAAACACTGATCCAGTTGAACTTCCACCAGTAGTATGTAAGATACCTATTATGAAATACTCTTGTCAACACTAGGCATCATTATTGCATTTAAAAATTGTCAGTTCCCTTCATGAAAAATTGTCTTATTCTATCAAATATTGTCAAATATAAAAATTGCTGTTATTTTACTTTATAGTTTAAAGTAGATTAGTAGAACTTTAGAAAAATAATTAATTGGATTTATGAATTTAAGTTAGAATGTAATTTAATGGAAAAATTTCAACAATGGGAAATTTGGAAATATTTGTTCAGTGTAATGCTCTGAGGGTCCATGGATACCATCTTATTATTACTGTTGGAACAATGCAGGTGAAAGCAAGAGAAAATACATATTAAGAAGATATTTTTCTACTATAGAAAAATAAGTGTTTGCTGTATTTTTATCAAGTTTTAGGAATAGCAATGATAGGATAGGAGTTTAAGAGAACAGTTATCAAACTAGACTCTTTATGTCTTATTAAGATTATCCCTCTTTATTACTATGTTTATATGGATAAATTACCTAGTTTCTAGACCTCAGTTTACTTATCTATTAAATCAAGATTAAAAAAGAGTTGTTCCTAAGGATTATGAAATACAAGGCAAATAAGGTACTTAGAAGAGTGCCTGGAAGTTGGTTAATGCCAAATAAATGCTAGTCATTATTTGGCAGATTTTGATAAATTTATTCAACAGATATTTACTGAGCATTTAAACAGTGTGCCGCACACTTTCTAGGCATTGAGAAGAAAGCCATGAAACACACTTTAAAAAGTTTCTATTGGAACTTATAATGTAAGTAGTGACAAGATGGGGAGGGGATATTATCTTGTAAAATAGAGTAACCACAAATAAGAGTTCTTGAAATTTACAATAAATGACTTCAGATTTAAAAATGGCCTTATAAGTAAGTTAGATAAAGAATGACTTCTGCCTTTTAAGGAAGGAATGCCTTGGCACTGTTTTTGTTGTTGTTGTTGTTGTTGTTGAATTTTTATTCATTTGTAAAGTGATATGATTAGTAGCTACTCTTTTTTATTTGGCAAACTCAAGCTGCTGGAAAATAAAGCATTTAGTTTTACGGTAATACACTAATAACACTATAATTATTTCTGTGAGAAAGGAAGAAGGAATTGCTTTGATGAGAACTAAATAGAGTACATGTACATTTTGAGATATATTAATAGAAAATATTAGTTTTCTTTGCTTAACTAACAACAGTGCTATAAAATTGGTCATAAAATGAGAGAGAAATGTAATGTTTATTTTTAAGGTTAGTATTTGTTAGAAAATTACTCATGAGATAGTTTTGAGTCTCTCTAAATACCCCACCCCCAGAGAGATTAACCAAAGCACATATATATAGATATAGATATAGATATAGATATATATGTATGTATATCCTACCTAATAATAGACAAATATGCAAATTGACCACACCTCCAACACGCCCACAAGCCACGCCCATCATCCAATCAGCGAGTATGCAAATTAACCCAACCAAGATGGCTACAGCCGCAGAGAGCAAGGTTTCCTAGGCAACAGAGGAAGCCAAGCTTTCCGCCTGCCCTTGCCAGGCCTAAGCCTCCATTCAAGCTACAAAGTTTCAATTATAGAAGGTAAACAAATTCAAACAGAAATGGTGGCAGAATGGAGCTTCAGAGAGCAGGCCAGGGTTGCTCCCGGCAACAGGGGAAGCAAAGCTTTCCGCACACCCTGGCCAGGCTCACCTGCTTAAGGCTACAAAGTTTCAGTTATAACCCCAACAGAAATGGCTGCCGGCCTCGGAGGGAGCAGCAGGCTTGGCTCCGCTCCAGGCTACAAAGTTTCAATTGTAGAAGGAAAATAAATTCCAGATACCAGGGCCTCCGCTTGGGTTGCCAGGGGGCGTGGCTGGCCTGCAAACCACCACAGGCCCCTCGCTCAGGCCGCCCCACGCCCCAAGGGAACCCCACCCTGATCAGGGAACCCCACCCTTCAGGGCAAACCAGCTGGCCCCCACCCCTGTACCAGGCCTCTATCCTATCTAATAAAAGAGTAATATGCAGATTGATCATCAATCCAACACACAATATAGCTGCCCCATGTGGTCAAAGATCCTGCCCCCATGTGGACACAAGATGGCCACCACAAGATGGCCAGCAGGAGAGGGCAATTGGGAGGCACCCGGCCTGCAAGGCAGGGCAGTTGAGAAGAACCAGGCCTGCAAGGGAGGGCAGTTGAGAGGAACCAGGCCTGCAAGGGAGGGCAGTTGGAGGTGATCAACCCTGCAGGAGAGGGCAGTTAGGAGTGACCAGGCCGGCAGAGGAGGGAAGTTGGGGGCAAACAGGCTGGCAGCAGAGTGGTTAGGGGGTGATCAGGCTGGCAGGCAGAAGCTGTTAGGGGCAATCAGGAAGGCAGGCAGGCATGCAAGCAGTTGGGAGCCAGCAGTCCTGGATTGTGAGAGGGATATCCAACTAAACGGGCACGGGATCGGGCCTAAATGGGCAGTCAGCCATCCCTCGAGGGGTCCCAGATTGGAGAGGGTACAGGCTGGGCTGAGGGACAACCCCCCTGCATGCACGAATTTTGTGCACCGGGCCTCTAGTCTATGTGTGTGTGTGTGTGTGTGTGTGTGTGTGTGTGTGTGTGTGTGTATATATGTGTGTGTGTGTGTGTGTGTTATATATCCTACCTAATAATAGACAAATATGCAAATTGACCATACCTTTGCTATGCCCGCGATTGGCCAGGAGGTGCGGCGTGTGGGACTCGGGGTGGCCAGGTGGCTGATTGGGCCAGCAGGACGCTGAGCTCGCGTCGCCAGCGGTGGCTCGAGCTCAGCGTCTGCCCCATGGCTGTGCTGCAGCACAGAAGGGGCCTCTGGGGCAGCGAGCTCACGTCCCACTGCGGACCATCAAAAGCGGGGGAGCTGGGTGCCTGTCCACTCAGGCACCAGCGATCAAAAGCAAAAGCGTGGGAGCTGGGTGCCTGTCCGCTCAGGCACCAGGCCTTTCAGAAGCCTTTGCCGCGCCGGAGGCTTCTGAAAGGCCTGGTGCACCAGCGGACAGGCACCCAGCTCCCCCGTGATCGAAAGCGAAAGTGTGTAGGGGACCCTACATGTGCATGATTCAATCATGCACTGGGCCTCTAGTATATACATATGTGTGTGTGTGTGTGTGTGTATGTGTGTGTATATACACACACATAACTCGTGGACACAGACAATAGTATGGTGAAGGCCTGGGGGGTTGGAATGGGTGTGGGGTGGAGGGGGTCAATGGGGAAAGAAAGGGGAACATCTGTAATACTTTCAACAATAAAGATAAATTTAAAAAGTAAGTAAATACCCTAACCCCATAAAAACAAAGCTGCAAGAGAAAGTACTACTTATCTATGACTGCATAACAAACCCCAAAACCCAGTACTTAAAACAACAAACATTTTTTATCTTAAAGTTTCTGTTGGTTTTGAATTTGGGGACAATTTAGCTGTGTACTCTGGCTAAGAGTCTTACAGTCAATTTGTGGCAATCAAAATAACAGTCAAGATGTTGGCCTTGGCTACACTCTTCTAAAGGTTTGCAGGGAAATCTGCTTCCTAACTTAATGAAGTGGTAGAATTCAGTTTTTTATGGGGTATTGAACTGAGGGATTTAGTTCCTTGCTGTGTGTTGGCTGGAAGTCGCCCTCAGTTCTTGCTTCTCCATAGGACAGCTTATAATAGGGCAAGTGGTTTTCATCCAAGGAGAGCAAACAAAGGTAACAAGATGGAAGCCAGCATCTTTATGTAACCTATTGTCAGAAGTAACTTCCCATCACGTCTACTGTATTGTATTCAAATCTTAGAAGTAAATCAGTAGGTTCAGCCTACACTTGAAGAAATCATCTAGGGACATGACTAGCTGTCAGGAGTCAAGAATCACTGGGAGCCTTTTTAGAAACTCTACTACAGAGAACAAAGGAAAACATCCATGGACAACGTCTATGAAAAACTAAGTGAAAAAATATGTACATGAGCCCTATATACAAGAAGCTGGGGCCACATCACAGTTGTAAGACCTGAGCAATCTAGGAGGGAATAAGCACAGAGAAACAGTGGATCACCTGACAGAGTAGAAAGTAGAAAAACCCTAAAATACTCTACGAACCAAAATATGGTAAAGGTACTTATTAGAAATCTGAACTAGACTGGTTGCAAATGATATGTGCTAAAGTTGAAGTGATTGGATCATATACTATGAACTCTCAAAACTGCAGCCAAAACTTCCTTCTAAAACAAACCCACAATGACAAGAAATTAATGGGATAATGTCCAAATGAGCAGTACAGAGGCAATAAGAGATGAAAGGAGACAATTCTCGACAAACGACAAGTGTTGGCGAGGATGTGGAGAAAAAGGAACCCTCGTGCACTGCTGGTGGGAATGCAGACTGCTGCAGCTACACTATGGAGTTTCCTCAAAAAACTAAAAATGGGACTCCCATTTGACCTAGTAATCCCACTTCTAGGAATATATCCTAAGAAATCAGAAACCCCAATCAGAAAGGACATATGCACCCCTATGTTCATAGCAGCACAATTCACCATAGCTAAGATTTGGAAACAGCCTAAGTGCCCATCAGCAGATGAGTGGATTAAAAATCAGTGGTACATCTACACAATGGAATACTATGCTGCTGTAAAAAAGAAAGAACTTTTAACATTCGTAACAGCATGGATGGACATGGAGAGCATTATGTTAAGTGAAATAAGCCAGTCAGAAAAAGATAAATATCACATAATCTCACTCATTTGTGGAATATAATAAACAACATAAACTGATGAACATAAATAGATCCAGAGACAGAGAAGCATCGAACAGACTGTCAAACTTCAGAAGGAAGGCAGGGGAGGGGGTGGGGGTAAGAGATCAACCAAAGGACTTGTATGCATGCATATAAGCATAACCAATGGACACAGACACTAGGAGGGTGAGGATGAGAGCATGTGTGGGGGGTTGGGGTGGCTGGGGAGAGGTCAATGGGGGAAAAAGGAGACATATGTAATACTATATGTAATACTTTAAATAATAAAGGATTAAAGATGAGTGAATGAATTAATTAAAAGATGATTCAGATAAAAGTGAGGGAGGAGGATTCAGCCAGGATATCTCAGAAAACAAACTGCTTTAAAAAAAAATATATATATATATATATATTTTTTTGATTTCAGAGAGGAAGGGAGAGGGAGAGAAAGAGATAGAAATGTCAATGATGAGAGAGAATCATAGATTGGCTGCCTCCTGCACGCTCCCTACTGGGGATCAAGCCTGCAACCTGGGCATGTCCCCTGACGGAATGGAACCTGGGACCCTTCAGTCCACAGGCCGATATTCTATCCACTGATCTAAATTGGCTAGGGCAAACAAGCTTCTTTTTGAAGACCACAGAAATACATCAGAATGAGCTTTGGGATGTTAGAAAAGCTCTGCTGAACCAGGTCTCCTAAAAATTAAGGAAAGGTAATTTCATTATAAAAATGAATAACAGAAAATAATAGAAGAAAAAAAAAGTTTATTACAAAGGAAAAACGGAATAAGAAACAACTTCTTAAAAACAATGAATGCAAATTAGGAAGATGTGCCCACAAAACAGGTCAATTTCAAAACAATCTGAAATGAAGTAAGAAAATGCAATCCTATATAATAAAAGGAAAATATGCAAACTGACCCTCACACCCTCACAAGATGGCTGCCTACGACCAGGCCAGCAGGGGGATTAGTGAGGGATGACCAAATGACTGAACAGCAGGCTACGTGGGGTGACTAGGTTGGCGGGGGGGGGGGGGGGGCAGTTGTGGGTGACCAGGCCGGCCGGGGGGGCACTTAGGGGCAACCACGCCGGCAGGGTGGCAGTTGGGGGCGATTAGGCTGGCGGGGAAGGGGGTTAATTGGGGGCGTCCAGGCATGCAGGCAGGTGAGCGATTAGGAGCCAGCGGTCCAGGATTGTGAGAAGGATGTCCGACTGCTGGTTTAGGACAGTGAACATCCGCATTTGTGCACCGGGCCTCTAGTGATATATGAATACAAACAAATTAGAATTAGAAAAACTCAAATTAGGTCATAGAACTTGAGAAAAATTTTAAAGAAGTTTAAAATTTCATAAATGAACACTAATCTTAGAAGAAATTAAAATGTAAATAAACATCATGGGTAATTGTGAAAAGGTACAAGGTGAAAAAAGAAAAATAAATTTTAATCAAAGAAGAAATGAAGAGAGAGAAAAGATTCAAGAGGGAGCAATAGCCCTAGCCTGGTTTGCTAAGTGGTTAGAGCATTGGCCTGGGGACTCAAGGGTCTCAGGTTCAATTCCTGGTCAAGGGCAGGTACCTTGGTTGCAGCTTGTTCCTCTGGCTAGGTCATGGCACTTGTGGGAAGCAACCAATCATTGTTTCTCTCTCTGTGTCTCTCTCCCTCCTTTCCATTCTCTCTAAAATAATCAATGGAAAAAATACCCTCCGGTGAGAATTATAAAAACAAAAAAGGGAGCAACAAATATTAAAAACAAAACCAATCCAATGTTTGGATAATTCTTCAAGTCCCGGTAACCATGCAGAAGAAAACCAAAGCAAGGAAAATGAACATATTAAAAACTAATTAAAAAAAAAAAGATTTGAAACTGCATATTGAAAGCGCGCACAAGGTGTACCTGAGAATTTTGACCCAGAAAAATGACAACTGATACAATGGTAGTAATACCAGTTAACTTTAAGTAGGGGAAAAAGTTGTTTGGGCACCAGGCAAAAAGACTGACTGACTAATAAAGGAAAGAAAAGATTATCATCAGAATTTTTAACAGCAGTGCTTTATGCCAGAGGAAAATAGAATAAGTTATTTAAGATGTTAAAGGAAAGAAAATGTAAATCAAGGGGTAATATGTGGATTTATATCCAGTATAATGATTTTCAAGTGTGAAAAGTCTTTATTGCTGTATACAAAACTCAGGGTATGTTGTTCCCATGAGATATTCCCTAAAGAACTTTACTAGAGAATAAGCTTCATACAAAATCAATAGCAAGGTACGGACATAAGGATTGGTGCTAACTTTAATTTTCTTCTCTCTTGAAGATTTCTAACTCAGAGGTACTTCATTGGCTCAAATTATTTCAAGTATTGTGCTCTAAATGTTTAGAATTTTATTACATTCTTTAATATAGCAGCCTTGAATAGGAAGAATAATAGGTCTTTTTATCTAGAATATTTCTTGTATAATGGTCTAACTATAGCTCCTTTTAAGAATGGATGTACTACTTTCCTATATAGAGCAGGCTTTCTCAATTTTGGTACTTTTGACATTTTGAGGCTGGATAATTATTTGTTGTGGGGCTGTCCTGTGCTTTGTAGAATATGTAGCTACATCCTTGATCTGTACATACTAGAGGCCAGTAGCACCACATCTCTGTGTGACAACCAAAAATTGCTAGATGTAGCTTAGATGTCAGAATAAGCCCTAGTGGTGAATCACTGCTACAGCGAACTTGTTAGTAAACCACTGCATTTGATCAACCATGAAGACCCATCTCAAATTGTAATTAAAAAAAGACCTAATAAAAGAAATTAATCAGGCAGGATAATCCATAATAGATTACATTATATATTTCATAAACTTTGCTTTTGAAATGGGAAATTATATATATACTAGAAGCCCGGTGCACGAATTTGTGCACAGGAGGGGTCCCTTTGGGTGGCCTGTGGGAATCAGGCTGAAACCCGCACTGCCGCTCCTACCTGCTGCTCTTGCTCATCCAGGCCCCACTGCGCCAGCCATGGGCTTGCGCCCAATCAGTCCCTATCCGGAGAGGCTCGCACTGCCGCAGCAGTGCTTGCCAGCCTTGAGCCCTGCATCTGGCGCCCTCCTGAGGGGAGTGGCCTGCAGGATTAGGTAGAAACCGGCTCTCCAACATCCCCCAAGGGGTCCCAGATTATGAGAGGGCGCAGGACAGGCCAAGAGACCCCATCGATCATGATCTGATTGGGGCAAGGGAGGGACCGCAGGAGGGCTCCATGGTGTGTCCGGCCCATCTGATTCACTCCCAATCGGCTGGACCTCAGCAGCAAGCTTACCTACTTGTTGGAGCATCTGCTCCCTCGTGTTCAGTGCACGTCATAGTGAGCAGTTGAGTTGCCTTAGCATATCATTAGCATATTACTCTTTGATTGGTTGAATGGTTGACCGGATGACCAGACACTTAGCATATTAGGTTTTTATTATATAGGACTAGAGGCTTGGTGCATGGATTTGTGCACATTGAGTGGAAATTAATTAGAAGAAATATATATTTTAGAGGCCTGGGAGGGACTGCGGGAGATTGGTTAGCTGGGGAGGGACCGCGGGAGGGCTCCAGGGTGTGTCTGGCACTTCTCACCCAGTCCCGATCAGGACCGTCTCACTCAGTTCCGATCAGCTGGACCCCAGCAGCAAGCTAACCTACCAGTCAGAGCATCTGCCCCCTGGTGGTCAGTGCGCATCATAGTGATCGTTCAAATGGTCTTTTAGGCTTTTATATATATAGATTTTTTTGTGTGTGTGTGTATTATGTATGTGTGTATAGTCTATAATTAATCTATAAGTAATTATCAATCTATAAGTAATTAGTAATTAGGTTAATCCTGAAATTAAGTTAGGTACAATATGCTAGTTTCAGAGAAAGTGAAGTCAGTGTAGGTTAGGATATAACAAAAATTTAATTAGTAAAATTTCAAAATTAAACATGTATTTTTGTTCGTATTCAATCCTTAAAGTAAAATCTATCAAATTATTTTCAGTATTTTATATGTTAAACTATATTTTCAACATCCTGTATAATAAAAGCCTAATATGCTGTGTCTGGTCGTCTGTTCAACCAATCAAAGCATAATATGCTAATGATATGTTTAGTCCGCTCAACCGCTCTCTATGATGTGCACTGACCACCAGGGGGCAGAAAGTCGACTGGTCGACCAGTTGCTATGACGTGCACTGACAACTAGGGGGCAGACACTCCAACTGGTTGGTTAGCTTGCTACTGGGGTCTGGCTGATTGGGACTGAGTGAGACAGGCCAGACATGCCCTGGAGCCCTCCTGCGGTCCCTCCCCAGCTGGCCAACCTTCCACATCCCTCCCAGGGCCCGTTCGTGCACCGGAGGGGTCGCTCGGCCTGGCCTGCGCCCTCTCGCAATCCGGGACCTCTTGGGGGATGTCAGAGAGCCAGTTTCAGCCCGATCCTGCAGCTAGGCCGAGGGATCCCACTGGTGCATGAATTTGTGCATCAGGCGTCTAGTATTAAAATAAAATAAAAATGTTTTCTTGATTGTATCTTGTACTACTGTTATGGAAGGACTTGTGGTATATAGGAAAGGTACCTTTGAAGGTATATCTACTTGTAAGTATATAAGAAAATCACTCACTTATGAATACCTACTTTTTTGAAGGTATGTAAAAGGCACTCATCTAGGCATGAAAATGAAATTAAGGGATACAAAATTTACGGGTGAGTATTGTCCAGCCCCTCAACGTCTACATATTTCCTGGAACTTATACCTGAGTACCAAAATCACAAATTATGCCACTTCTAGGTGGGAATGTTTCATTTGAGGCTTCATTGATTTCCCAATGAACACACATCCTAATATAGATAAAAACCCTGCGTCTGTCACTTCTTCAACAACCGGGAGGCTTGACCGTTCACCAGGCTGTGCGCTCAGCAGGTGAGCGGGCTGAACTGCTAACCTCTGGGGGAGAGAGAGAGGTGAGGCTGATCAGCAGCGGCAGCAGCTGCTGGCGAGGCGCAGATAGAGAAGCAGGGTGATCAGACCCTGCTTCTCTCTCTCTCTCAGATGTTAGCAGTTCAGCCGCTCACCAGCAGCCTAGGGCAGCTGCTGATCAGTCCTGCCTCTATGATCAAGCCTGGAGATAGGCCCGGAGATGCTGACTGACATAGAAACTGACCAATCAGAACCAAATCTGGTGAATTGCAAGGAACCAATGGCTGCCTAGGAGGTGGGGTTTTTGACGCTGACTGGCATAGAAACCGATCAATCAGAACCAAATCTGGGTCAACTGTGAGGAGACTATGGCTGCCTACGAGGCAGAGCTTTTGACTCTGACTGGCATAGAAACCGACCAATCAGAACCAAATTGGCAAGCAGAGGGGGACACTTGGGGGCGAGATCAGGCCTGCAGGGGAGGGCAGTTGTGGGCAAGATCAGGCCTGCAGGGAATGGCAGTTGGGGGCGAGATCAGGCCAGCAGGGGAGGGCAGTTGGGACCGAGATCAGGCCGGCAAGGGAGGGCCATTGTGTGCGAGATAAGGCTGGCAGGGGAGGGCAGTTGGGGGTGAGATCAGGCCAGCAGGGGAGGGCATTTGGGGGTGAGATCAGGCCGGCAGGGGAGGGCATTTGGGGGCGAGATCAGGCTGGCAGGGGAGCAGTTAGGTGTTAATCAGGCTGGCAGGCAGAAGCAGTTAGGGGCAATCAGGCAGGCAGGCAGGCGAGCAGTCAGGAGCCAGCAGTCCCGGATTGTGAGAGGGATCCCAGATTGGAGAGGGTGCAGGCTGGGCTGAGGGACACCCCCCCCACCCGCCCCCCTGTGCATGAATTTTGTGCACCGGGCGGGCCTCTAGTTAAATAATAAAAATCATATAGTTGAAGTTAATAAAATTTTATCAAAATTGAATATTTTGCTCAATAAAACTAAACCTTTCTAAATTATTTTTTATATTTTAGAAAAAGTTCAGATTACCAGCAATCATTATTTTTGCAAGCTTTCCATTTAAATACCAATTATCACCAAAGTAAGGGATATAATTTCAGACAAGGTAAGGTTCCTTCACTTCACCTGTTGTAAGCTGATTTTTCTTAGAAGTTCTTTTATACCTTGGGTTGGTTTAAAGGTCCAAACCATAATTCTGGTTTTCAGGCTTTTAAAAATTGAGGTGATCTCTGCTGATTTAATATGATTCATCTTCTTCAGGCCTTGAAATTTCCCAGAGCTGCATTTTCACAAACTGCCTCATAAAATTGGTTTGGGGGTGGAGATTTTCAAAGGAACTGTGAATCTGAGAAAAGCTGCCTATTGTAACCTACTTAGAAATTCACTATGCACCTTAACATATTGTGTTCATAGCTAAAGAAAACTATTTAACCCAGTGTTTCTCAAAGTTAATAGACCATGGAATCCTTTTTGTAGAGAATAAAATTCTTGAGGAGCAAATATTTTGTGGACCAGTTTTGGAAGCACTGCTGCTTCCTTAGCACCTGTTAAATGACCAGTGGTGGGGAGGTGTAAAAATACCCTACAACTAGTTACTTTGAAAGCTGGAGCCTTGATTTTCCCATTATAACAAATTACCTAATGATGAGTAAATAACTGAAATTTTTAATGAGCATAAGGAAGGAAAACTTTGTTATAATCAGAGTATTTCCTATAAGTCTTTCACATTGTTAAGAAGCCCATCTTCTGTATTTTTTCTGGATTTCCTTGGCTAGAATGGGAGGTAATAGAAGATGAGATGAAAGCAGTAAACTATAGTGATAAGAGCACCAGAATGCTATAAAGTTAAACAACTTTAAGCCCTGATTCTATTACTTAACTCATTTTGACCTTGGACAAACTATTTAACTTTAGGTCTCAGTTTTCTAACTTATTAAATGCTTCTCATTACACATACCTCATAGCAAGTGTTTCATAGTTGGTAATTAGTGTCATTGTCATCATCGTGAATTACATTGAGAGGGTTCCTTAGAATTGAATTTCTTTGTCAGAGGCATAGGAATTTTTGCCTTTACCCCTGGCATGAAGGAAAATAATGGTAACCTGCTAATTTATGTGATAACAAAGAGAAATGATCTTTGATTCAGAAGGCCTAACTAAGTGCAAGGGCCTTGTTAGACGAATCATTACTTGGGCTTATGTTTATTATCATTAAAATAGAAATATTATCCACATATGAAGTTCCAGTGAGATGATGGATGCTAACTAATATACTCCCTAAAGTTCATTTTTTCTCTTTTAACTGGAAAAATTTTAAATGGATAGACATAAAGGTAGGCTTTTAGAATATACAGTTGGGAACAAAACAGTTGTGAGTATGTGAAACACAAGAGTTTATTGTATTACTAGAGGCCCAGTGCATGATTGAATCATGCATGTGTAGGGTCCCCTACACGCTTTCACTCTTCGTGGTGGAGTTGGGTGCCTGTCCGCTGGTGCACCAGGCCTTTCAGAAGCCTCCGGCTCGGCCGAGCCTTCTGAAAGGCCTGGTGCCGGAGCAGACAGGCACCCAGCTCCCACGCTTTTGATGGTCTGTGGCTGCTGAGGGGGGCTACCCTGCTGTTGAGAGGCGCAGGGGGTGGGACTCCCGCCCCCTGCGCCTCTCAATGGCTGCTGAGGGGTCTGCCGCGGACACCTGGTACCCTGCCGTTGAGAGGCGCAGCTGGGTGTCCGCGGGAGGCCCCCTCAGCAGCCGCAGATCTGGCCTTTGAGAGGCGCAGGGGGCAGGAGCCCCGCCCCCTGCGCCTCTCAACAGCAGGGTAGCCCCCCTCAGGGCAGCGGATCTGTGCCTCTCAATTGCCGGATAGGCCACCCCGAGTCCCGCCCCCCAGCCTCCCGCCGCCCAATCGTGGGCGTAGCAGAGTGATGGTAATTTACATGTTACTCTGTTATTAGATAGGATTATTGGACTAAAGGTCCAGTGCACGAAATTCGTGCATGGAGGGGGTTCCTCAGCCCAGCCTGCACCCTTTCCAATCTGGGACCCCTTGGGGGATGTCCAACTGGCAGTCAGACATCCCTCTCACAATTCAGGACGACTGGCTCCTAAACACTCACCTGCCTGCCTGCCTGCCTGATCTCCCCTAACCCCTCTGCCTGCTGTCCTGATTGTCTCTACCTTGCCCCCCTGCCGGCCTGATCGCCCCTACCTTGCACCCCTGCCGGCCTGATCGCCGCTACCTTGCCCCCCCCTGCCTGCTTGATCGCCCCTAACTTCCTCTTCCTGCCTTCCTGATTGCTCCTAACTGCCCTCCCCTACCGGCCTGATCTCACCCCCAACTTCCCTTCTCTACTGGCCTGATCTCGCCCCCAAATGCCCTCCCCTGCAGGCCTGATCTCGCCCCCAGCTGCCCTCCCCTGCTGGCCTGATCGCCCTAACTGCCTCTGCTTTGGCCCCCACCACCATGGCTCTTTACCCTTTTATTAGTATAGATAGATTATATAGGATAGGATTGCTTAAATGGCGGGGGGGAGCCTTTTTCAGCAGGAGGAGATGCTCTTGGCAAATAAAAACACATAATCCCTATATCTGGACTCATAGCCAGCCATATGCACTTTACTGCCAAATCGGTTGTTAAACAATTGAATCACGTTCTTACACCTTACACCAAACAGCTGTTGCCCTTAAAACCCCTCCTCATCCCCCACCATAGGTTCTGCCTTCGCAGTTCACCCAGAGTAGGTTCTGATTGGTTGGTTTCTATGCCAGTCAGCGTCAAAAGCTCCGCCTCCTAGGCAGCCATTGGCTCCTTGCAATTCACCCAGATTTGGTTGTGATTGGTCAGTTTCTATGCCAGTCAGCATCTCCGGGCCTATCTCTGGACCTGATCATAGAGGCGGGGCTGATCAGCAGCTGCCCCAGGCTGCTGTTGAGTGGGCTGAAATGCTGACCTCTGGCGGGGAGAGAGGCTTCGCCAGCAGCTGCTGCAGCTGCTGATCAGCCCTGCCTTTCTCTCCAAGAGGTCAGCAGTTCAGTCCTCTCGCCTGCTGCGCACACAGCCTGGCGTTCGGTTGAGCCTTCATTCGAGCCTTTGGTCATTTTGAATGTTACGACTCTAGCTCTTTATATATATAGATTATTGTACTATTTTTTATATGAACAACTGTAAACTGACTTTTGCCTCACCCTGCATTATCCTGATTAAGCTTCAAAATCATCATGGGGTATAGGTTATTATTCCCACATTTCCTATGCACCAAAAGTAATAACTTTTAAGAGACAAAGCTAGAATTGGAAACAAGATTTAACTTATTCCAAAATTGTTTCTCAATCCTGCCTATTGGAATTATTTTCATTCACCTTGCTTTTCTATTCCAATCTTGCATTTATACTGTGCACAACATTTAAATTTGAAACTTTAGGTAGAGTATGTAGCTTTGATTAGATACAGTGTAACAAAATAACATTACTTTATTAGATACCACTGAGAACATTACATAATATTAGCAGCTAACCGTTATATGCAAAACACCATGTACTTAGCTCAATACACAGTCTCCTTTACAACAATACTATGTAATAGATCTGTTTTACATATAAGGAAACTGAGTATGAGATAAGTTATGTACCTCAAATTCATATATCTAATAACTAGAGGCCCGGAGCACAAAATTTGTGCATGGCGGAGGGGGGGGGGGTGTCCCTCAGCCCGGCCTGCACCCTCTGCAATCTGGGACCCCTTGGGGGATGTTCAACTGCCGTTTTAGGCCCAATCGTGCCCAATCTGGCAGTCTGACATCCCTCTCACAATCTGGGACTGCTGGCTCCTAACTGCTCGCCTGCCTGATTGCCCCCCCTGCCTGCCTGCCTGATTGCCCCCAACCACTTCTACCTGCCAGCCTGATCACCCCCCTAACCACTCCCCTGCATGCCTGATTGACGCCTAACTGCTCCCATGCCAGCCCGATTGCCCCAAACTGCCCTCCCCTGCTGGCCTGATCACCCCCAACTGCCCTCCCCTGCCAGCCTGATCGCCCCCAACTACCCTCCCCTGCAGGCCCGATAGCCTCCAACTGCCCTTCCCTGCCCTCCTAATCGCCCCCAACTGTCCTCCCCTGCTGGCCTTGTTGCCCCCAACTGCCCCCCCTTGATGGCCTGATGGCCCCCAACTACCCTCCCCTGCCAGCCTGGTTGCCCCCAACTGCCCTTCCCTGCCAGCCTGTTCGCCCATAACTGCCCTCCCCTGTCGGCCTGTTCGCCCTCAACTGCCACCCTGCTGGCCTGGTCACCCCCAACTGTCCCCCTCCACCATCCTGGTTGCCCCCAACTGCCCCTCCTCCTCCCCGTGCTGGCCTGGACAACCCACGCAGCCTGCTGTTCAGTCATTTGGTTGTCCCTCACTAACCCCCCTGCTGGCCTTGTCGCCCCAAGCAGCCTGCTGTTTGGTCATTACTGTTACTGTGACAGCGTCCCGGACAATTTGCATATTCCTCTATTATTACTATGGATTATTTGCATTGGGAATCAAATCTAGGTTTAACTTTATAACTCATACTGTATTTAAACAGTTTTTCTGGAAATAATATGTCTTTTATAGGGAAACTAGAGGCCCGATGCACAAAATTCCTGCAAGAGTAGGCCTTCCTTCCCCCAGCAGATGGCATCGGGTTCCCTCTGGCACCTGGGACCCAGGCTTCCCTCGCAACCCCAGCTTCATCTGGAAGGACTTTGGTCTAATTAGCATATTATGCTTTTATTATTATAGATTAAATCTTTCAGAAGATAAGCCATATGAAAATTTCTTACTTTTTTCTTTCAGCAGTGTCTTCCTGGGTAATATCATAAAGTAGCCTTCCAAAAAATTGTTAATAATGACATATATATGTGTGTGTGTGTGTGTGTGCGTGTGTGTGTGTGTGTGTGTGTGTGTGTGTGTGTGTATACATACATACACATGCTAGGGAAATGAACTAGAGTTTGATTAAACAATGAACTATTAGAAAAAGGATTGCAGTCCTTAGGAGTTGGAACAATAGATAGAATCTTCTCATAAATCTTATCATGTGAAATTCTTTTGTTCTTGATTAAGAACTATAAAATTGAGTACTAAGTCCATTTACACTATATTTTAGTGCTACAGTTTATTTAGTTTAATAAGTAAATAAATCTACTTTGTGATCTGCCATTTGAAGTTAAATTTGTTTGCCTTTGGGAAAAAGAGTAAAAGCTAACATTTGCCTGCTTGATTATTAATGTACAGGAATGTGAACAGTGCATCACTGTGGTTCCTTTGGAAGAAAAGTCTCATCTGCTTCAGAGATATTTTATATTCCTTAGAAAATCAACAGTAGTTTCCTTAAGAATTCCTTAATACTTGTTTATGTAATAAAAGAGGAAAGAATAGCTTTTGAGTTATTTTATGAAACCTATATTTACTGTCTAGGAAAATGTAGATACCATTAATAGCACTCAAGAAGATCAAGCATTGACTACAGATAAATCTCTAATGGATCTTTTAATGCTTAGAATTCTTTTTCCAGTAATACCTGGAAAGAAGAAGATTGTATTGATTCATGCCATGCCTTTCTTATAAAAATTTCTTTCTATCACAATGCTGCTATTGGGCAGATACCAAAATTCGTGCTTTTATCTAGTTCCTTTCTCCTTTCTTTTAAAGAGGTATTTTACTCTGATATCAGAACAATCAACTAACTTTAGAACCTCTGAAAAGTTTTAAGAAAAGTCATATAGATGAAGCTCTAATTAACATTTTTTATGGGATCTTATCTTTGTTTATTCTTTTTCTCCTTTATAGTATGGGTATTTATAATAGTCACATAATGAAAAATTTTGAGGAAATTTCTCTTATTTTGTGTTCTTCAATCTGAAGATTTTCCAGCATATGATTCTTTTCTTTCTTTTTTAGCAGTGATAGAAGGAATTCTGAAAAAAAAAAAATTATTTAAAGCATATAATCTGTGCTGTTTAAGAACTTCCTCTTGTGGAAAATAAAGGTAAACTTAAAGGCAATCTTATATGAGAGTACAGATTGATAGTCACCTAATGTAAAGTAGTTTCCTCTTAAGAAAGGATTATGTATGTATATCAAATGACTTTTCCATCCTAAAAACTTAGAGCAACACACATCAAAATTGTTACTATTCTGTTCATTTGTCTTCATTTATCTGATCTGATACTCAAGCAAGTCTGATACCCTGTTACTCACTCATTTGACATTTATTAAATGCCTACTACAAAGTTTAAAATAGTATGTAAGTTATAGGTTCAATAAGTAGACAACTACGCTTCAAATACTAACTCTAAAACGCACTACCTTAAGTTTCTGTTTCCTCATCTATAAAATATACTTGACAACATGTGACTATTTTATAAGCAAAGTAGAACACCATACTCCTTTTTCAGATACCCTCCCTGAGAATAATGTGCAAAGTTAATTTTTTATTTGCCTAGTGGAAAGCTGGTGCATTTTAGATTAAATGCAAGTCAGGACATGGGGTCTCAGGCTGATTCTTCTGGTTTATAGCCCTTCCATTGGGCCAGTAATTCTTTGTTTATCTTTTGTTACTGACTTCTTAATATAATAGCATGGTCAAAAGATGTGGTCCATGTGATCCTAGTTTTGATATTTGTTGAAAACATTCTTTATGTCCTAGTATGTGGTCAGTTATTATAAATAACTAGAGGCCCGGAGGGGGTTTGTCCCTCAGCCCAGCCTGTACCCTCTCCAATCTGGGACCCCTCAAGGGATGTCCGACTGCCCGTTTAGGCCCGATCCCAGGGGCAGTCGGACATCCCTAAATGGGCAGTCGGACATCCCTCTCACAATCCAGGACTGCTGGCTCCCAACTGCTTGCCTGCCTGCCTTCCTGATTGCCCCTAACAGCTTCTGCCTGCCAGCCTGATCACCCCCTAACCACTCTGCTGCCAGCCTGTTTGCCCCCAACTTCCCTCCTCTGCCGGCCTGGTCACCCCTAACTGCCCTCTCCTGCAGGGTTGATCACTTCCAACTGCCCTCCCTTGAAGGCTTGGTCCCTCTCAACTGCCCTCCCTTGCAGGCCAGGTGCCTCCCAACTGCCCTCTCCTGCTGGCCATCTTGTGGTGGCCATCCTGTGTCCACATGGGGGCAGCTATATTGTGTGTTGCAGTGATGATCAATCTGCATAGTACTCTTTTATTAGATAGGATAGAGGCCTGGTACAGGGGTGGGGGCCAGCTGGTTTGCCCTGAGGGGTGTCCCTGATCAGGGTGGGGTTCCCTTGGGGTGTGGGGCGGCCTGAGTGAGTGGCCTGTGGTGGTTTGCAGGCGGGCCACGCCCCCTGGCGACCCAAGCAGAGGCCCTGGTATCTGGAATTTATTTTCCTTCTACAATTGAAACTTTGTAGCCTGGGGCTCCCTCCGAGGCCGGCAGCCATTTCTGTTGGGGTTATAATTGAAACTTTGTTGCCTTAAGCGGGTGGGCCCGGCCAGGGTGTGTGGAAAGCTTTGCTTCCCCTGTTGCCAGCGGCAACCCTGGCCTGCTCTCTGAAGCTCCATTCTGCCGCCATTTGTTTGAATTTGTTTACCTTCTATAATTGAAACTTTGTAGCTTGAGTGGAGGCTTAGGCCTGCAACGGCTGGCAGAAAGCTTGGCTTCCTCTGTTACCTAGGAAACCTTGCTCTCTGTGGCTGTAGCCATCTTGGTTTGGGTTAATTTGCATACTCGCTCTGATGGGCTTGTGGGCGTGGCTCGTGGGTGTGTCGGAGGTATGGTCACTTTGCATATTTGTCTATTATTAGATAGGATACCCAGGTGCTTGAGAAGAATGTGTATTCTCTAATTTAAATATGTCTATTAGATTAACCTTGATAGTCACTTTACTCTTCTATATATTTATTAATTTTTTTGTCTTCCTGAACTATCAACAAATAAAGGAGATGTGTTAAAATCTCCCACAATAGTGGTAGATTTGTATATTCTGTTTGAAATTTGTAAGTGCTAACAACTATTGCTTTAAATATTTTGGTGTTATTTTATAACACAAGGCATACAAGTTTAGAACTATGATATCTTTCTGGTAAATTGAAACTTTTATCATTATTTAGTGACCCTCTTTAAACCAAATATTATTATTTGTTTTAAACCTATTTCCTCTCTTACTGATATAGCAACTCTCAATTTATGTAATTAGAATATAACTGCTATAACTTTTGAACCTTTCTCTATACTTACGAATTAGGTATCTTATAAATAACACTAGAGGCCTAGTGCATGAAATACGTGCACGGGTAGGGTCCCTAGGCATGGCCAGCGATCAGGACCGATCAGGGCCTTCCAGCTGCCAGCCGGGGCCTACTTTCCCCAGCTGCCAGCTGCCCCCTGGTGGACAGTGCATGTCATAGCGACTTGTCGACTTGTCGACTCTCTGCGCCCTGGTGGTCAGTGCATGTCATAGCAAGCAGTTGAACGGCCTTAGCATATCATTAGCACATTACGCTTTGATTTTGGTTGAATGGATGACTGGACACTTAGCATATTAGGCTTTTATTATATAGGATCATATCCTTCTATTTTGTTTTTTAATCAAATCTAATTATCTGGCTCTAAACTCTTGAGTTCATTAATGTCATTATTATTTGTGATTACTGGTATATTTGGACTTTTATTTACTACCTTTCTTTAAATTTTTCATTTTTCCTGCTTTAGATTGTGATTTTAAAAAAAAACTTAGGTTTTGATTAATCAGTTTTTATTCCATTTATAAACACCTAACTTAGAAATTGTATGCTCTTATATCTGTTGTTTTTCAGGCTTCCCCGGAAATGGTGCCATATGTATTAACAGTCTTTAAGTTAAAACTTCATCTGCTCTTGAACAGTAAAAGGACCTTAGCACACTTTCACTCTTAAGTCTTCTTTCAGATCTTTGATCATAGCTTGCTTTTTTTTTTTTTTTTTAATGGATCTTAATGCTGTTATTTTTGGACAGTTCTATTCTTTATTTAAAAAATGACATAATTATCTTCATTATTTTATTTGAACAATGTAGGTTTTGTGGGAAATATTTAATCATTTAAGCAAAGATTTGTCAATAAACATTTTACAAACAAAAGTACTCACAGCATAAGTGTACAATTTATTGAATTATTATCAGGTATAACCATTACCCAAGTGTTCCCAATTATTTTATGTGAGTTTTTTTATATTTACTTTCAGTTTTACCAGTTTATTTGTCCACCATTTATTGGCTCTCTTAGACCTTCCTCCTGTTAATTTTCTTTCTTCTTGAAGTGCATACTTTAGCATTTCCTTTAGTGTAGGTCTTTTTGTGATAAATTGTATTTGTTGGTCTAAAAAATCTTTTATTTAAATTAAAATTTTAAAAAATATTTTTATTGATTTCATAGAAGTGGTGAGGGAGAGAGAGATACAGAAACATCAGTGATGAGAGAGAATCATTGATCTGCTGCCTCCTGTATGCCCCACACTGGGGATCAAGCCTGCAACCCAGGCATATGCCCTGATCGGGAGTAGAATTGTGACCTCCTGGTTCATAGGTCAATGCTCAACCACTGAGCCATGCGGGCTGGGCTGAAAATCCCCTTTTTATCCTTTTTCTTTTTCTTTTTTCTTTTATAAAAAAAATATTATTGGAAGTTCATGAAACTTCTTTTTTTTTTAAATTTCTTTATTGATTAAGGTGTCACAATTTGTCCTCATCCCCCCATTCCCATCCCCCACCCCTCCCCACGGATGCCCCCACCCCCCTGTTGTCTTTAAGCATTGGTTAGGATTTTATGCATGCACACAAGTCCTTTGGTTGATCTCTCCCCCCTACCCCCACCCTCCTCTACCCTCCCTCTGAGGCCCGACAGTCCGATCGATGTCTCCTTTTTTCTGGGTCTGTTCTTGTTCATCAGTCTATGTTGTTCATCATTTCCCCTAGATGAGTGAGATCATGTGTTACTAGAAATATAAGAACCGAATGTGAGACGAGCAATAATAGTTATGCTGACAGGCAAATGAATCAGTCTGTAGTGAGTTTCTTTCTGGGCCAACAGTTCTTTTGAGACTCAATTTCAATGTCCACCAGTTCCTTATGTGCACATGTCGGCACTGACTTTTCAGCTCTGGATGGTGGACAAATGGTGGTAATGCAGGTCTGACTCCCTCTGGTTTGGTCTCGCCCAGACCCAGGGGCATGGCTTCACCCGAACTCAGGGGCGCGTGGCCTCACCCGGACCCGGGACCCAGCCCCACCCGGATCCAGGGGCGCACGGCCTCACCCGGACCCAGGTGTGCGCGGCCTCACCCGGTCCCGGGACCCAGCCCCACCCGGACCCAGGGGCGCACGGCCTCACCCGGACCCAGGTGTGCGCGGCCTCACCCGGTCCCGGGACCCAGCCCCACCCGGACCCAGGGGCGCACGGCCTCACCTGGACCCGGGACCCAGCCTCACCCGGATCCAGGGGCGCACGGCCTTACCAGGACCCGGGATCCAGCTTCACCCGGACCCAGGGGCACGGCCTCACCCGGACCCGGGATCCAGCTTCACCCGGACCCGGGACCCAGCCTCACCCGGATCCAGGGGTGCACGGCCTCACCCGGACCCAGGACCCACCCTCACCCAGACCCAGGGACGGGTGGCCTCACCCAGACCCAGGGGCACGTGGCCTATCCCGGACCCAGGGGCACGGCCTCACCTGAACCCAGGGGCACTTCCTCACCCAGACCTGGGGGCACACGGCCTCACCCGGACCCGGGATCTAGCCTCACCCGGACCTGGGACCCAGCCTAACCCGGATCCAGGGGCACACAGCCTCACCTGGACCCGGGATCCAGCTTCACCCGGACCCAGGGGCGTGTGGCCTCACCCGGACCCAGGGTCGCGTAGCCTCTCCCGGACCCAGGGTCGCGTAGCCTCTCCCGGACCCAGGGGCGCGGCCTCACCCGGACCCGGGACCCAGCCGCGTCCGGATCCAGGGGTGCGTGGCCTCTCTCGGACCCAGGGGCGCACGATCTTTCCCGGACCCAGGGGCTTGCGGCCTCACCCGGACCCGGGACCCAGCCTCACCTGGACCCCGGGGCGCACGGCCTCGCCCTGACCCGGGATCCAGCTCCACCCGGACCCAGGGGCGCGTGGCCTCACCCAGACCCAGGGGCGCGTGGCCTCGCCCGGACCCAGGGGCGCGGCCTCACCCGGACCCGGGACCCAGCGGGGTTTCGTCTTCTTGATCCCAATTCCTGTCGGTCAATTCCCTCTCAGTAAATCCTTCGGCCATTTTCTCAAAGCTCCGGGGTGGCTGCCGCAGAACTCGCTGGGCGGCGGGCTCGGCGAAGCTCCGGTGCACCCGGTGCACGGCAGCAGGCTGGTCTGAGGTCTCTGTGGTGGCACTCGGGTCTGCAGCGGCGACCAGTCGCCGGGCGAGCGCACCTGGATCCGGGACCCAGCGGGGCCTCGTCTTCCCGATCCCAACTCCCATCGGTCAATTCCTTCTCAGCCATTCCTCTGGCCATTGTTCTGGACGGTGTCCGCTCTGTTTTCCAGTTGTAGTTTCAAAATTGTTGAGGTAGGCAACAATCAGGCGTCTGCCCTATGCCGCCATCCTGGTCCTCCAGAAGATTCCTAAGTAACCTTATAAATGTGGTTCTGAACACTGCGTTGTCCATCAGTTCACTTTCCCTCAACCCTTCCACCCGTGACCTGCCTTGGTGTCTTCACCTCTTGGCTGCCTCCCTATAGCTCAGCTTCCTCAATCTCCCTAGGTGGTCGCCCTTGACACCCCCCTCCCCCCCCCGTGGGCTGAGTGCAAAGTCTTGGCGCTGTTAAGCCTTGATTGCTGTTGGTACACTGGGAGGACCCGACCTCCAGTCCAATTTGCTGTGAGGATCAGCCGTGTCCATGCTGGGAGACAGCCTTATTCAACTAGACTTGCAAAATTGTAAAAGCCTCTGTGCTCAGCTTGGATGGGGCATAGTTTCAGGGTGGAGCCTACAGCCTTGGCTTCCTGTCAGCCCCGCCCTATGAGGTTCCTGTGTCTCAGTGTCCCTCTGTACTCCCTGCAAACACCTCTTAGAAAAAAGCACCCTGGAGTTTCGCCCGCTGTCAAACAGTCTAGTCTCTCCCGCAATGAATCTGGATTCCCAGATTCTCGCCCGGAAGTGGGTTTCAGTGTAGTCGGAACTGGGGCTCAGCGCAGTCTGGCGCTTTTGTCTCCTTCCCACCAGGGCAATTCAGCAGCACAGTCAACAGACCATCCTCTGTGCGCATTCTCGTGCGCGCCTCCGGTGCTCTGCCTTTCGCCGCCTCCCCGCATCTCCGCCCCACAGCCCAGATTCCCCCAGCATGAGCCTGGCTTCCCAGGGTTTCGCCCGGAACTGGGATTCAGTGCAGTCGGAGCTGGGGTTCAGCGCAATCTGGAGCTTTTATCTCCTTCCTGCTAGAGAATGCTGGCCAGGCCGTCAGCCGCCCCTTCCTCTCCGGCTCCGTCCTCCCCGCACGCGCGCATGCTCGTGTCTCCGCCCGTGTCTCCATACCTCAGCCTTTTACTGCTCCTCTGATTTTCCTTGTGGTTTTCTCTTTCCTTCTAGTTGTGGGCATTTCAGTCAGCCAGCTTTCCTGTGGTTCTGGATGATGTCCGTTTTGACTTTTAGTTGTATTTTTGAAATTGTTGTGCCAGGCTGTAGATTAGGTGTTTAACCTATGCCGCCATCTTGGTTTCTCCTCTATCCTTTTTCTTGATAGTTTGCTGAGGACATGATTTTCTATGACAGGCTTTGTTTTCTAATATAATTTTGATTACATTATTCCACATCTACTGCCTTAATGTTATTGGTTATGGGCAGCTTAGGCCTAATTGTCATTTATTTGTTGGTGATCTGCATTTCCTCTTTGGCTGCTTTTAAGATTTTTTTCTCTCTCTCTTTTGGCTTTGTGGGGTTTTATTTCAATTACTTGGATTCCACCTTTCTTTAAGTGTTTTCTATATGTTTATTTTATATTTTATGTCTAATGAATTATTGTTTATGTTGATGAGCACTCACGGTAGTTTGTTTCCGTGTGTGTTTGGTGGTCTTTGTGTATAATATCTTCATCATCATCATTATTTTACTACTAGAGGCCCGGTGCACAAAATTCGTGCATGGGGGTGAGTGTCCCTCAGCCCAGCCTGCACCCTCTCCAATCTGGGACCCCTCGAGGGATGTCCGACTGCCCGTTTAGGCCCGATTCCAGTGGGATCGGGCTTAAACTGGCAGTCGGACATTCCTCTCACAATCCAGGACTGTTGGCTCCCAACTGCTCGCCTGCCTGCCTTCCTGATTGCCCCTAACCGCTTCTGCCTGCCAGCCTGATCACCCCCTAAACACTCCTCTGCCAGCCTGATTGATGCCTAACTGCTCCCCTGCCAGCCTGATTGCCCTAACTGCTCTCCCCTGCAGGTCTGGTCACCCTTAACTGCCCTCCCCTGCAGGCCTAGTCACCCCTAACTGCCCTCCCCTGCAGGCCAGGTCCCCCCCAATTGCTCTCCCCTGCAGGCCTGGGTCCCCCCAAACTGCCCTTCCCTTCTGGCCTGATCACCCACAACTGTCCTTCCTTGCAGGCCTGGTTCCCTGCCAACTGCCCTACACTGCTGGCCATCTTTGGTGGCCATCTTGTGTCCACATGGGGTTAGCCATCTTTTGTGTTGGAGTGATGGTCAATTTGCATATTACTCTTTTATTAGATAGGATTCAGAAAACCGGGGTGCCCAAACCGTGGCCTCTTCTTGGAAAAAGTTTTGGGTTGGCTTACTACTAACATAGAACTAGTTTAGCTGTCTTTCAGAGTTCCTAACTTAATATTGTTAAAATGTCATAACTTACCTTAGCATTAAAAATCATGGTATTTCAGTCTTGAAGTAATTCTTAGACATTTCAAAATATTAAATGTATCACTCAATGTATGATACTTGAACAGTCTGTAAAACCACAGAAATTATTTTTCCAGATATGATTATCATGAAATTAAATAATTGTTAGCTATTTCCAAACCTTACGTATTTTCCCTTGACAGCTAGATTACATTTAAATTTAGAAAAGCAAATTCTTTTACTCATTGCCATTTTATTAAAGCAATTCTGGCATGGTGTATACTGAATGGTCAAAGTTGATCAGATTTACTGTTTTCACTGTTTTCTTCAATAGTGATATGAGATCAAGAAGCATATTGTTCAATCACTGTGGAAAAAATTTTACAGTTCCTCAAAAAGTTAAACATAGAATTACCCAATGACTAAGCAATCCCACTCCTAGGTAGTACCCATAAAAATTTAAAACAAATATTCAAACCATTTGTTCACAAATGTGCATAGCAGCACTATTCACAATAGCTAAGATGTGTAAATAACTCAAATGTCCATCAACTGATGAATAGATAAAATATGGTAAAACATACAATGGAATATTACCTTGTATATATATATGAAAGCCAGCATGCAAAGTGTCCCCTCGGGAGTTCGACCAACCAGGAGTTCGATCAGTTGCTATGATATGCACTGACCACCAGGGGGCGGCATCAACAAAGGGAGGCCCCGGGAATTTTGTGTACTGGGTCTCTAGTTTGATCATAAAATGGAATGTGCTGATAACATGCTTCAACATGGATGAACCTTGAACACATGCCTAAGAAGCCAGATACAAATGGTCATATATTGTATGAGTTGAGTTATATTAAGAATCCAGAATAGGCAAATCCTGTTTTGAGACAGAAAGCAGTTTAGTGGTTGCCAGGGGCAAGGGTAAAAGTGGAATTGTAGTGACTAATGGGTGCAGGGTTTCCTCTGTGGTAATAAATATTTCGTAATTAGAGGCGATAGTGCATAGTCTTGGAAATGTTCTAAATATCACTGCATTGTATACTTAAAATGGTTAATTTGATGTAACATGAATTTTATGTTAATTTTTAAAAATATATTTTTATTGATTTTTAGAGAGGGAGGAGGGGAGATGGAGAGATAGAATCATCGATGGGAGATTAACATCCATAGACTGCCTCCTGCATGACCCCAAGTGACTTCTTGGTTCAAGGGTTGACTGTCAGCCACTGAGCCACACTGGCTGAGAATGTTAATAATTTTAAAAGGCATATTGTTAGCTTCTAATTGATTAAAATAACAGAGACATCCACATACCATTCACATACCACCATTTTTACAGTATTTTTCATATTTCATATTTTGCAGTTAGGGTTATATTTGGATTAAATAACAGAGACATCCAATAACAGTGACTTAAAGAATATAGTTTATTTTGGAATCACCTAAAAGTCTGGAAGTAGGTGAAAAAGAGCTAGTATAGTAGTAGTAGCTCTGTTAAACAGAGTATTCAGGGAGCCAGGTTCCTTTTATCTCATTACTCTGCCATGCATAAGCCTCCATTGCCTAGGTTACCTTACAAACCTAGATGGCTTCTTTAGTTTCATCCATCATCTGTATTCTAGTCAGCAGGAAAGAGAAAGGAATGAAGAAGAGGAAGGCTGAGAGGACAAATGCGAGCTGTCTGTTAAGAAAGCTTTCTGGAAGCTGTTGTAGGTAACTTTGTTTAGATCTTAAACTGTCCAGAATTTAGGCACATGGCCACACCTAGATATGAGAAGCTTGTGAAATATATTCTTTTTTCTGATGGCATGTGCCCAGTGAAAATTTGAGGGTTTTTTTTTCCTGGGAAGAATTGCATCTGCTTTTTTATTATATCACTTCTACTCTTATTTCCTTAATATTTTTCTTTATGTTAGATCCTTTATTACTTAAGTAACTGTATTTGAAAGTAAAGAGAACAGATTTGTTCTTCTGTCATCCCCAAATAATTTCTTCCCATTTTATGAAATGCCACCCTAGTGCATGAGTATGCAGGTGCACAAGTGTATATGTATGTGTGTCTATCTATCTAAACATCTCTTTATCTAGTATTATAGATAGATAAACAATTTTACTATTTAATATAGAGTTCTTCTAGAATGAAACAAATCTATATATGTAAAAAGCCAGAGACCATAATGCCATTACGACCATAACTACTGGTCGCTATGACACCCACTGCAGCCAGCGAACCAGCCTGATCCGGGCCAGATCGCCCCCAACACCCCAATCAGGGTGGGGCCAGCCGGCCAACTGCCTAGGCTGGCAGAAATTTGGGGTCCGGAGACCTTGGAGTTGCTCGGTCTCAGTCTCAGTCTCGGGCAGCTGTGTGGGCAAAGCTCTCCTTTGGTGGAAGTGGACCTGGGATCAGGGAGCTGGAGTCGGGGATGGTGTGGGGAGGCTTTCCTGGTGGCCATAGCAGTCCCCACGGGCTGCGCTCAGCACCTGAGCGTCTGGCCCCGGTCGGAACAGTGGCAGGAATAGAGCCAAGAGGTGTGAGGCCTGACATGGGCTCTTACCCTGCCCACTGGACCCAGCAGCACCAGCAGGCGGGCCATGATATGTAGCGAGGCACTAGGCCGCAGACAGAAGGGGAAGCGAGCCAGAAGGGAAAGGCCCTGCACCCGACAGAGCGAGTGGCGTGGGCAGGGCCAGAGCTGGAAACCCTGACAGGGTGGGCGGGGCTGCAGCCCCACGCCTTTTCGGCCTTAGCCTTGGAATTCAGAAGTCAGCCCCACTTCAGGAGAGAGGACATGGCGGAAAGTGGCAAGGCCACAGAAGGGATAGGAAATGTGGCCATCTTCAGGAAACACGGCTGCCATGGTCTTCAGTAACTATGAACAGATAATCTTTGTTCTCTGTTCTACAGAAGAGGAAGCTGAGACTCAAAGAAGGGAGCCTTCCACAACACCTCACCCAGTTCTCAGACCTGAACCCTGTGCAGCATTGTTTTCGTTGAAAGCAGAGGATCCAGAATGTTTTTAGATCTTTGCTATTTTAGGCAGGAAAGAATTTAGCACAGGGTATTGGCGCTTGGGAAATCATTGGAAAGCTGGAGGAGTGGGTATTCGGCTGGGCCCCCAGGAAAAACTCCCTGCGCAGCAGGAGTAGCTGCCCCCTCAGCCACAACTGAATCCTAGGACACTCTGGCACAGCTGTGACCCGGGGATCAGGAAACTGCTGCCCCTGCAAGTGCCCTCCAGCTCCCACAAAACAGGTCACTGGGCACTGCCTCTGCCACAACTGCCTGTGCACAGCCTGGATTCCCTGCAGAAAACCTCCACATCTCTGCAAACATGATCACCAGCAGCAAACAGCCCAAACTGCGGGAAGATGCCTCTGCCCCACTTCTGCCTTCAAAATATTGTACAAGCACATCTAATCGGCAGAAATGAATTCATATCCAGAAACCTAGCTGCAAAGGAGTTTGGGTAATTTCAGACTTTCATCTAGGAGTGAGATCTTGCCAATGTACCTCATGTGCCTGGTATTGATAAAAATGGAGCCCAGCTGGTGGGGCTCAGTGGTTGAGCATCGATCTATCAACCAGGAGGTCACGATATGATTATTGGTCAAATTTCGGGCTTGATCCTCAGTAGGGGCATGCAGGAGGCAGCTGATCAGTGATTCTCATCATTGATGTTTCTATCTCTTCTTCTCCCTTCTCTGAAATCAATAAAAAAAATTTTAAATGGGGTCATGCTGTATATATGTGTTATAACAAGTTTTTCACTTCATAGGTCACTAATGTCTTTCCTGTTAAAACCATACTTAGAGAACATTATTTATTTATCATTCATTTGAATTGATCTCAGAGAGAAGAAGGTAGAGAGAGAGAAACACTGTTCTGTTTCCTGCACTCACTGGACTGGGTATTGAATCTGCAACCTGGGCATGTGCCCTGACTGGCAATCGATCCACCACTTTCTGGTGTGTGGGATGATGCTAAGCGCCAATACCCTGGCCCCAAATTCAAGCCTCCAGAACTGTGAGAAGAATACATTTCTGTTGTTTAAGCCACACAAATTTATGATATTTTGTTATGGCTGTCTGAGCTGACTAATCTATACTAATAAAAGGGTAATATGCTAATTAACTGGGTTGACAGGACATCTTCTGGTCGTCCTTCCGGACAAAGCCACAGTGGCGGGGGCCAAGGCTGAGGCAGTTAGGGGCGATCAGGCAGGCAGGCAGGTGAGCGGTTAGGAGCTAGCGATCCCACAGGGATCAGGCCTAAACCGGCAGTTGGACATCCCCCAAGGGGTCCTGGATTGGAGAGGGTGCAGGCTGGGCTGAGAGACACCCCCTCCCCCCGTGCACAAATTTTGTGCACCGGGCTTCTAGTATATTTATAAAATTGTTTTATAGTTTAGCATTTGGTGGTTTATGAACAAATTCTTTAGATGTATTATTGAAAGAGTTTATATTTTGCTAGTAACTATTTTCTCAAGAACCTTTGAAAGTTTTTCATTTGAAAATGAAAATATTGATATTTTTGTATGTTGTATTCATATATTTTATTTTATTGCTGGTCTTAGTAGCCACCTTGCTGGGTGACCTTAAGGAAGAGAAAAAGAATTATGCTTATGACTGGGTTATGGAAGACCATTGTCATGTTTCTAAAATTAATATTTTGTATAATTTTTTTATTTTGTATCTTGATTTTAAAGCCTTAAAGATAAACATATCAAGAGTGTGAGGCAAGCAAAGCTCAAAATATTCTAGAAAATGTGAACTATCATCCTATATAATAAAGAGGTAATATGCAAATTGACCATCACTCCAACACACAAGATGGCCGCCCCCATGTGGACACAAGATGGCCGGCCAGGGAGGGCAGTTGTGGGTGATCAGGCCAGCAGGGGAGGGCAGTTGTGGGGGACCAGGCCTGTAGTGTAGGGCAGTTGGGCGTGACCAGGCCTGCAGGGGAGAGCAGTTGGGGGTGATTGGGCAGGCAGGGGAGGGCAGTTAGGGGTGACCAGGCCAGCAAAGGAGGGCAATTGTGGGCGACTGGGCCTGCAGGGGAGAACAGGTAGGGGCAACCAAGCTGGCAAAGGGGGGAAGTTAGGGGTGACTGGTCCAGCAGGGGAGGGCAGTTGGGGGTGACCAGGCCTGCAGGGGAGGGCAGTTGGGGGTGACCAGACCTGCAGGGGAGGACAGTTATGGGCAACCAGGCTGGCAAGGGAGGGAAGTTAGGTATGACCAGGCTGGCAAGGGAGGGAAAATAGGGGTGACCAGGCCGGCAGGGGAGCAGTTAGGCGTCAATCAGGCTGGCAGGGGAGTGATTAGGGGGTGATCAGGCTGGCAGGCAGAAGCGGTTAGGGGCATTCAGGCAGGCAGGCAGGCAGGCAGGCAGGTGAGCAGTTGGGAGTCAGCAGTCCTGGATAGTGTAAGGGATGTCTGACTGCCCATGTAGGCCCGATCCCACCGGAATCAGGCCTAAATGGGCAGTCGGACATTCCTCGCGCGGTCCCAGATTGGACAGGGTGCAGGCTGCACTGAGGGACACACACCCCCTCTCCCTGTGCACGAATTTCATGCGCTGGGCCTCTAGTAATTATATAATCACTATCCTCCTATATAATAAAAGGATAATATGCAAATTGACCCTAACAGCAGAACGACTGGTCACTATGACACGCACTGACCACCAGGGGGCAGATGCTCAATGCAGGAGCTGCCCCCTGGTTGTCAGTGCGCTCCCACAGGGGGAGCTCTGCTCAGCCAGAAGCCGGGCTGACGGCTGGGCGGTGGCGGCACTAAGGATGTTCAACTGTGGCTTAGGCGGACATCCCCCGAGGGCTCCCGGGCTGCCAGAGGGATGTCTTGACTGCCAGCTTAGGGGCAATCCCCCAGGGAGTGGCCCTACGTCGCCAGGTGGACATCCCCCAAGGGCTCTTGGGCTGCCAGAGGGATGTCTGACCACCAGCTTAGGCCCGCTCCACCGGGGAGCGGGCCTAAGCTGGCAGGTGGACATCTCTTGTGCGGTCCCGGACTGTGAGAGGGTGCAGGCTGGGCTGAGGGACCTCCCCTCAGTGCACAAATTTTCGTGCACTGGGCCTCTAGTATTTAACTAAAATAGAAAGTATAAAGCAATACCTTGTTTCTACTTGTATGTATTATTGTTAGGCAATGGATTTCACTATTTGCCAGTATTCTGTTTATGGAAGTATGCATGGATTTATCTATAGTATTTATAATTATTGGAGAATAAAAATACCAGAATTTCTCAGTACATTTATCTTTTGTTGGTGATAGTTTAAATTTAGACCCCCCCAGTGCTGATACATGATCTAATTTGGGGAGAACGGAAATGTTAACAGGGGAATTTCTAATGAATCCAAAAAGGATCAAAGTTTGGATATTAAACCACATGAAGAAAAACTGGAGAAATGGAGATTTTTAAATCTAGAAAATAAACTTTAAAACATGATTTGTGTACTCAGCAAGCATTTATTGATCACCAACTGTGTGTTCAGAATGTTACTGCCCTTCCTCCTTGTTTCCAGAGAGAAGCAATTTTCAACCATTTTCATCTCTTGGCACACAAGTGATTTACTAAAATTCTGCATTACATCAAAAAAATATTTTAAAAAGTTATAATTTTCATTCATTCATACTGGACAACAGTTGTTGTGTTGGATGTTGTCATATTTTTATTTGACAATCTAAGGGTGGAAAGTGATCAATACCCCTGACTAAATAGCCAGGTATTTTTGCATGTTTTAAAAATTCTTGTGGCACACAAGTTGAAAATCAATTTCATAGAGTATCAGTAAGATGTAAAATTTAGTGGAAATGATATAGACAGGAAAAATTACTGACTGGATGAATTCAGTTTAGCTGAGTTAACATTTTCCTCTATTCTGACCAACCACCATATTTGTTTTGAAGCAATAAGACAGACATTGCAAAGGAGATGAAATCAAGATGATTATTTCTACCTTTTTTTCTTATCGTTCCATAACTTTGATTACATTTTTTTTGGTGTCATATCGATTCACTGTGTCATGTTCTTTTAGTTCGAAAAAAATATAGGAATTTTTATTTGGATTAAATTTGGGATTTAATCTCAAAATTCTTTTCTTTTCCCTAATTTTTATACAGGTGACCATAAGATTAATACTGTTATATAATTCATCTCTGCTATTCAGAGTAATATGACTGGCAAGAGTTGATGGTTATTTATAAATAGGATTATTGTTAAACTTAAATTTAACTTTTGGTTATCAAATTTTAAATTTGCAGCTATTTTCTTAAAGCACAGTGAAAATTTCATTTTATTACCTCTACTTTCCATTGTTTCTGATGAGTGCTTGAATGTCTTTCTTATCTTGCTACTTTAAAGAAACTCTTTCCTATTTTTCTTCTTACTGTCTTTACTAATTTTTTTTTATCTTTGGTTTTAAGTAATTTTACCTGGGAAAATCAAGTATGGATTTCTTAAAATACTGTCTGTGTTTGGTAATCCCAATATCTGGATCTCCTTAGAGTGTATTTTTACTGTCTTTTGTTCTTGTTAGTTCTTTTATCTGTTGCTTCATGATTTTTCTGGTTGTCTCTTGATTGTATACTGGATTGTACTTGAAACCCATTTGTAGACTTAATTTGAGACCTGGGATTATTTTTTTTTTTTTTCAGAATTTATTTTGAATAGTTTGCTTGTGACAGTACTCCGGGGGGCATTAGCAGTCTAGGATCATTTTAATCCAATTTCAGGGATTAGAATTTTCTGAGCTCCCTAAATGACTCCAAATCAGTCTGCAGCTCTTTTACTTTTTGTTCACCTTAATACTATAGTGGAATTTTTCAGGATCACAATAAAAAAAGGGGTTGGTTTTGTTTGTTTTTCCCTAGACTTTCTAGCTGTCAAACATACTTTTTAGCCTCAAACCAACTTTTCTACAATTCCCTCAGAGCAGACATGAACCCAAATGCTAAATTTCCCTTTCTGGATTTCTATCTTTTGATCCCATAAGTTTTCACTACATTCTCATTCTTTAATGCCTTTGAGCAACTTAAAAAATGAATATAGTATTTTTTCAGATTTTTAGTAGGAGGGCGCATTAATCTAAATGACCTGTTCTGCCATTTTTGGAAATAAAATACAATTGCAGATTGGTGTTTCTTTAAGCACACACACCCCTTCAAATTTTTTCATTTATACTTCAAGTAACATATTTTCTGGAGCAGAAGCCTCAGTGAGAGGCTGGGAGTGGTGGCCCAGCTTCGGGTAATGGGAGCGGGGTCTCTGGCAGTGAGGGCGTCTGGCCTGGGACCATGGCTAGGTTGCTGGGCTAGGAAGGGGATGCCCCCAGGCCTGCTGCGATGGCGGGCTACATGCTACCCAGGCATCACCCCACTGTTTTGGGCCAACAGCCTTGTCATTCCAGAGGATTTTGTCTGCACAGAAAGAGAAAGTGCACTAAGCAAGATCCATCAGGGACCCAGGAGACACATTTTGGAAATGATAAACTTGGTGATCTCGAAGAGGTAAATCCATGAGTTTCCAAAAACCAAAAACCTCAGCCTCTTGAAAGATGACAGTCAACACAGTGGACTTCAAAGGAAACCATGAGGCATTCACTGGGACTACACTGCAGCTTCCGACCTCCCAATCCGTGGTCTTTGGCCAGGAATACCAGCAGTCATTTTTCACTGGAGAGCCGAGTTCCTATCCCTGTGGACGCTGAGTGACTCAGACTCTCATGTCTCTCCAGCGGGGAGCCCCAGCACAGACTTTGCAGCCTTAGGAGAATCTCTGAGGGATAGACACCTTCCAACGCTGCAGATAAGTTACGAAGCACTGAAAGATGAGAATTTTAAGCTAAGAAAGCTAACCGAGGTTCAGAGCTTCTCTGAGACACAAACCGAAATAATGAGGATGCTTGAATGAAAATTATAAGAAAAAAATCAAGGAGAGTGACTACCACGACCTGGAATCCGTGGTTCAGCAGATGGAGCAGAACCTGGAGCTGATGACCAAACGTGCAAAAAATCAAGTCATGAAACATAAAACTTGCTCCAGGCACAGGTTTCCAACTTCAAGCGCGAGAAGGAAGCCGGGGCCAGGGCACCAGCCTTACGGTGGTCAAGCAGAACGCAGATGTTGCCTTGCAGGACCCCCACATGGTCATGAACAACCCACACGGCCCCCACAAAGCTGCTGGTTTCTGGAGCTGAAACGCTGAACCTTACTGCTGAAATCCTTAAATCTATAGACAGAATTTCTGAAATTAAAGAAGACGAGGAGGAGTTTTGAGAAGCTTCTAGTTTGTAGCTTTGTTTACATCCTGAAGTCACTACTTACTGGATTTTAAAATGCCATTGTGTCTTTAAATATGCAGTCTTCACAGTAAAAATATTTATCATGAGATACTAATTTGATGACCTAGATCAGTATTATTAGCCAACCCCAACGAGGAGGAGCTCTGTAGTGAAGAGTCTCACCTGAGGTTTCTGTGCAGTCCTTCCTTGGTGAACTTCCTGCTGTTATAGAGGCTGGGTGGTCTACTAGAAGACATTTGTACAAAACCCACTGATTTTTTAAAGTTACTGAACTTGAAAACAGTTCTGTGATGTGTGTCATCCATTCTTATCCCAGAACGTTCATTCTAAATTCAATCCATCATCCTTGAAGTTTTGCCTCAAAGAAAAACATGAGTCGAAACTTAGATGATTGCTTTGAACAGGGACTCATGCCTTTTTGCCATTGTTCAGTGCCCCTTCTAGCCCAGTCCACTCTTACAGCCTTTTACAGGGGTGGCTCCTGTGGTTGGTGGCCTGAGTGTAGACACCCCACCTGGCAGATGCTGCTATTCTCCTACAGGGACAAAGGTCGCCACAGATTCCACACTGTGAAACTGTCCAAATTCACCTCTTTAGGGGCCTCTAGGGTTTGAAAAAATGTTTTTGGCCTTGACTATAATGAAGTTTAGAATTCAGGTATTCTGAAGACGTACAAAGCATTCCTGGGTTAGCACGAGGTCTCTCCCAGGTTGCCTTTCCAGCCACTTTTTGATGTAGGAGGGCTTAACAGGCACTCTGTGCCTTTTTGGCTGTTTCCTGTAGATGTTACTTTTTAAAAATAAATTTTCCCTCCTGTTCAAATTGACAGCTTTCTTAATAAATTCTAACATTAAAAACCACACACACACACAAATGCATTTTCTGATAAAATAACACCCTGAAACTTCCAGTTTAATGTGTCCTTTCATTATCTTACTTTAAAGAAGTCTAATGTGTAGAACAATAATAGTAAAAATAGCATATGTTCATTTTATTTGTTTCTTTTACCAAGCCCTACTATAATTTTGAAAAATTGTAAATTTATTTACTAATATGAATTAGTAAATTTATTTACTAAATTTGTATGGCAATCCAAATTTTTAGCAAAGTGCATTCTTTTCTAATGATTTAACAGTTCAGTACTTGTAAGGAAACATTGGGATTTAATTTTTTTACTACTTTGAAGTAAAGTGATCAGAAGTTGATACTATATTTTAATATGTAAGTTTCTTCTACAGTTAGTTACTAATACAAACATCTCTTCCACCCTTTATTCGTTATGGGATGTTTTGGGTTTTTTGTTTGTTTTCTTGTTTTGTTTGTTGGTTGGGTTAGGCAAGAGAAACTTGTAGGAAGCAGCATCTTATTAAACTGCATAAAAGAATGTATTGTCATTTTCTAGATGGTATAATTCAATTATTCTAGGGCTTTAATTTCCATTGGAGACAGTGCTTCAGGACTCTTGAGGTCTTTTGTAGAATGAGTGAAATATTCATTGGGAATTTTCCAGTTCATTAGAAATTTATTGGAAATTCTTAATGTTTACCTTTATAGTTGAATTAGGTCAGTGTTTCTCAATGGAAATACTGTTGGCATTTGGGATAGTACAAATCTTTATCTGTGCATTGTAGCATGTTTAGCATCCCTGGCTCCTGCCTCTTGATTAGCAGTAGGCTCTTTTAGTCATTGTGACAAGTGAAAATGGATCCACACTTCTCCGAACTATCCCTGGCATAGTACTGCCATCAACTGAGAATCACTGAATTAGATCAGCAACTTTCTTACAATAGATTTTTACCATTTAACAGAATTTTAATTCTTAGATTTAGAAAGGTTAAGGATGGACTTTTTTTTTTTTTTTTTTTTTTTTTTTTTTTTTTTGCTTTTCAACATTACATGCCTAGTCATCTTTGATTCTAATTTGTTCTGATTTGTTAAATAATGTTATGTCAATAATCAGCTTAAATATTTTATTCTTAAAGCAGTAGTGTTCAGACTTCTCTAAGAGCTATTAAGTGTTCAGACTTAGAGCTCCTAAGTGTTTTGAAAGATACCTTAGTCCACAAAGAAGATGGTATTGGGATGGGAGAAGTGGACAGGATTCTTCAGCAGTTTCCTTTTACTTGTCCATGCTTTCAGGCAAGAAGGAATTCTGTTGTCCTACGTTATGTCTTCTTTCCTCTGTCTTAACCGGAACAAATGATTAAAAATAAGAAACATGGTTTAGTGACAAAAATTTCCAAAAACTATTCTGACATAATTTTTAGATCACTAGGTAGTATAAGAAATATTCATTATAAATATTTTTAGACAAATAGATTCCCAACAATTGATTATATGGATGAGCTTCTCAGGTAAACTCTTTATGAGAGGAATCACCTCTTTTTCAAAGGACCAACAGTTCCGAGGAAAATTAAATCACTTAATAGGCCATTTGTACTAAAATGATACATTTGATGAGAATTCTTTATTTCTGTTATACTTACCGTAGACAATCTTTCCTAAACCTATTCATATTTGTTTCCATTGCAAACTTAATGATTTTATTAATGGCTTAATTTAATACGGTTTTCATTGTAAACTCTTAAAATCATGGTATCTGTTGGAATGCACAAGTTATTCAAACGAAGTTTTGCATTATCTTGATTCTTTGTGGGTTTTACTTTTGTTGCACATTCTGAAGTGCAACGGAAAAGTACCTTCTATCACCCTCTCCCCCTAAATAAGTAGTAGCCATTTTCTAAATTCAAAACATTTACTCTTAGTGATTTCCACATTGTGACTTAGGGAATTCTGGTTATCCTCCTTAGTTCATGGTAGGTGCTTAGATTCTGGAAGGATTCCTAATAATGACTTTTTCAAGACGTACATATAATAAAATGTATACTATTTAGGCAGTGGAATAATTGTCAATTATAGATCCGAAAGGGAAAAAAACATCTAAAGATTTACATATTTTATAAGAGTTGATAGAGCAGTAAAATGAAGTAAGATCAATAGTCAATATTTTTTTCTAGGAAGATTAATTTATAGATATATTTAGCTGACCATATAGAATATGATTAATGTAGTGCATCTCGTGTGTGTGTGTGTGCATGTGTGTGCACGTGCACATAAACTTTTATTTGTGTTCTTTGGTACTTTGATTTTATTTTTTGGTTATTAATTACTTTTTAAATATTGGAAAATACGAAGAAAATGTCTTTATAGACCCATTGCTCTGTCTTTATATTTTATTCATTTCCTAATAAAGTTTGAAAGAACATACTTACAGAAGCACGGGTTAATGTGTAGTTTGCAGAAATAAGGCTAATGAGAATTTAGGCAGAGTGGTCAGCAAAGAATTAGTAAACTTGGATTCATGATTAGAAAAACTAGTCTTTAAGTTCTATCTCAGACAGCTGGAGCCAATTGCAGCACCAGGGAGAGCGCCAAGTGTGTTCTTTGTTCTGATGGTGTCATTTTAATGATAGAGAGCATTTGCCCTGTGTACTTTAACTGGTTAAACAAGAGCAGCTCCCCTGAGGGTCATAGATTTTTCTTCCTCATTTGGTCAGAGCCTTCAGTTTTACTGTCTGAGGTTAGAAAACAAAGTGCATCTTATTTAGTAATGAAACATATGTGGTCTGTTAGAACTGATTCTGAAAAGGAATTCCATAATATTCTGCATAGTTAGCTATTATTTTTGTCTTGAGTAATTTAGCATGATAATACTTGCCATGTCTTTTCTCAGATATCCAGAAGACTTTTTATCACAAGTGCCATCCTTTTTCCTATTTCAGCTTGAAGCTTAACTTTCTTTTTTTTTTCTTTAAAGCTTAATTTTCTTGTAATTTTATACTCCTGTCCTTTTTTCTTGGTGTTTCTATATTTTATTAAGTTTTAAAACCAGGAAGAATTCTTAGATTATTTAAGAAATACAAGTAAATGTTATCTTTTATGATACACACATATATGAACTCAATCCACACACATATGAAGGGTATATTTTAGTATTGGGATATTTCATCACATCTTGTGGACCCTCCATGTGCCAGTATCAAAGTTATATCTAGAACCTTCACGGTATAAAGGATAATATATTTCTACTCACTGTACAACCACCTCAAGTCTGTTCTTTTCATGCAGTCACTAATTTCTAGCTAACCATAATACTTACAGTCTCTAGGTAACCCTTTTTTTTGGTAATGAACTTTCATATTCTCACTATTTTCTTAGAGCACTCTGCTCTGCTTTCTTCTTCCCCAGTCTTCTTTTTCTTCTTTCCTTCGCCTTTACTCCCTCTTCCTCTTTTATACTACTCAATTGATTTCCTCTTGGTCCATTTTCTTTCTCATGTATCTCCTCTTTGCTCTTCTCTTCCTTCTTTCTTTTCCTCTCCCCTTTAAATTCTTCCTATTCCCCTTTCTGTCCTTCCTATCCACTTCCTGTCTACCTCAATTTTCTTCCTTCCAATTTAAACTACAATCTCTCTTTCTCCAGATAACCCTGCCTACTACCTAGGTACCATCTCAAGAAATGATCACATTCTCTTTCTCTAAAAAAGCTGTTTTAAAGTTTTGTCACTTTGCTGAAATTCCCCAATTCCCACTCCTGCCTTCTGTACTTTTTTTTTTTTAAATATATTTTATTGATTTTTACAGAGAGGAAGGGAGAGGGATAGAGAGTTAGAAACATCGATGAGAGAGAAACATCGATCAGCTGCCTTCTGCACACCCCCCACTGGGGATGTGCCCGCAACCAAGGTACATGCCCTTGACCGGAATCGAACCTGGGACCCTTCAGTCCGCAGGCTGATGCTCTATCCACTGAGCCAAACCAGTTAGGGCTATACTCTTATTAGATATTCTTCTAATACACTAAGAGAATAGAAATTGTCATATATGATTTCTTTTTAAAAAAATTTAAATTCTTTATTGTTTAAAGTATTACATAAGTCTCCTTTTTCCCCCATTGACCTCTCCTTGGCCGTCCCCACCCTCCAGCACATGCCCTTCCCTCCTCCCCCCATCTGTGTCCATTGGTTAGCTATATGCATGCATACAAGTCCTTTGGTTGATCTTACCCCCTCACCCCCCACCTTCCCTCATAGGTTCGACATATATGATTTCTTTTTGTACTACTTTTCCTACCTTATGTATATCTTAACTCATTTTTTTATCATGCTAGACTCAGAAGGAATAACTTTTCTACCTATACTCTATATTTTCTTGATAAAATAAAACATATTTACTGTAAAAAATTAGTAACTATAAATTTAAACAATTTTAAATCACATACTACTTACACTAATTGCTGTCAACATTTTGTTATATAGCTTTAAGACTTTTCTTTGCATATATTTACTTATGAGATGTATATTTTAAATAAATAGAATCATGTTCTCTATTAGATTTAAATTTGTTCATTATAATACTAGTGGCCCGGTGCACGAAATTCATGCACTTGGGGTCGGGGGCGGGGGGGGCCGGCGTCCTTCAGCCTAGCCTGTGCCCTCTTACAGTCTGGGAGCCTTGCGATCGACCGCCCCAAAGAGGTAGGCCCCACCCACCCAGCCAGGGCTCTATGATGGATGGGCCCCCACAGAGGGAAGCTCCGCCCACCCTCCGTAGCCCGCCGGTCTGTGGCCTGGGCCTCCCTCTTTGGGGCAATCATAGAGCCCCCTGATTGATCGATCGCCCCACCAGCCAGCCGGTGGCCTGGGCCTCCCTCTGCAGAGTGATCATGGGGCAATGGCCAGGCCTCCAACCAATCACCTTGCAACAGCCTTGGCTGGCGTGGCACCAGTGGGTGTCATAGCGTGGTCGTCCGGAAAGTTATCCGGATGGTCATTCTGCTGTTTGGTCGATTTGCATATTACACTTTTATAATTCTAGATGTCAAATATGCATGATGTTATTAAGTATTCTTTTGCAATATCAATTTTATGGGCTACATAGAATTCTCTTGTGTAAAACTTAGTGTACCAGTTCTCTGTTGGATAGTTTTGATTTTCATCATATAAATGGCAATGTGCAGTTTTTTGTTGTTGTTTTGTAAATTTTTGAGTATATCTTTGAATAACTTATTTATTTCCTTAGGGTAATGGCTGAAGGAAAGATTTTTGAGATCAAATGAAAATCATTTTTTAATGCATATTATCAAATTTCCCTCCAGAAAGGTTGTAGCTGTATATTTCCTCATTTTTTACAAATTATATAATTTGCTTCTTTAAAAATATTGTAATATTGGTCCCTTTCATAATGACTTGAAATGCATTAAAATCTAACATACATATGTATATACACATATATATATGAAATATTTTTCCAGGTTATTTTTTTATCATTTAGCAGTATGTTACTTTTTGCCATATACAATTTTTAAAATTTTTATGAGGTAAATGTATTACTCTTCCTTTGTGGGTGCTGCATCTCATGCTGAAAAGGGCATTCTCCTACTCTAGTATTATAAATACATTAACGTGTATTTACTTCTGTTGGTTGTGTATGCTTTTTTAAAATTTACATTTAAATCTCTAACTTTCCTGGAAATTAATTGGTCTTGTTTTCCAATAATAAATTTGTTATCCCAGAATTTATGATTTCTTTACAGTTTGTTTCCCACACTTGAAATGCTACCTTTTTATATTAGATAATAGTTTTCTCTATTCTATTCCATTAATTTATCTCTGCATTCCACTTTCAATCTTATTTATTTATTTATTTATTTATTTATTTATTTATTTTTAATCCTCACCGAGGACATTTTTCCCATTGATTTCTACAGAGAATGGAAGAGAGGGAGGATGGGAAGAGAGAGAGAAAGAGAGAGAAACATGGAGGTGAGAAAGACACATCGATTAGTTGCCACCCGCATGCTACTACCACGACTGTGGAATCTGCAACCTTGGTATGTGCCCTTAACTGGGACTTGAACCTGTGACACGTAGGTCGATGCTCTAACCACCGAGAAAAACTGGTCAGGACAAATCTTGTACCCTTTAATAGATTTATTTATAATTAGTCTTTTTTATTAAAGTAACCAAGAGCACTGTTTTGGGTTTTTTTTTGTTTGTTTGTTTTAGAGAGAGAAGAAGGGAGAGGAATAGAGAGATAGAAACATCAATGAGATCGATAGGCTGCCTCTGCACCCCCCCTACTGGGGGTCCAGCCCTCAATCCGGCCATGTGCCCTGACTGGGACTCAAATCAATGACCTCTTGATTCCTTTGTTGATGTTCAACCATTTTTTTAAACAACTTAAAAAACGAGAAAGTTTCTCCTAAAGGCAATCATTATTACAATTTTTAAATTTCATTCCAGAAATACTTTGTTCATATGCAAGCATATAGCTGATCTTTTTTTTAATTACATAGGTAGAAATATATCATATACACCACTGTTCTACATTCTTTTTTATTCCATATCAGCAGATACAGTTCTAACTCACTTTTTTCATTTATATAGTTATCCAATTTAAGTATCTATAACAATAGTTTCCTATTGTTTTAACATGTAGGATTTTTTCCTGTCTTTTGTTGTTACAAACTATTGTAATCCTTATCCTATTTTTTGCCAACGTGCAATATAGGGCATATTTTTAGAAATGGAATTACTGTTATAAATTGTAACTATTTGCAAGCAACATAATTCAGTCCTGGCTAATTTCTGAAGAAAAGGAGTTTACAAGAAGTCTGTAAAATCAAGTTTCTCAACTCCTACTGCTACTACTATAACTAACATATTTTTGTTATTTCCTAAAATTTTAAAGTTTCATGCAAAGTTACATTTGGATGAAAATGATTTGTATTTCATGTTGTGGCTACCATGAAGTGGAGAGAAGACTTTTCCATTCTTTTATATTGTCTTTATTGAGGCCAGGCTCTGCTACTCATCACTTTGGAAGGTTCTCAAAATATGAGGCTTCTTGAATGCTGGATATCAGCCAACAAACATTTAATACAGTTCTCATTTTGGCTGCTTAAAGTCTGTATACAACTCTTCTTCTCACACCTATACTTGAAGCAAACAGTGAAAGCTAATAAATTGGAATGATTCCTCTAACACCAATAAATGTACTTATTATGCAGTCTCCAAGAAGAGACAACTCAATCTTTCCTAAGCTATTCTGTCTAGCAATACATCCAGGATCTCTTCTTGGTAATGTCCTCTAGACATCTGTGTTCTGAAGACTTTATATTTCTAAAAATAGGAAATTGGAGGCATACTCCCCAGTATATAACTTAAGTATAGTTAGATAGAAATACACAAAAGGACATTTTTGATATGATAATAAAAGTGAAATTTAAAATTTTATTATTAGCCAAATATAAAGCTTTTGTGATTAAAAAAAAAGTATATTATTAGTTTCATTGTTTGTCTTCCCTCATGAGAATGTTAGCCCTATTTGGATGGAATATTTGTCTGTACTCAAGACAAATATCTAACAAATGTCTATATTCCAAGCATCTAGAATGATGCCAGATGCACAGTGAATATTTAATAAATTTTTGATGAATTAATGACTACATACTATTTTATGAGAGCAGTAAGCTTCAAATTAAAAAAAAAAAAGTTGTCAGTTTATTTATTTATTTATTTACTTATTTATCTTCACCCGAGGATATTTTTCCCATTGGTTTTTAGAAAGAGTGGAAGGGAGGGACAGAGGTGGGAGAGGGATGAGAGAGAGAAACATTGATGTGAGAGAGATACATTGATTGATTGCCTCCTAAATGGGCCCTAACTGGAACGGGGGATTGAAACTTGCAACCCAGGTATGTGCACTTGACCTGGAATCAAACCTGAAATCTTTTGATCCATGGGCCCATGCTCTAATTACTGAGTCAACTAGGCAGGGCAAAATTGTTGGTTTAATAGTTTGTTATACATTGATTCAAAAGTCTGTTTCTATATTCGGTTTATTTTGGTATTTGCTTTTCTGTCATGGAAGAATGAAATGTGGATGAAAATGAAACATTTGCATCATTGTGTATACTTAATAAACATGATCTTCCCTTTTTAAATTAGTTTTTAGAGAGAGAGGAAGGGGGAGGGAGAAAGAAAGTAACACCATGTGAGAGCAAAACATGGATCAGCTGCCTCCTGCATGCCCCCTACCGGAGATTGAGCCCACAACCCATGCATGTGCCCTGACTAGGAATAGGACCGACACCCTTTCAGTACATGCTGGATGACATCCAACCATCTGAGCCACACTGGCCATGGCACGATCCTCCTTTTTTCAGTTCTCTTTGTCAGTATGCAGTTGTTTTTCTGTTGAAATTTAAAATATTTTTCATCTTGCCTGAGATCAGTTTTTCTTGCAAATTTTGGGACACTGTCACATTTTTACATTTTTTAGAAAAGGATTCAAATCAATTTCTGAGCAAGTATTGATAATGATAGCTAAGGATAAATCCAAATCTCTTCATATGTCCTCCAATATCAGTAAAGTTCAACAAGAAGAACAAATAAAACTACAAAATCCATAACGTCTAGAAAGCTAGAAGACAGAATATTACAAATTTTAAGTTTCCTGTAAGTGGAAAAAGTAAGCACCAAATCCCAGAAGAGATATCTCCCTCTCTTGACACAATCATTTATGGACAACAAGGAAAGTTCTGAAAAACTGTGGAGGAAACTAGGATTGTTCTAAAATCACCATCAGAAAGAGAAGCTACACCATAAATACAATAGAGTCTTGGTTTATCAGAGCACTGGTTATAGGTCTTGGGCTTAAAAGTTCTAATTTCAAATATCTTGAAAAATATTTTTTGTGACAGATAAGAAAGTTAAAGACAAGGAAAGACACCTTTCGGAAATTGGATGGTGAAGGAAAAAGAAGCAAAAGGGGAAAATGTAAGGTCTAACAATATAAAATAGTAACTCCTCCCTCCAAATTAGAGAACACACAATGACCCTCCTTACCATTGCCACCAAGAAATAGTCATCCATTAAAGAAATTGTACTTGCTACATTAACAACAGAGGAGGCTTTTAAAACCGAAATCTTTTGAACCACCCCAAATTCAAAGTCACAATATATCAATTCTTCCTAAATTTATGGAAAGCTACCATAGGAAGAAATCAAATACGAGAATCGAAATATATCAGCAAATGAAACCCTCCTCCCCAAAAGAAAACAACCAAAAAGCAGAAGAAAACGATAACTCATCTCCAGATTTGAAACAATCTAAAACAAGCATTTGGAGATAAGAAAAACCAACTAGAATTATAATTTTTAAAACTAAAGAAATTATCTCTAAAAGAAGAAAAAACACAAAATTAGAATGAAATCTAGGATGAATTAGGAGGAGAATTGACTGAACAAAACAAAAAAAATAGGAGAATTGACTGTACCCTAAAAAAGAATACAAAAACCCTGACCGGTTTGGCTCAGTGGATAAAGCATCAGCCTGCAGACTGAAGGGTCCCGGGTTCGATTCCGGTCAAGGGCATGTAACTTGGTTGCGGGCACATCCCCAGTAGGGGGTGTGCAGGAGGCAGCTGATCAATGTTTCTCTCTCATCAATGTTTCTAACTCTCTATCCCTCTCCCTTCCTCTCTGTAAAAAAATCAATAAAATATATATTTAAAAAAAAAAAAAGAACACAGCCGAAACCGGTTTGGCTCAGTGGATAGAGCGTTGGCCTGCAGACTCAAGGGTCCCAGGTTCGATTCCGGTCAAGGCATGTACCTTGGTTGCGGGCACATCCCCAGTAGGGGGTGTGCAAGAGGCAGCTGATCGATGTTTCTCTCTCATCGATGTTTCTGGCTCTCTATCCCTCTCTCTTCCTCTCTGTAAAAAATCATTAAAATATATTAAAAAAGAAAAAGAAAACAAAGACAAAAATCATCTTAGAAATAGATTCTAAATTTTAAGATGCCCAAGGGGGAATGGACGCAACTGAAAATTTACAGAAGGGCATTGAAGAAAGGCAAAAATATAATCATGGATAATGAAAATGAATTAAAGAACTAAAAGGTGGAGCTGCAAGAAGGTATGGGGGGATAAATGGTGATGAAAAAATAAAACAGGTAAAAGAGAAAGTGGTTGAGATGGAAATGTGACAAAAAAATTCAACATGTATAATTAAATTACAAAACTAAGCAACAGGAACAAATATTTAAAACTATAATTAACTTTTTTTCATAAATAAAAGAAGACCTGCATCTACATATTAAAAGGACTATAGGATACTTGGGGATATTGATATTAAGCAGTTTTGAGTCATATCCTTGTAAAATTGTTAGACTTTAAAGATAAAGAAAAAATTCTGAGAGCCTCCAGGGGCATAAAAAGACCAAATAACCTACAGGACTTGAGAATTATATTGGCACAGACTTCTAAATAGAAACATACAAAGCAAAGTAACAATGGAGCAGTGTTTTCAAGAAACTATAGGGAAAAAGAATGTGAGCCAAGGATTTTACATACAGGATGGAGCAAAAATAGGTTTATAGTTGTGAATATGTGAAACATGAAATTCATTCTTGTATTATTATTGATTAATTATTGTATTATTTTCCATATGAACAACTGTAAACCTATTTTTGTCCTACTCTGTAAAACTGTTCTTCAGATATCAATAATAGAAAAAGACTTAAACATGCAAAACTTGGAATACTATACACATGAATCCTTGAGAAAGCTACTAGAGCAGTGGTCACCAACCTTTCAGACCTTGATCACTGTACTAGACCATGATCTTTATCAAACTATGAATTTTGACTAGTAAAACACTGAAGGATTCATGATGAGTATTAAATATATTTAACTGTAGATCTAAGACTGAAATATAGGTGGCAACAAAAGTGAAAGAATTCTATATAATAAAACCCTAATATGTAAATCGACGGAACGATTGGCAGAATGACTGGTTGCTATGACGTACACTGATCACCAGGGGGCAGATGCTTAATGCAGGAACTGCTCCCGACTGGGGGAAGCTCCTTTGTTGAGCGTCTGCCCCCCGAGAGGGAGATGACAGGGCCAGCCAGCAGGCGACGCCAGGCCGCCAGCCAAGGCAAGTGCCAGCGGGGGCCCCCTAATTGCCTCGCCCACTAGTCACCCCACAGATGGCCCTGACCTCCGGCCAGGCCTAGCGATCCTACCTTATATATTGGGAACAGTTTCTTAGATTTAAAAATTAAAACCTGGCAAGGCCACTCTAACACTGAAAAAACAGTATGATGCCACAATGATATGCATGGACTCTGGCTTGCACATTTTGTGGTCAGCCCTGATTCTGACACTTGTAACTATGTGACAAGCCAATTACTTAACTTCTCTCTGCTTCAGTTTTTCCACCCATAAGATGGGGAAAATGGTACTACTGCCTCAGAAGGATCATGTTAGGTACTACTTTTTATAATCAGGGCAAAAAAATGTAACTGCCCATACAACAGCAAGATGCCTTTCACCTGTATGAAAAGTATGGTCACTGGTGCATGTAGCATCCTGGATTGCGAGAGGGATGTCCAACTGCCGGTTTAGGCCCGACATTCCCCCAAGGGGTCCTGGATTGTGAGAGGGTGCAGGACAGACTGAGAAACCCTCTTTCCCCCTTCATTCCCCCGTTCACGAATTTCTTGCACTGGGCCTCTGATAATATATAAAGCTTACATATTCTTGCAAAGAGGAAATAATCTATATATATAAAACCCTAATATGCAAGTAGACCGAATGGCGGAACAACCGGTCGCTATGACATGCACTGACCACCAGGGGGCGCGCACAGAACATGGCGGGTGTCGGCAGCAGGCGGCAGGGTGTAGAACATGGCGGGCATCGGCCGTGGTGGGATGGTGGAGCAGGTGAGCGTGGGTGCCAGACCAAGGCGGGGCACTATTCACTGTTACCGGAGTGAGCCTCTGGTGGTTACTGAAAATTCTTTGCTCCTGCGGGCCGTGGTTCTGTCCAGCGCTCGCACCCACTGCTGGTGCCAGAGCAGCTGATTGCACCCATTGCTGGCGCCAGCCCTGCTCACGTCCCCAGCTGGTCCTGATCGCTCAGCGCCATCAGCAGGTGTGAGTGGCGGCTGCCAGCCCCAATTGCCCCTGAGGGCTTCTCCACCTCTCCCTGCTCCTAAGGGATGATGGGGGCAGCAGCCGCCGCTTGGGGGCCACAGTAGGAGGGACCAGGCAGGGGCATGGAGGATGGGCTGAGACCTGCCCCTGTGCCCACTGCAGTCTCACAGCCCACAGTTCCTTTCAAGTGCACGAATTCGTGCACTGGGCCCCTAGTGTAACTATACAGGAAGAGTAAAGAGAAAAGTAGAAAAGGCTTATTGTCAAAGCAATATTTGGAAGTGAGAATATTTTGAAAGTTGACATACTGGATGATAAGAACATTGGATTAAAGCATTACAAATGTGTAAGTGCAAAGTTGACCAATAGAAAAAAAATAACAGGCCTTTTTAAATACCAATAGCAACTTTAAAAGAAAATAACGAAGAAATTGTATCACATAGATTACCTCTAATCACTGCTTTAGCTGTAAATCACAATTGAGGGTTTTTTGTTTTTGTTTTTTTTATTATCACCTGAGGATATTTTTCCCAGTTTTTTTTTTTTTTTAAGAGAGTGGAAGGAAAGGGGAGACAGAGAAAAACATTGATGTGAGAGAGACACACAGATTGGTTGCCTCCCGCATGTGGCCCAAATGAGGCCGAGGATCAAGCCTGCAGCCAAGGTATGCGCCCTTAACCAGAATTGAACCTGGGACCTTTCAGTCCGCAGGGTGATGCTCTAACCACTGAGCAAAACTGACTAGGGACACAATTTAGTTTTCATACTGAAAATAGATTCACAGTCAATAAAAATGAGTAAATAACAAATTATAAAAGATAAAATCAACAAAAATGTGGAAGAATAAACCTAAAATGGAATAAAACAGAAGTAAATGAACCTGTTGCAAATGATGTATCATTGATCTAAAGACAAAAGGAATTGTAAAAATACTGAATTCTAGGTTTGTTTACTGTAGCATTGAGCAAATGTAATTTTTTAAATACAATTTCTCATTATCAGAGATGAGAGTTAAAAATATAAAAAAGAATAACTGTGGAGTTGAATTGGCTATAGATGTATTAGTATGATCTCATGCATTTATAGTTATAGAAATAGATTCATGAACAGATACATACTTATATTTATGTGTATTAGTATGTTGAAAGGGCCTAGAAGCAAAATAACTCTATAAGCAGTGAGCACACCTAAGGTCCAGATTTTAGTTTCTAAACACTGTTTCTCATTAAGAAGAAGCAGTGTCCCTCCAGGATGAACCTGTTAATATTTTGTGCTATAATGCAAGGAACTGCTCAAAAAATTGTAGGGACATGTCAAAGGCTATGCAAGCTGGCTTGAAAGGGTTTCCACTGGCCAAATCTGGGACAGTTCAAGCATTAGAGTAAATAATAATAGAAATATAACCATGAAGTAATTTTTGAGTTCATGGTGTATAAATAAATGAATATATGGAGAGGATGGAAAAAAATCATTTATGGTAGAATGAATGCCAACTAAGAAATATAGAAGGAATAATGGAGTTAAGAAAAATCACCATTACTGTAATAATTGATTCAGTCCAAGAATCATCAATGGATACTAACATTAGTAAAAGTTTGATAGGAACAGGTATCCTGATATTTACAGTCTTAAAGTATTCTTTCATAACTTATGAATCTCCAAAAGGAAAAGAGTAATTTTACAGTGATTTAACCTAGCAGTCCCAAACTTAACTAATAATCAAAATTAATAGTACAAATTGACATGATATGCCCCCTAATATATGCACTTTCACTTTTGTGGTATTCCTGCCAAAAGTGCATTCTCTGTATCTTAATTTAATTACAATGAGATATCAGAAAACCTAAATTGAAGAAGTCTATAAAAGAAATGAGTTATATTCATGAAAAATGTCAAGCTTGTGAAAAACTAAGAGACAACTTAATTTTATTTTTTAAATTTATTGATTGATTTTTATAGAGAGAGGAAAGGAGACAGAGAAAAAACATCAATTTGTTGTTCCACTTATTTGTGCATTCATTGGTTGATTCTTTTTTTTTTCTATTTTTTTTATTAAGGTATTATATGTGTACATATCTTACCATTGCCACCCCCCACCCCACTCCCATATATGCCCTCACCCCCCAGAGTTTTGCATCCGTTGGTTATGCTTATATGCACATACATGTTCATGGATTGGTAGAATCAACATCATTAAAATGTCCATACTACCCAAAGCAATCTATAGATTCAATGCACTCCCCATTAAAATACCAATGGCATATTTCACAGACCTTGAAAGAACTCTCCAAAAATTCATCTGGAATTAAAAAAGACCCCGAATAGCCACAGCAATCCTGAGAAAGAAGAATAAAGTAGGAGGGATCTCAATACCAGACTTCAAGCTGTATTATAAAGCCACTGTTCTCAAAACAGCCTGGTACTGGCACAAGAACAGACATATTGATCAATGGAACAGAATAGAGAATCCAGATATTGACCCCAACCACTATGCTCAATTAATATTTGACAAAGGAGGCATGAACATACACAGTCTCTTCAATAAATGGTGTTGGGGAAATTGGACAGATACATGCAAAAAAATGAAGCTTGATCACCAACTTACGCCATACACAAAAATAAACTCAAAATGGATACAGGACTTAAACATAAGACGGGAAACCATAAAAATACTAGAGCAATCCACAGGCAGCAAAATCTCAGACATATGCCAAAAGAAATTCTTCACTGACACTGCCCCTAGGGCAATGGAAGCTAAAGAGAAAATTAACAAATGGGACTACATCAAAATAAAAAGCTTTTTCACAGCAAAAGAAACCATCAACAAAACAACAAGAAGGCCTACTGCATGGGAGAACATATTTGCAAATGGCATCACGGATAAAGGTTTAATCTCCAACATCTACAGGCAGCTTATACAACTTAATAAAAGGAAGATAAATGATCCAATAAAAAAATGGGCATTGGTTGATTCTTATATGTGCCTGACCAGGAATCAAACTTGCAACTTTGGCATATTAGCATGATGCTCTAACCAACTGAGCTACCCAGCCAGAACCATTTTTTTAATTTAAATTATTTTTTATTTTTTAATTGTAGTTGACATACAATATTATATACGTTTCAGGTGTACACCCCAGTGGTAAGACATTATATAACTTATTAAGTGACCATCCTTATAAATTCTATACCTATCTGACAGCATACATAGTTATCAGAATATTATTGATTATACTAGTGGCCCGGTGAATGGATTCATGCACATTGAGAGGAAATTAATTAAAAGGTGGCCGACTGGGCAGGACTGGGCGAGATGGGCTGGACATGCCCTGGAGCCAACCTCCCGCGGTCCCTCCCTGGCCGGCTACACCTGGGACAGCGCTGGGGCTTGAAGGGCATCTGCAGTCACCACAGCTGGGCAGTAAACCAGATTCGGGGCCAACAGTGCCCCAGCAACAGCATAACCCACGGCCAAAGGTGGAATAGCGCAGCCCTGCAAGGAATCGGGCTCCCTCCTCTCTTGTTTCGGGGTGCGTCACCCGAGAACTGCTGCAGCCAAGTCACCGCAGCTCGGCAGCTCCTGTGTTGAGCATCTGCCCCCCGATAGTCAGTGCACGTCATACTTACTGGATGGTTGGATGGTCGCTTAGCCTTTTATATATATAGGTTTGCTATGCTGTACATTACATCCCCATGACTATTCTGTAACAACCAGTTTGTATTTAATCCTGTCACCTTTTTCACCCATCCCTCTAACCCCTCTCCCATCTGGCACCCTTCAAAATGTTCTCTGGCCCAGCTGGTGTAGCTCACTGGTTGAGCATTGATTCATGAACCAAGAGGTCCCTTTCAGGGCACATGCCTGGGTTGCAGGCTCCATCCTCAGCAGGGGGCGTGCAGGAGGTAGCTGATTGATGTCTCTCACGGATGTTTCTATTTCTTTATCCCTCTCCCTTTCTCTCAATATCAATAAAAACGTATTTTTTTAAAAAGTCCTCTGTGTCTGAGTCTGTTTCTGTTCTGCTTGTTCATTTATTTTGTTCTTTCATATTCAATTGATAGATATGTATTACCATTTTAGTGTTCATAATTTTGATCTTTTTTGTCCTTCTTCTTAAAGAAGACCTTTTAACATTTCATGTAATACTGGTTTGGTGGTGATGAACTCCTTCAGCTTTTTCTTGTCTGGGAAGCTCTTTATATGTCCTTCAATTCCAAATGATAGCTTTACTGGGTAGAGTAATCTTGTTTGTTGGTCCTTGCAATTTATTGCTTTGTATATTTCTTGCCACTCCTTCTGGGCTGCAAAGTTTCTATTGAGAAATCAGCTGACAATTGTATGGGCACTCCCTTGTAGGACTAACTTCTTTTCTCTTGCTGCTTTTAAGATTGGTAACTTACCAAGATTGTCAGCTCTTTTAAGTACTCTTTTTTTTTTTTTTTTTAAATATATTTTATTGACTTTTTACAGAGAGGAAGGGAGAGGGAGAGAGTTAGAAACATCGACGAGAGAGAAACATCCATCAGCTGCCTCCTGCACACCCCCGACCGGGGATGTGCCCGCAACCAAGGTACATGCCCTTGACCGGAATCGAACCCGGGACCTTTCAGTCCACAGGCCGACGCTCTATCCACTGAGCCAAACCGGCTGGGGCTTAAGTACTCTTTAATACGATAACTACCGTACTTTCCGGCGTATAAGACGACTGGGCGTATAAGATTTTCCTGGGTTAAAAAGTCGTTTTATACGCCAGAAAATACGGTATATTGGACTATATTGATGGGATTAGATATAATGGATTAGATATATTGGACTACCGTATTTTCTGGCGTATAAGACGACTTTTTAACTCAGGAAAATCTTATACGCCCAGTCGTCTTATACGCCAGAAAATACGGTATTCAATCTCTGTGGTACAAAATATTTTTTTGTCACTTCACATCTCATTATGAAATATGTATTTCAAAGACTTTGATTTTATATAATTGACAATATTGAAATTATCCTGTAGTATTTTGGTGCTTCTGTCTTCAACTGCTTTGCTGCATTACCCTGTTAATGATGCAGTCAAGGTTTTCTCATGACTAAACTTACTTTATAGCCTCTCTCCCCTCCACCTTACCTCTTTCGCTCCCCCCACCCCCTCATTCACTCTCATCTTCCTCTATCCCCTCCTCCACATCTTTCCGTTCCCAGTTACAAGCATGTACTGTGTCATTGTGGCTTTAAGTAGAATTAACATATTTTTCTGAAAAATCTTTTTCTGAAAAAGCCATTTGTGTCTTGGTGTGGCTCAGTTGGTTGAACATTGTCCCATACTCTGAAAGATCACCAGTTCGATTTCTAGTCATAGCCAGGTTGTGGGTTTGATCCCCAGTCAGGGTGCATGCAGGAGGCAACTAATCGATGTTTTTCTCTGTTTCTCTCCCTCTCCCTCTCTCTAAAACCAATAAAAACATTTTTTTAAAAAATAAAAGCCATCTGCTTATGAGACTATATCTGCTCTGGTACATCTTTCCTTTAATGACACACTAAAAAGTAGTTCTTCATGAATTTCATTTTTGAAAGAGAATCTATCTAGTAAATACTCTAAACCTGGATATCTTAGTAACATCTGTACTTGAGTTCAGCTATATAGAAAACCTTCCATGTAGTGTAATGTGCTTGAATCCTTGTTTCTTCAACTTCGCAGTAGTGGTTTGTTTTTTTTTAATAATTTGCCAACAGTATTTTGTTTTCTTGGCATATTTTCCATGTATTAGCCATTTTTATCATGAGAAAATGAAATTTTCCCCAGTGATCAGAAGTTAGCTTTTGAAAGACTCCTGTAAATATTTATCAGTACACTTAATTGAAATAATTTGTATCTACACTTTATGAAGTTTTGATTGTTTCAGTGCCTTAAAAAATACTAATGAGAAAAATGTAGAGGTTTGTCTTCACATTCCAGATGTTTAGGTCTTGCAAATCTTCACAAACATAATCAGTATAGCATTAGCCTAGGACCGTGGTCGGCAAACTGTGGCTCGTGCGGCTCTTCCACAAAATACCACAGCCTGGGTGAGTCTATTTTGAAGAAGTGGCGTTAGAAGAAGTTTAAGTTTAAAAAATTTGGCTCTCACAAGAAATTTCAATCGTTGTACTGTTGATATTTGGCTCTGTTGACTAATGAGTTTGCTGACCACTGGCCTAGGACAAGGTTCCTTATCAGCTTCAGGGCATGTAAATTTACAATTCAGATAGTTTGGTAATTTAGAAATATTTTGGTCTGCTTCTTTCATATCTAATTCCATTGCCATTGTTGTTACTTCATAGTATTGTTGATAAAGAGTTTAGGTGAGAAATGTAAGCTCTGGCATTTTCCTGTTTATTTTTGCTTGCATTATTCACACTGTGGTTTCTATGAAGGGATTTATTTAAAATTTTTATCCTTTCTGTGAGGGATACTTTAGTTAAATAAGATGTTATCTTTAAATCCACTAACAGCCATGGAATCTAATGAATTATTAAGGTTCCACTGGTCAAAAGCTAATGGATGAATGAGGATTCCACTGTTTGCCCTTTCACATTGTCTCACATGTGACTGCCTGACATTTTGAGTGAGGGAGCAGGCAGTGTCAATCCATAAATGTCTTTTCCTAGTGGAGTATCTTGTGTGTCCCCAATTTGAAGGTTATTCTTCTACAGAAGCAAGAACCCTGGATTAAGTTGAGGTGTAATGTTATATTGGTAAAAGAGGTAGATTGGGAATTCTTCGTTGTGCATGGCAGAACAAAGGGGCCATAGGACAGATCCAAAAGTAGAAATATTCTGTAATTCTTTATTATAAATTAATTTTTTTTTCAGTTAGGCATGGATGCTTCATTTTATTAATAACCATTACTAAATAACCTTTGGCATCCTTTGTTTAGATAAAATCATTTTCTTCAATCTATAGGTGAGTTTAATATGAAATTTTCAATACTGAACTCTCATTGGGTTTCTGCAATAAAATCTTCAGTCTTTTGTATGTGTGTTTAAGATATATTAATAGGTTGTTTTTTCTAGTATTTATTATCTAGTGTTTTTTAACTGCAACTTTAATGAGATTTATCAGTTTTGCTAGATTCATTTTCAGGGAGCTTCTAATATTTTCTGTAATTGGAAACATTTTACATAGTAATAGAAATGTCTGTTTTTTTAAAAAAGTTTGAGATGACTCACTATTTTTTCGTTTTTAAAATTTTTTACATTATCAAATATACTTACAACAAAAGTTTAATACATACAAGTTTACACCAAAATAAGAAAAAATAAAACTCTGCTAATACCTTTGAAGCCCTTTATGTTTCTTTTTTTAAAATTATCATCCAAAGACATGCTTATTGATTTTAGCGAGAAAAACATCTATATGAGAGAGAAAAATTAATCGGTTGTCTTTCCTTACACACCGTGACCTGGAATCAAACCTGCAAGCACTCTGTGTATGGGACAACACTCTAACCAACTGAGCCACACCAGCCGGGGCTATTTTTTTTTTAATTGCATGCTTATTTTCTAGTTGATAATTATTATCTAGCTTTTCTTTGTGGTTTTACTACAACCTTGCCTATTAATAAACATCTTTAAATTTGTTTTGCTTGTTTATGACATATATATAATATATATATATATATACACATACATATATATATATATATATGGAATCATAATGTATTCTTCTGTAATGATTTTTTCACTTAAGATTTTTATTGCCCTTTGTTATCAATCCATATTAGTTTATTTTTCACTGCCATATAATATTTCATTGCATGAATATGCCCCAGTGTTTTATTTATGCTCTCATTTATGAATATGCTAGTTTTCAGTTTTATAGAGTATATGCCTAAGAGTATAATTGCTACATCAAAAGGCATTTTTGTTTTTTTCCTTTTCTTTGCCTATTATGCACATTAATATTTTTATTTCCCTATATTGATTTGGAAAGTAATTATCCAGATTTTAATTTTGCTGTTAAGCATGAAAAAAATTAGCAATGTTGTCAACAATAAATTTTCTTTAATGTTAACTATGAGAATAAACCATTTTGTTAATGTTTTCTGTATAAATAACACAGTGTACAGTTTTAATTCTTACTACTACTGCCTTCTTCGTTTTTGTGGGAAAGTTCTTGAACTTCATATCATGAGTATCATTTTCAAACTATTTTAATAATTTTACATTTTCATTACATTCTCCTTTTGTAATTACCAATGACATTTGCATTCTCTTTTGTAATATAACAGTTATGGTTGAGACTAATACCTGAGTTTAAATGGTCTCTGTGCACATCATCAGCTATCTGTTTTAGTCATTTCTTAATAAGTATCAATTAGAATACTTATTTGACTATTGTTGTTTTTCTAGAGAGCTATATGGCTTTATTTCTTCTGAGTCATTACATATCTGAAAGTGAATTTCTGTTTTCTTATTTGAGCAACATGATTGGGTATGGATTTCTAATCAAAGGAAATGACTTTTCTCTTCAAAAGTCTGATATTTATTATCATCTAGCAATTAATTTTGAAGTGAAGTCAAGCCTAGTTCTATGTAACTTATGGAGAGTAGGGGTGGTTTTACCTACTTTTTTGCTTGGAAAAAATTTTTGAGTTGCATTGTAATGAGAGAATGTGCCTTATATAATAGTTAATCCTTAATTCATTGCCGTTTTCTGTGTGAATTGATAAAATGATCAGTTTTATAACTGTCATGGAGATTTGAAAAGAAAGTCATTGTATGTCTAATAAATTAATCTTATTGGTGATTATATTCAAATTTTCTATAACCTAATTTGTTTTGTGTCTTCTTAATCTGTCATACAGCTAGAGGTTAAAATTTCCCACATTCGTAACAGTGTTACCCATATTATTTGATGCTATTTTGAATGTACTCTTTTCCCCAACTCGTGATGATTTTAGTCACACTTAAGCTTTTTATTTTTAAAAATATATATTTTTATTGATTTCAGAGAGAGAGAGGGAGAGAGATACAGAAACATCAATGATGAGAGAGAATCATCGGTCAGCTGCCTCCTGTATGCCCCACATTGGAGATTGAGCCCGAAACCTGGGCATGTGCCCTGACCAGGAATTGAACCATGATCTCCTGGTTCATAAGTTGATGCTCTACCACTGAACCGTACCCGGCCAGGCTGTGTTTATTAAGAGGGACAAGAGGTCAGAACTGGATGTGAAAACCTTAGTTGAACTAAGAAAGGTTGATCTCAGTTGGAAATATTTAATCATGACAATGAGAACAAGTACTGGCCCTCAAGCCAGGGAAATAAAAATTTCACAAATCATAACAATCTGACTAAACAAACCATAAATTTCTGGGGATTAGAATTATGTAAAGAATCTGCTTGAAGGAATAAGGTTAGGATGTTCCAAGGGACCAGAAGTCAGATATTTTTAAAACTTTATGAAAATTTGAATTATCAAGTTTTTATGTATATAATATATTCTCTTTATTGAGTGTACTATAGAGGCCCGATGCATGAAATTCGTACACGGGTAGGGTCCCTAGGCCTGGCCAGCGATAAGGACCGATTTGTGCAGTGACCTGCGGGGTGTTCTTTCGGAGGGGGGGGGGGCCTGCTGGCACCCACCTTGGCTGGCCTGGCGCCGCCCACTCGCTAGCCCCGTCCCCCACTGCGGGGTGATGGGGGGGGCTCCCCCCCACTGGCACCCGCCTTGGCTGGGCTGGGGCCTGCGGGCTGGGGGCAGCTCCTGTGTTGAGTGTCTGCCCCCTGGTGGTCAGTGCATGTCATAGTGACTGGTCATTCCACCTGTCTTCTGTGCTTTGGTTGATTTGCATATTAGGCTTTTATTATATAGCATAGTTCTTGTGTTGCTGTGAGTCACTCCATATTACTTATGCTCCATTTGGGGTGTAATGGGAAGGAAAATATAATATTTATGGTCTTTTTTGTTGTTAATCCTTACCCAAGGATATTTTCCCATTGATGATCTCCTCCTCCTCCTCCTCCTCCTCCTCCTCCTCCTCCTCCTCCTCCTCCTCCTCCTCCTCCTCCTCCTCTTTCTCTCCTCCTTCCTCCCCCTCCCTCCCCTTTCCTCCCCTTCCTTCTTTCTTCTTCTCCTTCTTTGAGAGGGAAAGACAGAGTGAGAGAATATGGATGTGAGAGAGACACATAGATTGGTTACCTCTTGCATGCGCTCTGACTGGGCTGGGGATGGAGCCTGCAACCTAGGTACATGCCCTTGACCAGAATCAAACCTGGGACCCTTCAGTCCACAGCCAATGCTGTATCCTCTGAGCCAGACCAGCTAGGGCTTGGTCTTTCTTTACTAGCAATGTTTTCTCTCTCAGCTGTAATAAAAACACACAAATTTTAAATCTGTGTTCAATTATGAGTAACAGATTTATAAAGAACATTGTAAAAATATTATTAGTGTAAGATTTTGGTTTTAAAATTCTGTATTTCATTGTTGTTTTTGTTATGTTTGGCTAAAACTTAATAATGATTATCTTTAGTTTGTTTTTAACCATTGCACAGTGAGTTCAATTCTGAAAAACCATACTCTCTAAAATATCTCTGTCAATACTGTTGCCTGAATGACTTCATGTGATCCTTCATTTACAGAAAATGTGTCACATAATTTTTGAGCAGCTATTTTTTTCTAAATTTTATGTACTATTCTTTTTATGATACCTGCATTAGAAATTAAAAAAGAATAGGCCTGATTTATTTATCTATTTAAGTCTATACTGGAGAGAGAAAGTCTCTTTTTAATCATCATTTGTTTTATGTTTTTGGACTGTAAATGCAATTTGCTGGAGGACATCACCAAGGATCAGGGTGAAATGTGTGCAGCTGCATATTCTCCTCAATGCTCAAGAGTTATAGCTGTGTATATGTCCCTGCTTTAGTATGCTGTAGCTCTAAAAGTAAAGAAAAGTGTTAGATTCAATGGCTGTCAAGCTGCTAGCTAGGAAAAGAATTCCTTCTTCTAATTGAACTTATATGTAGAACTTGGAAGGAATGAAAAGGGTGGTTTAATTTTTTCCCAGATTTCAAAGATGTGATTTATTATACCTTGTAAAACTAAAAGGGAAAAATGGAGAATGGTAATGATTTTCCATGTCATTAGTTTTTCTATTTGTAAAGTTTTAGCTTCCATTCATCCTACCTTGAAAGTTTAGATTTGGTACTAAAAACAAAATAATACTTCTGAGGTCATCCTATGTGTTTGTTTATATACCCCTCCCTCATCTCAGATGTCTAATTTAAAAAAGCAAAGATCTGGGACATTAAAATAGCTACTAATGGACTTAGTACCTGCCTGAATTAGGAATGGTAGAAGGGTTGATCTGTAAAATAACCACATCTAGAACTTTTCTATGATAAATATAAGAAATTGTATTAATCAACTTATTTGTGAAGTATAGTAACAACTTTGTTATAGTGTTGTCTTTAAGAGAGAGGTTTTACCAGTTGTTTGTTTCCCCATTTTTAAATTTTACTTGAGCCCTAACTGGTGTGTCTCAGTGGATAGAGTGTCAGCTTGTGGACTGAAGGGTCCCAGGTTTGGTTCCAGTCAAGGGCACATGCCCGGGTTGCAGACTCGATCCTCAGTAGGGGGCGTGTGGGAGGCAGCTAATTAGTGATTCACTATCAGTGATATTTCTATCTCTCCCTCAACCTTCCTCTCTGGAATCAATTAAAAAATAATAAAATAAAATAAAATTGTACTTGAGAACTTAATTATAAATTGGTAGGTGATGATAAATTGTGAATTTGGAAATTTAATTCTAATTAATATTAGGAAGATTGATCATTACTGAGAAATGGTAATACAGTAGGAGATACGAGAACTGTCTCATAAATTTGTCAAAATGTATTAGGCATATGAATTTTTTTTGTTTTTGTTTTTTTTTAATATATTTTATTGATTTTTTACAGAGAGGAAGAGAGAGGGATAGAGAGTTAGAAACATCGATGAGAGAGAAACATCGATCAGCTGCCTCTTGCACACCCCCCACTGGGGATGTGCCCGCAACCAAGGTACATGCCCTTGACCGGAATCGAACCTGGGACCCTTGAGTCCGCAGGCCGAAGCTCTATCCACTGAGCCAAACCGGTTTCGGCTTTTTTTGTTTTTTAAACAGGTTTAAAAAAATGTTTTTTAATTGATTTCAGAGAGGGAGAGAGAGATAGAAACATCAATGATGAGAGAGAATCATCGATCGGCTCCCTCCTGCACGCCCCCTTCTGGGGATGGAGCCCTATACCTGGGCATGTGCCCTTGACTGGAATTGAATCTGGGACGACCCTTCAGTCTTCAGGCCAAAGCTCTAAACACTGAGCCAAACTGGCCAGGGCTAGGCACATGAATTTTGGATGTGAAGTTGGCTGTATTGCTGTTTAAAATGAGCATTCCATTTCCAAAAGCCTCTTCAGAGACGAAGTGCACAGATGAAGCTTATTTCTGCATAATAGCAAAACATAAAATAGAATAGTTAAATGTATCTCTAGAGATCAGTTAAATTATGATATATCAATACACTTAAGTATTATACAGCTGTTTAAAAAGACTAAACTGGTAGGTACTTTATGTATTAACATGCTTAGCTCTCTAATGTATGTTGTTAAATAAAGATATGCACAGCCCTGGGCTGGTGGTTCAGTTGGTTGGAGTACCGTCCCATGCACTAAAAGGCTGTTGGTTCGATTCTGGTGAGGACACATAACCTAGGTTACAAGTTTGATCCCCCGTCAGAGTGTGTCCAGGAGGCAACCAATTGATGTTTCTCTCTCCCTCTCCCTTCTTCTCTCTAAAATCAATTTTAAAAAATGCCACACTCTTGGAATCACTGTATTGAGTTTGTCTGCAGTATTATTGTTGAAGTGATTATTCAACAATATAAGAGTTTTGTAGTATGCTAATATTTTTAAAAAATTTAGGGCCTCTAGAAAAGGAAAACATATATATGGTAGGAGTTAAAAAGTAAAATGTATATCTATTTTTAAATCTCTACTGTGCTCTTTTTCTATTTCAGTTACCTAGAAAAGTACGAGAAAGTTCATCATTTTGGGGAGGATGATGATGAAGTACCACCAGGCAATCCAAAGCCACAGCTTCCTATTGGTGCAATTCCATCTTCCTACAATTACCAGCAACACAGTGTATCAGGTAAATTGGAAATTGACAGGGCATAGGTCCACAGTTTTGAATTAGGAAAATAAATAACATCCAATGACTTAATCCCTTAATTAAAGTCTTAATATAACATTCAAAGATCAACATCTAATTGGTATCAAGGCCTTTTTGTCATAGGATTCATGAGGTTTTTTAGTTGTAGCAGTTTCCAGACTTACAAATTCCTATACTTTTTAAAAAAAATGTTATTGTTGAGAGTATTACAGATGTCCTCCATTATCCTCCTTTGCACCTCTTCATTCATCCTCCCCCACCCACCGTGACAAATACCGATACTTTTAAGTGAAGTTTTTCTCTTACTTCTTTGGCTAATAATCAGTTTAACCTTAATAGTTACTAACATGAGAAGAGAAAGATTCAGTTAGGATTAGAGAAGTCAAGAATACTTAGTTAGCATCTACTAGATTTACTACAATTATTGAAATTTCCAGCACCAGAATTCCTCAGAAATGTTTCTAACTATTCAACTGTTTTCCAACTGTGGTACCAGTAATAAGATTTTCTTTTTATATTTAAGTCATTCTTTTAATAGTTATAGAGGAATCTGCAGCTAAAAAGAACAGTACTCACGTTGGAAATAATCAGGTTGGAGTCTAATAATAAAGAGGTTCCTGAGGCGCAGAGTAGATGGAGGTTCTAGAGTTTAGTGAGTTTGGAGGTTGGGAATGTGGTAACTAGGAAGAAAGCTCTAAAGAGATAAACATGTCTTTTCTTTAATCATCAACAGTTGGCCTAAAAAAGAGGAGATAATGTCTTTTACAGGGGTATATTCTTTATAAAATATACAATGATCTAATTATTATTCTTTGTTGGTGCTAGTCCCAATCTCTTATAGGTAATCCTTAAACTCATTTGTGCTTTTTATTGTTTATTTTTATAACAGGGTTTTCTTTTTTATAGAAGCAACATCATACAATAACTTCCTTTTTAAACTTTATAATGTATCATGGGCACCCCTCCCTCTACTTTATCCTTTTTAATAGTTGTATATTCATAGTAAAGATGTACATTTCTTTCTTTTTTTACTTTATTTTTGACACTTCATTTGTACTTTTCAAATTTTATTTTCTGTTATCATCTATTTTCAAAGTTTCTTCCATGTTGAATTTAACTCTCTTTTTCTTCCCTAATCAGTAAAAACTGAAGAAACAATCTGTGATCTCCTTTAGAAGAGGCTTCATATATGAGATGGTTTTATATAATGGGGGCAGATGGTGATGAATGCAACCCAAACCTACCTTCATTTTTTTTTTCCAGCTTTTTACAGGCCTTTGATTTATAACCTCACTTGTGACTCCATAGAAAAGCCAATTTAAAAATTAAGACATCTTTTAATTAGGACAGATCATTAAGCAAGACCATCTGTATTTGATTCAAAGAACCTTTGATTATACCATTGTTCCATATTTTACCCTAATCTCAGAAATGTGTCAATATGTATGTAACTTAATTTTTACTATCAATAGTATATAACCCAAATTTGTTTACATTTATGATTTCAAGACCTAAAAAAAAAAGTCTCAGAAGTAATGAGGTAAGCTGTATGGAAAGGAACAAAAAGCCATCTTCGCATGCCTGCACAACAGCACCTTTCCAAGACAACGGAGAAACAAACATCTAAAGAGATTTAAAGAAAAAACCAATTACAAATATTTATACTTAAACAAGCTGTCTTTCAAGCATGAGGGCAAAGAAAGCGATCCTTTGATATGCATTGTCTCAGTTTGGCTTCATTTTTAATGAGTAGTCATTACCTGAAGAACCAAAATAAAGAATATTTTAAGTCACCATGTAGAAAATCTTGCTAATAGTTTAGCTGAAAATAAAATGGGATGACTTGTTACGTGATGTTTCCTGATCCTAACAAGGGTTAGTGGCCATTAATTATCTCACTCAGGGATAATATAGAGGTATTCTTATATTGAAAGAATCATTGTGCTAATGACCTTTAAGACCATTTTCAGCTTCATGACTCTGTGGTTCCGATATTATAAGTAAAGCATAACTGTCCATTATTGTAGCTTAAAAAGAGTTTGATGTCTGCTATTACAGATCCTTAAACTGATCCACTTCTGTGTTTGATGTTATTTAAAGAGAATTTTTTTCTGGATCTGGTTCTCTTTTTCCTCCTCTAATTAAAACATTTACTTCAAGAAAGAAGATGTAAAATATTTCTGGTATTTCACAAGTCTAATGGAAGTCGTCCATAGCGCTATACAAGTTAAGGGAATGACAGAATTGCTTAACCTGGTGTTATAACTTCTTTTTGATATGCTGTCATA